>NW_006408529.1:35638656-35678258 GCF_000296735.1 Chrysochloris asiatica | reverse complement strand
TTCATCAGTATTTTAAGTTTGCTTCCAGCAACCAAAATTGTGTCATCTGCATATTGCAAGTTATTAATGACTAATCCTGATATTAAATTCTTCATGTAATCCATCTGCTCTATTTTTTCTCAGTATACAGATAGATTTTATTTATTTGGGCAGTTTTAGGTTTACAGAGAAAAAAAATGTACAAAAAGTATAGAGTTTCCATATAAATCTTTGCTGAACAAAATTCAAATGAGCACAGCATCTAAGTGACTTCATACAACTCCTTCCTAATGCCTGTTGTAATTGTTGTTAGGTGTAGTACATGGTGACCCATAGTTTTCATTGGCTAGTTTTCTAAAGTCGAGAGCTAGACTTTTCTTCCTAGTCTTAATATGATAGATATGTCCAACATATCTATCTTATAGCATAACACCTTGCAAACCTCTGCTAACAGGCAGGTGGTCGCTGTGCTTGATGAACAATGGCCAGGAATTGAATTCAGTGGATTCAATCCACATGGAGGGTAAGATTTCTACTATTGCTCTCTTCTTACTACCACTACTCTAGTCTTAAAATCCAGACTTGCTGAAAGTTACCCAACTGTATCTGACAGTCTCAATAATTTTGAATCCTAAAAAACAGTGTTTGGAATCTCAGGATCTTTTCTCCCAGGAGTCCACTATGTTCCCAGGTACAACTGTGTTTGAACTTAGCAGCTGTTCAAACCCACTAGCTACTCCTTGAACATATCCCACCTGAATTTTGAGATCATCTGAAGAACAAATTTGATGCAATAGACAATAATGACCAAATACCAAAAGAGTTGTGGGATGACATCAAGAACATTATACAGGAAGAAAGCAAAAGGTCATTAAGAAAACAAGAAAGAAGGAATAGACCAAAATGGATGTCAGAAGAGACTCTGAAACTTGCTTTCCAGCATTGGTGTTATTGTTAAGTGTTGTTAAGTCAGTTCCAACCCATAGCAACCCTGTATAGGGTTTCTGAGGAGCAACTGATGAATTTTAACCACTGACCTTGCAGTTTAAACCAGTTTAAACCATTCTTGTAGTCCAGCACATTAACCTACAGCACCACACCAAATATCAGCAACAGGAGATAAAAGAGATGAATAGAATATTTCAAAATGATTCTCGAGAAGCCCAAGTCAAATATTAATACGAAATGTGCAAAGACTTAGAATGTGCAAAGAGTTAGAAAACCAAAAGGGAAGAACACGCTCAGCATTTCTCAAGCTGAGGGAACCGAAGAAAAAAGTTCAAGCCTCAACTTGCAATATTGAATTACTATATGGGCAATATATGACAGATGCAGAAAGCATGAAAAAAAGATAGAAGGTATGAATTCATAAGTCACTGTACTAAAAAGAAATGGTTGATGTTCAACCATTTCAAGAGGTTGCATATGATCAGTATCCAATAATACTGAAAGAAGTCCAAGGTGTATTGAAGGCAGTGGCAAATATTAAGACACTGGGGATTGATGGAATATAAATTGAGATATTTCAGCAAACTGATGCATCAGTGAAGGCACTCACTCATCTATGCCAAAAAATGTGGAAGACAACTACATAGCCAATATATTGTGCCTATTCCATAGAGAGGTAACCCAACAGATTCAGAAGTCATTGGACAATATCATTAATATCACATGCAAGTAAATTTTGCTAAAGATAATTCAAAAATGACTGCAACCATACTTAGACAACTTCCAGAGGTTCAAGCTGGATTCAGATGAGTACTTGGAATGAAGGACATCATTGCTGATGTCAGACAGACCTTGGCTGAAAGCAGAGAATACCATAAAGATGTTTACCTGTGCTTTAGTGACTGTGCAAACACTTTCGATTGTGTGGATCATGACAAGCTATACAAAACATTGTAGAGAATGGGTATCCCAGAATGCTTAATTGTGCTCATGAGGAATTTGTACATAGATTGGCCAATAGGCGATTGTTTGAATAGAACAAGGGAACACCGAATGGTTTAAAATTAGAAAAGATGTGTGCCAGAGTTGTATACTTTCACCATACTTATTCAATCTGTATACTAAGCACCTAATCTGAAAAGAAGCTAGATTATATAAAGAATGCGGCATCAGGATCAGAGGAAGACACATTAACAATCTTTGATATGCAGATGATGCAACCTTACTTGCTAAAAGCCAAGAGGACTTAAAATCTTACTGATGAAAATCAAAGACCACAGCCTTCAGTGTGAATTGCTCATCAGTGTAAAGAAAACAAAAATCCTCACCACTTGACCAAAAATCACATCAAGATAAATGGAGAAAAGAGTGAAGTTGTCAAAGACCTAATTTTGCTAGGATTAACCATGAGCACTCATGGAAGCAGCAGTCAAGAAATCAAATGATGTATTGCGTTAGGCAAATCTGCTGCACAAGACCTTTTTAAAGTGTTCAAGAGTAAAGATGTCAGTTTGAGAACTAAGGTGCACCTGGCCCAAATCATGGAATTTTCAATAACCTCATATGCATGTGAAAGTTGGCCAGTGAATAAGGAAGACCACAGAAGAATTGATGCATTTGAGTTATGGTGTTGGAGGAGAATACTGAAAGTATCATAGACTGCCAAAAGAACAAATCTGTGTTGGAAGAAGTACAGTCAAAAGGCTCATTGGAAGCCAGAATGGCCAGGCTTCATCTTTCATACTTCAGACATATTATCTGAAGGTACAGTCCCTAGAGAAGGGCATCATGCTTGGTAAAGTGGAAGGTTGCAGAAAAAGAGAAAGACACCAACAAAATGGATTGGCACAGAGGCAGCAACAATGGGTTCAAGTGTAACCATGATTGTGACATTGGCACAGGAATGAGAAATGATTTGTTCTGTTGTGCATAGGGTTGCTTGAATCAGTTCCAACTTGATGACATCTAATAACAACAACAACAACCCTTCCCTGAAGAATTCTGTGTTGTTTGATTTTCACCACATTAAAGTGGCAATTGGGCAGCCTCGAGGGCCATAAACCATGTTCCTTTAAAAAAAATTTAATTTGGGGAACAAAAGGAAGTCTGAAAGGCTCAGATTAAGGCTGTAAGGTGGAAGGTGTAAGGCTTCCCAATGAAATTTTCGTAGGCTAGACCTTTTTACCCTCAAAGAATGAGCAGGTATATAGTCACAACAGTTTAAAAATACCTTGGCGTAACTTTCCTGACCTTCTTTTCCCCAATGCAGTTTCTAATTTTCTTTAAACTTCTTCCTAATAAGGTCTGGTAGAAAGGAAGTGTGAATAAACACTCTGACCTCACCCTCTAATCTCCTTTACTTCCTGGCATTGGCCAAACCCAGATAGATGCCAAAGGACAAGAGAACTTGTTGATAAAGCCCATAAAGGTCAGTCACCCAGGAGCACAAAGGAGGGTGAGGAAGGGTGGGAAGTTGGTCTGATGGGCAGTAAAAGAATATCCTATGTGCCATGGAAGTAGAGGCTCTAGGGAGAGGTGAGTTGAGAACATAATCCTCATAGGGATATCTCATAATATTCAGATGGTTTTAATGTTCCACTGGATGGAATAATGTCTAATCCAAGTATATTTAGTGCTTGTAGGTCTGAGGGACCCAGGTTATGTGTGTGTTGAAACTCTATTTTCCCATCTGTTTGCTTGACTTGTTAGAACACAATCTCCTATGCAACTGACTACTTTATGAGAGTTTTCTTGAACTGTGACTGGAGTTTTCTTCACACCTCAGTCTCCATGCCTTCATTGTCAGTGGGCTTACTTCCCAATACTGAGCTGTTTCTAGCTGACACAGTTAGTGCCCTATCCTGTCATTATACTCTGTGTCTTGTTATTACTGGACCTCACATGTTTCTGATAAGTCCTAAAATGTCACCTTCAGAATTTCTATAAACTTTCAACCTTCTTATGATTCATACTTGCTTCCCAGCATCTCAACTATGGAGCATACAGATACTTACCATCAAACAGCTCCCCCAGATTTCTCCCAGTTCTATGACCTGCAATTGCAAACTGAACAAATACATCTCCATCTGGTGTATCCAGATCTATGAGACATTGCATCCTGCTGTAAACCTCCCAAGGCGTGCAGTCCTTCCCAGCTAAGAGGGTATATTAAAGTTGACTTTCTTGATTTCAGAGTTGCTGCTGATTTTCAAAGAACACCAATATCCTCATTAACATAGTCTGTTTGCTCTGTGGGAAAGCTGAGAGGAGGTGCTTTTCTAGTTTTATGAGAGATGTGCTGTTTTGAACAGGAATTTAATTGTCTTCCAAAGTTTGTTCTTTGGGGTTAATGATTGAAGTTGCACATTTCCCTCTGCCCACAAAAATCCTGTTGTAATCTTTTCTGCTTCTGTCTAGGCAAACAGAATGCAATTTAATTCACCTTGGCATTGTCAAGCAGAACCGCAATGGTATTTTGCTTGAAGCTGTCTGTTCTGGCATCAGCTTACATAAGCAGAAAAACCTGTATTTCAAAGACAGCGCAAAGGCAAATGGTGAGCACCTGCTTGCAGCAGGGACACAGTTGCTGAAAGCTTGGACATTTGACTATGAAAGAGCCTGTCTGCACTACTACTTATTAGCTGGCTGACCTGAGAGAAGTCAGTTGTAAGATGGGGGATAGTGTCTAGTTCACAGGTTTGTTGTGGAGACTCAATTACCTAGTATGTGGAAAACACTTGCATAGCACATTGTAAGTGGCTATGTGTGGTATCTGCAGAACACAAATTTATATATTATTACATATATGAATGGTGCATCAGACTGCAAAGCAATTTGAACTGCAAGGTCAGCAGTTCAAGATCACCAGCTGCTCCTTGGAAAACCTATACAAGGTTGCTATGGGTCAGAATCGACTCGATGGTGCTTAGCAACAACTTCTGCTCAGTGGACATCTACTATGAAAGAGCCCTGGTGATGTACGGGGTTACTTGTTGGGCTGCTAACTGCAAGGTCAGCAGCTTGAATCCATCATTTGCTCCCTAGGAGAAAGATGAGACTTTCTGCTCTCGGAAGGATTTACAGCCTCAGAAAACCTTATATAGGGTTGTTATGAGTCAGAACTAACTTGATAGCATACCACCACCACCATATATTTGTATATTATTGTATATACATACGGTGCACTTTGATTACTTCTGCTCAGTGGACATCTACAGATAAGAATACATTTAGGAGAAATGGGATAATTTTTTAACTTTATCTTTGCAATATGGTTTGACAGAATTTCATCATTGTTGCAGCATGTTTATTGAGAGTCTATTCTAGGTGCTCTGCTTGATATTTAGGAAACAACGATGAGACAGGAATAGGCCTTGCCCATAGAAGCTTACTTTCCTTAGATAGACGGA
The DNA here is from genome assembly GCF_000296735.1 of Chrysochloris asiatica. NCBI lineage: Eukaryota > Metazoa > Chordata > Mammalia > Afrosoricida > Chrysochloridae > Chrysochloris > Chrysochloris asiatica. The sequence continues at coordinate 35,672,922 of NW_006408529.1, read as the reverse complement.
TCAGTGATCTGCACTTACCGTACTGAGCACTGTAGGCTAACTGCTATGATGAGGCAAAGGCTTTCAACTGTGTGGATCATGACAAACTGTGGCTAATATTGCGAAGAATGGGTGTTTCAGAACATTTGATTGTATTCATGAAGAACCTGTACATAGATCAAGAGGTAGTTATTGGAATAGAACAAGGGAACACTCAATGGTTTAAAATCAGGAAAGTTGTGAGCCAGGGCTGTATTCTTTCACCATACTTATTCAATCTATATGCTGAGCAAATAATCTGAGAAGCTAGATTATATAAGAAGAACGTGGCATCAGGATTAGAGGAAGATTCATTAGCAATCGATGATATCCAAGTGACACAATCTTGCTTTCTGAAAGTGTTGTTGCTAAGTGCCGTTGAATTGGTTCTGACTCAGAGTAATCCTGTATAAGGTTTCCGAGGAGCAACTGATGGGTGAATCGCCGACCTTGTGGTTTATACGGTCCAGCACTGATTCTATAGTGCCGCATCAGGACTTGAAATACATATTGTTGAAAATCAAAGACAACAGTCTTCAGTATGGATTGAACTTCAAAGTAAAGAAAACAAACCTTTTCACAGCTGGACTAATAAATAAATTTGTGATAAATGGAGAGAAGATTGCAGCTTTCAAAGAGTTCATTTAACTGGAATCTACAATCAACACTCATGGAAGAAGCAGTCAAGAAATCAAATGACATATTCTATTAGGCAATTTTTTTTGTACGAGACCTCTTTAAAGTGTTCAAGAACAAAGATATTAGTTTGAAGTCTAGGTGCGCCTGATCCAAGCCATGGCATTTTCAATCACCTCATATGCATGTGAAAGTTGCACAATGAATAAGAAAGACTGTAGAAGACTTTATGCATTTGAATTATGGTGTTGGAGAAGAATATTGAAAGGACCATGGACTACCTGAAGAACAAACAAATCTTTGTTGGAGGAAACACAACCAGAATGCTCCTTAGAAGCCTGAATGACAAAACTTTGTCTCTCATACTTCAGACATATTATCAGGAGAGACCAGTCCCTGAAGAAGGACATCATGATTGGTAAAGAGGAGGGTCAGAGGAAAGAGGAAGACCCCCAATGAGATGGATTGGCACAGTGGCATTGGCAATGGGTTCAAACATAGCACAAGTGTGAGGATGGTGCAAATCTAGACAGTGTTTCATTCTGTTGTTTCATTCATTCACTCATAGGGCTGTTATGAGTGAGAACTGAAATAAGTGCACTAAACAACAAAACAATGTGATAGGACATCAGGGATGCTATGAGAGCAGAAGGAAGGAGGCAGCCAACAGCCTTAGAGGAAAGGTTTCTTAGAAGACAAGATATAAAACTTCAGTGCAGAAATGAGTTGGCAATAGCCAAGTAGGCAAGATGGGAGGGTCAGAGTAGAACTCTTTAGGCAGAAAGAGCAGCATTAACAGCAGCCAGGAAGAGGGGTAGAAAGGCATGCTCTGACATGGAAGGGATTCAGACTGAAAGGAATAAAGCATGCAGATGGGAATGGCAGACCAGAGGAGACTAGAGAAGTAAGTAGAGCTGGATCATAAATGACCTAAGCTACCATGGTGCAGTCTCTTGACTCTCCACCCAAGGTTATTTAATGAGTAATTAAGATTCTTGGGTGTAAGTCTTGTTTTTCTCCAGTTGAGCTTAGATATGTTCCCTCACTTTTCTGAACCTTTGATTCCTCATCTGTGATATTAGGTTCTTGCATGATTGTCTTATGTTTCTTTTTATCCTTAATTTATAGGACCAAAAGTCTTCCCCCACTCAGCTGATAGAGGAGATGTGTAAGTCCTCATGAGGTCCCATCTGCAAGGTCCTCAAGGATATGAGATCCTAAATATTTACTAAATTCAGCCACCTACTGAGAGTTTGGAATAATTGTTGGTTTTATAGCAGATTTACTTCAGGATTTTCCTTAATCATTTAAACTTTTAATTCCATGTTAATGAAAATGCAAAACAAATTATTTGATCACTCATTAAGATGAATATAAGGAGCTCTGGTAGTGTAGTGGTTATGCATTGGGCTGCCAACCTCAAGGTCAGCAGTTCAAAACTAGCAGCTCTTCCACAGGAGAAAGATGAGGCTTTCTGATCCCGTAATGATTTACAGCCTTGGGAACCCTATACAGGGTCACTGTGAGTTGGAACCGACTCCACGGCACATAATCATCACAAGATGGGCATATTTCCCACACTATTTCTTAAGAAAGCAGAATGTCAGATACCTGGGCTCATACTTTCTTACCTGGAAGTAGGAGATTGTTTTTTATTTGTGTGTACAAGCATTTCTGTCCCCGGAAATGAATTTGCAAACTGCCTTTTGTTCATTCCTGAAAATACAGTGAATGTTCCCTGGATCCACTTTCATAGTCCCATGACTATGCCCCGGGACCTTGGCTACTTAGGATACCATTTTCCGGACATACCTGTTTGACCAAGTCCAACTTTGACCTTCATGTCTTAGCTCTCCTATCTTTTAATCTCATATCACTTTCCCTGACACCTTCCTTTTCTTAATGACCCCTCTATGCATACCTTTGCCAGATCACTTATTACATCATTGCACATTCATGAAAGTGCCTCAGACGTAGCACTTGATCCATGCCTGGCAAATAATAACTATTCAGAGATGTTTGTTGAATTAATGAATGAGCAAGTGAATGAATTAGCAATTATGTCCCTGAGAGTAATATAGATTTCTGGGACCTATGAGTATAAGTACAAAAAAATAATCCCAGCAACCAAAAACGCAAACAACCATTGTTAGTTCCAGTATGGTAGGGTGTAACAAGTAGAGATACATGGAACTAATCTTGGTTGTTGCTGAGTTGGAACCCACTCAATGGCACTAAACAATAACAACAGTACAGTACCAGTTGCCTTAATGTCAAGTGGATTCTGACTCATGGCAGAGTCAGACCATGTGTGTCAGAGTAGAACTGTGTGCTCCAGAAGGTTTTCAAAGGCTTCTTTTCAGAATAGATTGGCAGGCCCTTTTTTCAAGTAATAGGGAGGCCATGTTACTCGATAGTAATACAGTCAGTCTATTACTCTACTGAGGAGATCATATCCACTCTCAGACAAAGGGTGCTTTAGTTCAGTTTGGGAGGAATTGGAAAGGAAAGAGATCCAATTTTCCCAAGTTCCAAGGCTAGGGTTCCTCAAGAGGATTACAAACATAGATAAAGAGAGCAGAGTGTGGAACTATAGGTTTTTAGACCCCTGCCATCTCCATTCTGTAGACAAGGATAATGGAGGGAAGGAAATGTGCAATGTTTATTATATGCTGCTGTTGTTGTTTTTAAGTGCTGTTGAGTTGATTCTGACTCATAGCAACCCTGTATAGGGTTTCCAAGGAGTGGGTGGTGAATTTGAATTCAAATGACCTTGTGGTCCAGTGCATTATCCCACAGCACCATACCATATGTGTTGTTGGTGGTGTGCCATGAAGTTGGTTCTGACTCATAGTGACCCTGCATAGGGTTTCTGAGGCTGTAAATTTTTACGGGAGCAGAAAGCCTCATCTTTATCCTGAAGAACAGCAGGCAGTTTTGAACTGCTGACCTTGAGATCAGCAGCCTGACTTGTAGCCACGATGCTACTAGTTGCTATAAATACCATCTCATGCCTACGATAGCATTGTGAGATATGTGTTATTATGCCCACTTAATGTAAATCACAGAGTTGCTTTTCTTAAACCCCTTTGCCCAAGCTCTGTGTCATAGCATGAGGACAGTGCGGCTCATGTGTGTCTAGAAGTTCAAGGAGGGTGGGAGGTAGAGGTGGCTGCTTTTATAGCATCATCATCTCTAGAAACCAATGGGGAAGGAATAATCTCTTTCCTTTAATGACTTAGAGTAGAATTGTTGTTGTTGTTAAGTGCTGTCGAGTCAGTTCTGACCCATAGCGACCCTGTATAAGGGTTTCCGAGGAGCAGTGGGTGACTTGAACTGCTGACCTTGCAGTTCAAATGGCTTTGCAGTCTGGCACATTAACCCACAGCACCACACCAGGACTCCTAGAGTAGAATTTTGTTGTTGTGTTGTGAAGTGCCTTCGAGTTGATTCCGACCCATAGTGACCCTGTATAGGGTTTCCAAGGAGCAGCTGGTAAGCTTGAACCATTGATGTTGTAGTTCAAATGACTTTGCAGTCCATTAATGCTACAAGAGTTCCCTGTTATCCAATGAAAAGGCAAGGGTTGGTGAAGGAACTAGAGAATGGAAAATTACCTGACTCCAGCTGCACCTGCTATTAGGGGAACAAGATTCACAGTAAATGGTTTGGTATGTTATTTTAAAAACTCTCAACCCTCCTGACTCAGAAGACTGCCTTTCCACTTGCTAAGCTTCCCTCCAACACACACACACGCACACACACACACATGCACACAAACGCACATACAGCTACTGTGTCTGTCTGCTGTCTCAATGCCTTTGCTTCCTATTTAAAATGAGTCAGGGTTTATCTCTGCCCGTCACCTGAGCCTGAAGCAGCTCACTTATGTGATACTCTTCTTCCTTGTTATGGAGAAGGAGAAAGTGTTCTGTGAACTAGCCAAGAAGTATTTGGGCCATTCAGGAGCCAAGCAATGAGATTTTTGGAAATAGGTCTGTGCAGAGAGAATAGATATCTTTAGAAGTTAACTGATGGCATTATAATGTGAGAACTGAGAAATTAATTTTGTTTCCTCCTGGATCCTTGGCCTATAAACTCTCCTTCCAGCTAATATATAAATTTTTCTTCCACAGCATTCATCCATTGTTGTGTGTGCCAAATTTCAGTGCCTCTTGAAAATGCCAACCCTGGCACAGAACACAGGAACTAATCTAAAAACACCTGACTAAGACCACCCATGACTTGCCTTTGGCCTCTGAGAACTCCTACAACTCCCTATAACTGGACAACAGGCCTCCTGAAATACCTCACCTATCTTAAAGCCCGGAATGAAACTGAGGAAGGGATGTCTGAGGCACCCATAGTATCCAAAAGCCAAACCAAACCAATTGCTATAGAGTCAATCCTAAATCATGGTGACCCCATGTGTGTCAGAGAACTGTACTCCATAGGATTTTTAATGGCTGATTTTTTGGGGGGGTGGGGGACGGTGGTAGAAGTAACTAGCCAGACCTTTCTTCGAAGACATCTCTGTGTAGACTCAAGCTGCCAACCTTTTAGTTAGTAGCCAAACAAAATAGTTTAACCATTTGCATTACCAAGGGACTTACTCATAGGATAGTGTTTTTATAATGGAGTCCTTGTGTGGTGCGATGGGTTAATATACTGGACTGCAAGGTAGGTTTGAACTGCAAGGTCAGTAGTTCAAGCTTACCAGCCGCTCCTTGGAAACCCTACACAGGATCACTATGAGTCGGAACTGACTCGACGATAATTAACAACATCAACAATAATTTCTAGCAGTTTTCTTTGGGGCAGTGGGAAATGTCCAGGGAGACTCATAAAACCAGAAGCCCACTGAGGAAAATATAGGTATGCTCCTGAAGGGGAATGCTATGGCCCAGAGACTGCCTGGAAAATGCCTCATACCACCTGGTGGTCCATCCACACTTGGTTCTTTGTGTCCTCTGACTCTTTTCTCTTGGTTACTACCTGCCCTGGGCACCTACAACCAGGGATCCTAAACCTCACAAGGCAACACAGCTTGCTCACAAAGGAGCAATTCTGGAATTGTGTACTGTGGTGCATGGGGTGTCGGGTTGGGGACAGTGCTGCTGCCAAGTTCCTGAGGAGACTGAGAGCTACAGGTCAGTATTCTCCTCCCCTCTCCCAGGACCACTTCCTGAACTCACCCTTCCCTCACAACTGAGGCCAGATTGCTGAGAGATTTGGCCTCTAAACAGTCCTTCCCACTGAGTCCCAGTCTGTGGGACCCTATGCAGAATCCAGACTGGAAACTTGAGCTTGCAGACATGGAAGAATCAAAAGTCAAGACTGAGTTCTCAGTCTACTTTTGTCAATATCACAAAAGAGGCCCAAGGAATGAGATCAGAATAAGTTAGGCAATTTGTGTCAGGACCACTTGAAATCAAAGGAAAATATTAGCCTGGTAGGATTCACTATAGGATCTTATTAATTTGGTGATAATGGAGTCCTAAGAAGCTCTGGTAGCGTAGTGGTTACGAATCAGGCTGCAAACCTTAAGGTCAGCAGTTCGAAACTACCAGCTGTTCCGCAGGAGAAAGATGAGGCTTTCTGCTCCTGTAAAGATTTGCAGCCTTGGAAAACCTGTACAGGGTCACTATGAGTCAGAACCGACTTCGCAGCACATAACAACAACAACAACAATGGAGTCCTGGTGTGGCGCTGTGGGTTAATGCATCAGACAGCAAAGCCGTTTGAACTGCAAGATTGGTGGTTCAAGCTCATCAGTAGCTCCTCTGAAACTCTGTATAGGGTCACTATGGGTCAGATCTGACTTGACGGCACTTAACAACAACAACAAAAACAACCATATTATGGAGTGTGGTATGGCACTGTGTGATAAAGAAGTGGACCACAAGATGGGTCTGAACTACAAGGTCTGTAGTTCAAACTCACTGGCCTCTCTTTAGAAACCTTATACAGGGTTGTTATGAGTCAGAACTGACTCATTGGCACTTAACAACAACACTGTATTATGGTGAAACTGAGGCTAACTGCTCCACGGCTTCTCCATAATGTTGTGGCAAAAGAAGTCAGAAATGGGCCTTCATTTGTGTCTGGAAATGTTTAAAATCACAAATCACAGACTTGGGAGATATCTTCTCAAAGATCATCAGCTCCAGCTGTCCATTTGAATTTTGAGTTCCCTTTAGCTTGATAAGCAGTCTGTTGTTGAAGGCATTGCTTCCTTAGGTAGGGTATTTCATTGTGTTCAACTCCACCGTCTTCATGGAGCTCTGGCATGGCTCTGTGGGTTAGTGCGCTGGACTTCAGAGTCAGTTTGAACAGCAAGGGTAGCAGTTCAAGCTCACCAGCCACTCCATGGAAACCCTTTATAAGATGCTATGGGTCGGAACCAACTCGACGGCACTTAACAACAACAACATCAGTAATCGTCTTTATATTGAACTGCAATCTGTCTTACTATAGCTTCCAACTATTAGTCATAGTGTTTCCTCCCTCTAGGTGGCAGATATAAGTCCAATTTCCTCTTCCTTCTGGTCAACAAACATTTATTGAAAACCTTCCCTATGTTTAGAAGGCAAAGCAAGACAGACAATCTCATTCTTCACAAAGCTTATAGTCTCTTAGGAGGAAATTAGCCCACTAATAAATTCTTCCCATATTAGATATATTCATGTTGTTGTTAAGTGCCATTGAGTCAGGTCCAACTCATAGTGATCCTATATAGGGTTTCCAAGGAGTGGCTAGTGGATTTGAACTGATGACCATGTGGTTCAAACTGACTTTGTGGTCCAGTGGTTATCTTACAGTGCCACACCAGGACTCCAGATATATGAATAGAGTGCTATGAAAGCACAGAGAGAACCACTTGGATGGGAATTCTTCCATGTTCTTCCAACCTTTGAAGACAGTCAATGCCCTCTCACTTACCCTCAAGCCATCACTCCACGTCCTCCATGCTGTAGTTTAAGAGCTTTTAGTATTCTCTTCTGAAACCATTCCTGTAAAGTTTTGTGTCAACTTGACTGGAACACAATTCTCAATGGTTTGCCAGTTGAGATGTAGCTAGCCCCCATGATGTGATTTGATGTGATAAACCAATAAGAAGATTAAGAGTGGAATCCTGGTATGGCACTGTAGGATAAACACTGGTCTGCTGACCACAAGTTCGGCAGTTCAAACCCATGAATCACTTCTTGGAAACCCTATACCAGTTTGTTATGAGTTGGAACTGGCTCAATGATGGCACTTAACAACAATATACTACTCTTAATTCCACATCATTCTGATCTGAGTTAAGGGAGCTTCCCAAGGGTGTGGCATGCAACACCTTTGATTTTACAAGAGATAAAAGGAAAGAGACTTGATCAGAGAAAGAGGGACCTACTACTACCAAGATGGCCTCTCTGTGTGATGCTATAGGCTCAGCACTGGACTGCAAACCACAAGGTCAGTAATCCAAACTCACCAGCTCTTCCTTGGAAACTCCCTACACAGGGTTGCAATGCGTTGGCACCAACTTGATGACACGTAACAACACTATCATGAAGATAGAACAGCCGGGAGTGGAATGCGTTCTTGGGACCAGGGATCCCTGTACTGTGAAGCTCGTAGATCCAGAGTAAGATCGATGCCAAGATGTATGGAGACCTCCAAGGAATACAGACACTGAAAGGGGACAAGGACTTTCCCCCAGAGCTGACAAATAGAAAGACTTCCTCAAAAACCAGCACGCAGAATGCTGTTCAAGCTCACCAGCTGCTCTTCAGAAACCATATATAGGGTTGCTATGGGTCAGAAATGACTCAATGGTACTTAACAACACCAAATTATGAGAGAAGACATTTCTCATTGTTAAAGTCACCCACTTGTGGTATTTCTGTTATGTTGTTGTTGTTAAGTGTCATGGAGTCAGTTCTGACTCATAGAGACCCTATACAGGGTTTCTGAGGCTGCTGTGTAGGGTTTGAACTTCTGAACACATGGTTTGCAGTACAGTGCTAATCCTATAGCACCACATCAGGAGTTCATTTCTACTATATAGCTGTATTAACTAAGAAAAAGCCCCTATAAAAATGGCTCTCTAAGAACCTGATGCAACCCTCTGGGTATGGTCTGACTAGGGCAAATGAGAATATGACAACCTCTTCAATCCAGAATCTATAAACATGTCTTAGAACTGGGTGCCATATTCACTTTCCTCAGTGCTTATACAATTGAGCTTTGAACCCAAGGTCAGGTCTAATATCTATTAAAATCTTGTTGCATTCATTTCTTCATTCCAAATCTGTCATTAAATATTAGCTACAATTTGACTACAGATTGGATGAGCTTGTCTTCTTGATCAATGCCACCAGTCCTTAACCTTTTTCCACCCAACACATCTAAAGGGTGTGATGCTCTCCCATCAACACCATTCACTGATTACTCAAGGTGTAAGTGTGTAGATGGGTGAGGAGCAACAATAGGTAAATATTAGGTTACAAGGCATGTGAGAATTGAAGCGCTACCACCTCCACCCCTTCTTGCTTACTATAATTATGATTTAAAGGAAGAAAGAAAGGAAGAAAACCCAAACAAATTACCATCAGTAGATTCTGACTCATGACAACTCTACATATACAGAATTAAGCTGTTCTGTAGGGTTTCCAAAGCAGATGGCCTGGTCTTTCTTCCAAAGTGTCTTTGGGTGGGTTCGAGCAACCAACCTTTCAGTTAGTAGTTGAGTGCTTACCTGTTTGTGCCACCCAGGTGTTTCCGTAATTCTGCTGAGCTCCTTAGAATGACTGATTCAAACTATATTAGTAAAAATGTTGAAAATCAAATGTAGCAACAATTGTTGGTATGGCACAGGACTGGGCAGTGTTTTGTTCTGCTGTGCATAGGGTCACTATGAATTGGAATTGGCATGACAGCAACTAACAACAACAAAACATGTTGAAAATACAATGGTACATCATTAGCTTCTTCACTCCAGACTGGCCACCATTCACTAATCCTTTTACATATTTTATATATAAAAGACTGGGCTAGCAATTGAACTCTGGTTACTTGGTTATCATGAGACACCTTGTCAAATGACTTGTTAGACTCACATAGGCACACATACACACACCACCTCCTTCTAGAGTACTTTCATGTGGAGTTCAGAATTCAGTGCTGATAACTGGCATGCTTTTGAAATGCAGAATTTAAAATACCCGAAGGATGTACAAAGTTGGCAAGAGTCCTGGTCCCTCGTCAGAGCATTCCGTACCACAGTGTCTCCCCCAGCTCCCTTCCACAGCAAAGACAGCATGCTTAGGCAATTATAGAATATCAACAAAATGATTTTCATATTAGAATTATTTTACCTTATCTATACATTTCCGCAAGATTTTTTTTTTTTTTTTCTATCTTGGTTTATTACCTCTATTTCTTTTAGTCCTTTTTCATTTCCTCTGGAAAGTCAATAAAACTGTAATTACAAAAATGGTCTGGGAGAAAAGACTCTCATCCATTTCATTGTCTGAGTTGTTTAAGAAATGTTTATTTGTGAACTGGGAATTTATTTGCATTGGCCCTGCCTTTGTGTATATATCCACTGCAAACCAAAATCCCTTTCCTGAGTTGGCGAGCCTGTGAGGCCTTTGAAATGAAGGCCATGTGGCAGACGGTGAACAGGTGGCCAGAAGTGCCCGAAATTAACCCTTTCTGGCAACAGGCTTGCTTTCTGTCTCTGACAGAGTAGGCAGCAGTGTTTGCCATATGCCCACATGAAAACTACGTTTAAATGATGATCCACTGTTTTCTTTAAGTGCCAAATATTCTTTTGCAGAAGAGAACAAAAAAAGCCAAGAAGGAAATTTGCTAACCAGACAAATATTTCCTTAATGTCTGCTACATTTCAAACATCCTGGGCCCAACCCCTGTGAGAATTATGGGGCTCCAAATGACATGTTTAACTGAAAATGCCCTTGGGGAATTTAAAATGTAGTTAAAGAGATCATATATAATTTTTAAAAAAATAAAAATTTTGTTTATAAAGACAGCTTCTATTTATTGTAGGAAATTTGGGAATATATAAAAACATAAGAAAGAGAATTTAAATTACCTATATGCCATCGCCTAGAAATAATCCCCATTAACATTTGATATTACGAATCGGGCTGTGAACCTTAAGGTCAGCAATTCGAAACTACCAGCTGCTCCGCGGGAGAAAGATGAGGCTTTCTACTCCCGTAAAGATTTACACCCTCGGAAACCCTGTACAGGGTCACTATGGGTCGGAACCGACTCGAAGGCACACAACAACAACAACAAAAACAACATTTGATATCGTGATTTTAGAATGTGGTGGTGGTTGTGGTTGTACCAGCGAATCAGTACTGATTCATAAAGACCCTTGATAGCGTTTCTGAGGCTGCAAATGTTTAAGGGAGCAGAAAGTCTCATCTTTTCCCATGTTGGATTTGAACTGCGTATCTTGTGGTAGTAGCCCAATGCATAACCCACTATGTCACCAGGGTTTCTTTTAAAATGTGAATGTGATTTTCTTTTATAAAATTGAAATCATATTGTTGTTGTTGTTGTTGTTAAGTGCCGTCGAGTCGGTTTCAACCCATAGCGACCCTGTACAGGGTTTATGTACATTTAAATGTGCTTTTCACTTACTATAGTGATAACACTTCCCAAAATCATATGTTATGGCTATAAAGTATTTTATCATTTGAATGCATAATAACTAATTTAATGAATCCTTGTTGGACATATATTGATTGGTTATTTGCTAATGTAAATGTTAAAAACCATGCATTATTGCACATACTTGTAAGTATTTCTCTAGGATAAGTTCCCAAGATATGGATGTAATATGGATGAGAAATATAAACATATTAAAAGATTTTAAAAATCCACATAGTCAAATGATCTTTACACACTAAGCGCTTGCATACACACACATCTACAATGAATGGACATAATTCATTCATCTACATCCAACCCAGAATATTATTGTTCTAAAAATGTTTGTCAGTTTGGTGGTTATAAAGATCATTTATTTAGTGTTTGGTTTTTTGCTTATTATAGAAGCTGAAGATGATTTGTTGTTTATTGGCCATTTCTAGCTCATCTCTTGTGAATTGGGCTTTCATGTGTTTAGCTCTTCATTCTTGTGGGCTGGTCTTTTTTTAATTGACTTTTCAAGTTCTGATTTTATTATTATCCCTTTAATTGTTGCAGATATTGAACTTGATAGGTCATATGACTTCTAAAAATTGTTTTATATATTTTTTAAATTTACTGATGTTTTACATTTTTATGTAATCATTGCTAAGACTTTGCCACTTCAAGACTGGCTAAATTTTAGTTTACATGTTTATCTTTTTATGTTTCTCATTCTCCTGTAATCATTGCTTCCTTGGTGTATTTGGAATGTAATCTGGTGTAAAAAATATAGAATAAAAATTTGGTTTTATCTTTTCTCCAAGTGATTTGTCAAATTTATTATCAACCTCCTTTATTTTAGATTTTAACACCTTGCCTCCTGTTACCAATTTGAAATAGCATTTGAATCACCTATTAAATTTTGCAAATACTTACGTCTGTCATTTATTTTTCTTGTTCCACTGATCCACCAATCTACTATAATTATTGTTTCTGTTTTTGTAACCAAATAACATATTTTAACATCTGACCATATGGACACATTCTCTCATAATTCTTATGTTTCAAAGTTTTCTTATTTGGTCTTCCAAAGAAGCTTCCCCCACCACCACCAAATAAACTTTTAATTCATTTTGTTATATTCTAAAATAGTCCTGGTGTGGCGCTGTGGGTTAATGCGCCAGACTACAAAGCCATTTGAACTGCAAGGTCAGCAATTCAAGCTCCTCGGAAACTCAATATAGGGTTGTTTAGGGTCAGAACCAACTCGACAGCACTTCACAACAACAACAACAACAACAAAATAGTCTATTTGTAATTTGAATAAAATTCCATTAAGTTTAAAAATTAGTTTAGGAAGAACTGACAGCTTTAAAACATTGAGAGCTAGCTAGATAAAATGGACAAACTGAAGACACATTTGTGTATTTTCACTTCTGATTACCCAGTGCTGTTGTTGTGAAGTGCTATCAATAGCGATCCTGTAAAGGGTTTCCTAAGGAGCCATTGGTGGTATTGAACTGCTGACCTTGTAGTTAGCAGTCCAGAGCTTAGCCTACAGCGCCACACGAGGACTCCAATTCCCTGATAGATGATGGTATAGTAAGAGTAAAGATATAGCTCACAGCAATTCTGATAATGGAAAGGGGAATCAAAGGACATGGCAGAAGGTCAGCAGGTGGTAGCTGAGGTCGCAGCCTGATCTGTATGTCAAGGGCTGAGGTTACATGGTGAGGAGAGTCCTTCCTTGCATGGGCGGTGGGGGTGGGGGCAAATGTGTCAGATGGAGGAGTGAGAACTGGCCGGAATATCCAGAAGCATGGTGCAAATGGTGAATCGACTTGGCTGCTAATAGAAAAAGTTGGAGGTCTGAGTTCACCCAAGGTGCTTCAGAAGAAGGGCTTGGTGAACTACTTCTAAAAATTCAGCCAGTGAAACGCACTGTGGGCCTACTCCTCCTTTGATGTGCACGGGATTGCCGTGAGTTGGAGTGAACTCGATGGCAGCTGATAAGTGGTAATTGAATGTCTGAATACGACACAGAAAACTCCTGTGCACTTCCCAGACTTTCACGGGGGTGGGGGGCGCCCAGGGCCTGCTACAAAAGCCTGGGCAAAATCGGGAGCTGCTTTCTCTGTAACTGTACAAATTGTGTGGGGAACCCGTGTGACGGTGTTGGTGCTTACAGAATTTTTCGAAAATTCAGCTCTGTTTCCCGCAGTTAATCTTTTTGAAAGGTTATTATCTTGATGTCTGTTTTGAGAGTTTTATTCTACTTTTTCTTTCTCACGGAATTCCTTCCTTGACTAAATATTAGTTTTTGTCTTTCCTTATGAACAGAGGAGATGAATTCTCTTCACCTGGTTCCTTTCAGAACAGTCATCTCATGCAGATATAAATTGATGTTATTGATAGTTCTCCTTCTTTGTAGTAAAGGTTCCCACTAATGTCTCCTCCATTTCTTTCTCTGAGGCTCCTCTCTGACTTACAAGGGGGATGGTATAAGGTGGTTTTTCTTCAGTTAGACTTGCACTCATACAATGTTTGATGGAAATTCCATTTATATAGTCCAAATAATCCCTGGGTTAAAGTCCCATTGAAAAATGCCTTCCTATTGTTAGACTTTTTTTTGGTCATTTTCATTGTGATATAGAAAATAGAATGTCAGATATCTGGGCCCATTCTTTCTTACTAGAAGTATGAGATTATTTTTTTTTATTTATGCCTATGTTCGTGTAACAACAATAATGACAATAGTCAAATCATGTGAGAATTTCTAAATGAGCTGGAATAATGATGGGAAATCACAGGAAAAATAATATTGCGCTAGGACCCGAAGCATAGATGGGATTTAAATTGCTAGAGCATGTTATGGAGAAGACTCCTGAGTTAGGCAAAAGCATAAAAATGCAAATATGCAGTTGAGGTCAGAGCACAACAAAGGGAAATTCTTGCTTCTGGAGAGGATTCATTTAGAGTGTTCATGGAAAGATAAAATTTTGTTGTTGTTGATATGTGTCATCGAACCAGTTCCAACTCATAGTAACCCTATGTAGGGTTCCATACGGAGGCTATGAAGTTTTTGTGGAAGCAGAAAGTCACATCTTTCTCCCACAGAGCAGCTGGTGGGCTTGAACTGCTGACCTTGTGGTTCACAGTCCAGTGCTTATTCTACAGAGATACCATGCTCCAGAAAGATAGATTGTTGTTGTTGTTCTTAGGTGTCATCAAGTTGGTACTGACTCATAGTAACCCTATGCACAACAGAACAAAACACTGCCCGATCCTGCACTAACCTCACAATTGTTGCTACAGTTGTGCCCATTGCTGGTGCCATTGTGCCAGTCCATCTTGCTGGAGGGCTTCCTCTTTTTCTCCGACCCTCCATTTTACCAAACATGATATCCATCTCCAGGGACTGGTGCCTCCTGACACTATGTCTGAAGCATGAGAGACAAAGTGTGGCCATGCTGGCTTCCAGGGAGCATTCTGACTGTATTTCTTTCCAACACAAATTGGTTTGTTCTTTTGCCAGTCAGGGTACTTTCAATATTCTTCTCCAAAACCATAGCTGAAATGCATCAATTCTCCTATGTTCTTCCTTATTCACTGTCCAACTTTCGCATGCATATGAGTTTATTGAAAGTACCCTGGCTTGGGTCAGGCATACCTTAGTCTTCAAACTGACGTCTTTGTTCATTGACACTTTAAAGAGGTCTTGTGCAGCAGATTTGCCCAATGCAATATGTCCTTTGATTTCTTGACTGCTACTTCCGTGAGTGTTGATGGTTGATTTGAGCAAAATTAAGTCTTTGACAACTTCAGTCTTTTCTCCATTAGTATGGATGGGGACCAAATAATCATGGATTCTGAATGCCAAGGAAGGAATTTTTGTTGCTGTTGCTGTTCTATAAATCTCAATGAACAAAGGATTCCCATGTGGAAAATTGTGTTCCAGAAGAACTGGGAAAACCCCCCAAAGGAAGAATCTGTCTTACTAATTATAAGGAGGACCACCTCAGAGATATTACACCAACCTATTAGAATGTTGATGCTGCATGTTATGGTGTCAGTAATCAAGTTCCTATAAACATATAAGGTGGTGTGCACATACATAGAGCAAAACAAAGACAAGAAGGCAAATGGAGCACTTAAGGTGGACTCCTGGTATGGCACTCTAGGATCAGCACTAGACTGTGAACCACAAGGTGGGAAGTTCAAACTCACCAGCTGCTCCTTAGAAACCCAATACAGTGTTGCTATGAGTTGGAACTGACTCAGTGGCACCTAACAACAGCATAAAGGTGGATGAAGGAGGTTATTGTACCTGGATCTCAAGAATTTTGGGTCATGGGAGAATTGAGCACCATTTAAGGAATATTGTGAAGCAAGTTGCTCCACTATTCAGTGGCAAAGGATGAAAGAATCAGGAAGAGGAGCAAATGGCAAACACGCACATAGGGTTGCCAGAGGAGAGGAAGTGTTGGTGGAAACTATGGCTGTGCCAAGGCAAGTGAACTTGTATTACAAGATTTCTAAGTGAATAAATAAGTAATAATAAATCTATGGCAATAATGAAAAAAAAAACCTTTTTTTTAAAGGGGGGTTTCAAATTTTCATGAAAAAATGGAATGAAAAGAAAATGGAATTTTTCCATTAATTTTTTGGGGACCCCTCATTCATATAAACCCACCAGCTTCTCCTTGGAAATCCTATACAGGGTCACAATGAGTAGGCACTGACTCCATGGTATTTAACAACAAGAACGTATACATCACATCCAAGATTTCTAAGACTCCCAGCCAGCTATGTAGTCACAAACAATTTCTCAAGGAAGTGATGGAGCAAACTGGCATCACATACCCCATTAGCTGAGACTTTGGTTTATATTCAGTGTGAACTGAAACATGAGAAGGCCTTATTATTTCTATTTGTCTGTACTAAGGTTATTAAGTCAGACATGAAAGCTAAAGTAAAAAGAATATTCATACCACAATAGGAAAAATATGGTATTTTTCAGTAACAGAAACATGACCTATAGCAATAGTTCATTATGTATCCAAGTAATACAAGTCTATTTTCTTTTAAAAATAAGGTTTATTGATGTTTTCCTCATCATATACATAATATATGCTTATTATGGAGAATGCAGTTTAAAAATCAGCTCCCAGTGCTGTATGTTTTTATATTTTTCTTTTTTACGTATATGTTCTGACTCATAGTGACCCAGTATAGTGTTTCTGAGACTGTAAATCTTTATGGGAGCAGAAAGCCTCATCTTTCTCCTGGTAGATTCGAACTGCTGACTTTGTGGTTAGCAGCTCAGTTCATAATCCACTATGATACCAGAGCTCCTTTATCTTATGTAAACTTATGTTATATATAAAACTTATGTAAACACAAAATAAGTTATTTTAATAAACTATTAAACATCGTGTCTATACTTACATAATGAACTCCTGGTGTGGTGCTGTAGGCTCAGAACTGGACTGAGAACCACATTGTTGGCAGTTCAAATCCACTAGCTGCTTCTCGGAAACCCTATGCAGGGTCACAATGAGTCAGAGCTGACTCCACCACACTTAACAACAACAGCAATACTTGTATAAATAAGTCAGTAAAAATGGACTCCAGGTATTATCCTGTAGGATAAGTACTGGACTGCTAACCACAAGGTCAGTGGTACAAACCCATGAAGAAATTCTCCTTCATTGCCTACTTTGTAGGATTGGGTTTGATCTCTGTACTCAAAATGGGCACTCAGTTAGACTTGTGGAGTGAATTGAGGACAGAAAAAGAAAAAGAGGGCCCTGAACAGAGAACTGGAGGGATCCTGGTGATGGAGGCCATTTGTTTGGTCAATGTCAGGCAGGCACTGAAGGAAGTAGTTGGGTGGTGTCACCCTAGAAGAGAGACCAGAAGGGAGACAGGCTGCAAACATGGGTGCTGGGTTCCTTGTGCAGTGGGAGAGAAGACTCAAAGCTCAGATCTTCTTACAGGGCAGAACCTTGACCCCTTCAGGGTCTGAGTTTTGATCAAGTATGCTTGGATTGGTCATCTGGACTCCCTGGGGATACACTGTTTGATAGTCATTATAGTTTTACTTGTCTGTAATTCAGCTTCAGAGCTGGAAGAAGAGACATGGTACAATTAATTACAGTTTAGCTCATGGTTTTTATCACAGCTGCCAAAGTGACATAGGGAAAGATGTTTTTGTGATTTTTTTCTATTGCTAAATATTGGCTTTTCCCTCAAATTCTCCTCTACTCTCCAAATATCTGTATACGTATGTATATACTATAAGGTTTGCCATCTGCTGAAAAGCAAGGAGTAGAGATGAAAAAGGAAAGGGAGCAAGGATCAGTCAGGGCATGTTGTAGTTGGAAATGAGCAGCCCATAATTCTATTCTAAATTTACTACAGACTCATTCTATCATCCAATGTCTTTCTGTGAAATGACAAAATGATATTTTCCCCTAATCTAACACAAAGAGATCTCAGAGGTATTCAGAAAGCAGCACATGCTTTCATACTATAAAAATCTGTGTTTTCCACAATATTGGTCACTTGTTTCTGAAACCTTCTGGTGGGACCATAAGGCTGTCCAAGAAACAACGACAGATCCCAAAATACCTTTGTACCCAAATTCTGCTATGGTCAAATATTTGATTACTGGTAAAGTCTGGGGGGATTCAAATTTCATGCCTGTGGTATGATTGCTAAGCATTGTTCCTAAGTATGAAGCTCAATGGCTCCATAGGATAAGCATTGGACTGCTAACCACAAGGTCCACATTTTGAGCCCATGAGTTGCTCCACGGCAGAAAGATGAGGCCTTATGCTCCTGTGAAGATTCAAAGCCTCAGAAACCCTATACAAGGTCACTACATGTTGTAATTGGCTCTACAACACTTAAAAACAACAAGTATGTCTCAAGGAGCCTTGGTGGTGCAATGGGTTAAATGTTAAATGTTAAACTGCTAGTGACATGGTCAGTGGCTCAAATCTTTCAGCTGCTCCAAGGGAGAAAGATGAGACTATCTTCTCCAGTAAGTATTTACAGTCTCAAAAGCCCTATGGAGCAATTCTACTCTGTCCAATAGGGTTGTTCTGAGTTGGGAATCTACTCAAGAGTAGTGAGAGTGGGTTAAGTAAGTCTCATTCATTTGTTTAATATGTATTTACTGAGCATTTACTATGTCAGGGCACAGATAAGGTCATACTGGTTATGTGAATGTGTCAACTTGATTTAGACTCCTCGTCTATCTTTGACTAAAAACAGATGAGAGAATGTGGGTGAAGTGGGGTAGTGCTTCCATTGTTAATGCTGAAACAGCCCCAGGAGGCTGCAGTGACTCTTCGGGAGATAGTCTTCAGGAATGAAGGAAAGTATGTTCTAGCCAGAAGATTGCTCCTCGTCACTGTGGGACAACCCAGGATGATGGTGTCCAGAGATGAAAGCTTTCCTCTGCCTTGGGCTCAGAAAAGACTTGGAGAATATGGGCTTATGGGCGTTAAATGAAGAGAGTATTTTGATGGTATTACTGACGACATGGGCCACTGCTCAGGATGAGTCAGCCACAGCCGTGTGACTAGCAGCTGTTGATCAAGTGATATGGGATGACATGTGGGTGGGGATATCTATCAGAGGATGTTGTTTAATGTGGGGGCAACTGAGAAACTCAGCAGTGGATGAAGGGAATACCTAGTTTAGAAACAGAAGCCAATGAACACACAGACACAATTGTGGCATTGATTTTGCTTCTTGTTGTTGTTAAATGCAGTTGAGTTGATTCCCACTCCTAGTGACCCTAGGAGGTTTCTAAGGAGTAGCTGATGGGTTTGAACCATCAATCTTGCTATTAGTGGTCTAGTGTTTATCCTCAGTGCCATATTTTTTTTTATTTACTATATAATTCTATCTTACCAACAAACCTGTTGAGTGAGTAGGGCAGGTACATTTAACCCTGTGAGTTAAATGACGTGGTGAGGTCCACTGTGGACAAATGGCTGGCTGAGGTCACACACCTAATTAAACAGAGGGCTGTTTCCTGACTGCCTTTTCTGAGCTCATTCCAGTTTCAGCATTGAGACTAGCTGTGCAGTTTGTAGTTTGTCAGTGAAGAGGAGCTTTTTCAACCCTTTCAGGCTTTGGGGAAAGGTAATCACTCTGGGTCTGAAACTTGCTCAGCTGCCTATCCCATGTCAAGAGACAGACTACAGAGGATGAACCAAAGGTACCTCTTATTTCTGAATATGACTTCTGCCTGGGTCATAGTAAAGCAAAAGCAAACCTAACCCCTTTCATTTTTCCTTAAAAAATGATGCTGTGGGATGAGAGTTGGGCTGTTAACTGAAAGGTTGGTGGTTCAAACCCACCAGCTGATCCATGGGAAAAGGATGATGCTGTCAGTTCCCCTAACAACTTATAGCCTTGGCAATCCTATACAGGGTTTCTATGAGTCTGAAGTGACTCAATAGTAGGGGGGGTAGTTTAACAACAATGGGCTTCTGGGGTCTCTTTTCCCTGGGCCACACTCTTGTCCTTTCTTGGCTCCTTGGAATCAGAGATTCTCCCAAACAAAAGACACATTGACTTTTCCAATCTAGCTCCAAAACATGGAGCCCTGAGACTACTTCCATATAAAGCACTCCTTGAGCCTGAAGATCTGAGGCAGGCATCCATCCATCATCACTCATGACTTTCATGGCACCAAGAGTTCTTTGGCCTACACAGTATGCTTCTCATGGGCAAGGATGAGTCCCTTTTGATCACTAATTTACCCCCCAGAGAGACAACAGTATTCAAGCATATTAGCTGAAGAAACAGAGAGCTAGTTGTAGATTATCAGAAGAAAGTTGGTTATTGCTGTGTGCCGTCAAGTCGATTCTAATACAGTGACCTGAATAGTGTTTCCAAGGAGCGGCTGATGAGTTTGGAAATCTATCACTCTGCTGACACTGCCCTATGGTGATTCCATTGTGACTAGGGTCCCTGAGAAAACTGGAGAAAAGGGTGGGAGGGGAAGGAAAGGCAAGGACTACCCTAAGGAGCACTTATTTGGCAGGAAAGGGGCCGGAAGTGAGAAGGATACTTTTCCTGACCCTGGAGGGTAAGTGATGGGATTAATGAAATGAAATGCCAGTGGAAATATGGTAAGAGCTATTGATCTTGAAGGAGGCTAAAAGGATCAGGTCAGGCTTACCATGGTTCAGCTTGGCAGCAGCACACAGAAGTAGTTTGCACGTTCCAGAATTTGAGTTCTGAATATGAGTCATTATAAAAAGAGAGGATGGACCAAATCTAAACACACAATATGTAAATTCCATGAAATTAAAAATGTGGTGACCTTTTTTTCAAACCCCAAAGCAAATAGCATTTAAAGAGACGCTGATCTACACGATGCTTGCTACAGTTTCCTACCTCTAAAACAGACTATTCCAGCCCATCCCACACATGACTTTCATATAGAACAAGCCATAAAATATGACGACAAAGCACTTTGCACACATAAAATGTTACACCGCTGATACTTACGACAACTTTCCATCATTTAATGTCTGAAAATAAATGTCTACCATTTATAAAAACTTCATGTGACTTTGATGATTGCTAGCTCTTTCCAGACATGAAAGAAGAAACTGGATATACGGCTAGATGCAGAAGCCACAGATTGCCTTGGAGGTGAAACTACCTTCTAAAAAATTTGTTTGGGTCCCTCACATTGAAAAAAAAAAATCTTCTCGAGTGTCTGGAAGATCCCAAAGCTAGAAAAAAAATGTTTACCCAACCTCTATCACGTTTGTTGTTGTTAGGTGACATCGGGTAGGTACCGATCCATAGCAACCTTATCTACCATGTAGCAGGTAGTCAATATGTGTTTATTGAATTAATTAATGATTGCATATTGTTCAAGATGAGCTATAGCTAGAAGGTTCAAGTTTGGGTCATTTCTTTATGACTGGAGTAAGATCAGTGACATTGTTGGAGAACTAACCCAAGCTACTTAAATTGCAAGTGATTTTTTTCTAAATATTCTTGAATATTTTTCTAGATGTCAGGCTTGAACATTTTCCCCCTTTTGCAGCATAAGAACCGTTCTTATATGGAGTCCTAGTGTGGTGCTGTAGTTTTAGGTGATGGACTGCAATGTCTGTTTGAACTTCAAGGTTGGTAGTTCAAACTCACCACCTGCTCCTCGACAACTCTATACAGAGTCACTATGGGTTGGAACTGACTTGATGGCACTTAGCAACAACGATGTGTATATATATTGTCAGCACTATTTCTATGACCAGATTAGGGTCCTCTTCCCCACCCTGAAAAAGCACTGCCTTCCTTACTGTGAACATCAGGACCCTTGTCTGAAATGATTCTATTGAGAAACCCTTGTTCTAGCGTCTGCCCAAAGAACAGATTCATTTTGGGAAGAAAACAGGATAGAGGCAGTTGCTGGTGAGCAGTCTCAGCCATTTGATACTGTGCTTGTTCATTTCACCTTGTGTTCCTTCCTGAATCACCGCCTCCAATATGCTGCGTACCTCTGACAGCTGGGGCACCATTTGCTGAGTTGAAGCAAGATACACCTTTCACAACCATTCTCTCAGACACACTAGAAGACTTTCACCTTCTGCTGACCTAGCAATCGAATTGCAAGGTCAAAGAGGAACTGGAGGTGGTGAGGAATGACAGAGGGGAAAAGGACAAGACTGCCTTAAGTAGAGTCCTCATCCGAATTGATTTATGGCCCATAAGTTAGACCCCCATATGCTGTTGGCTAAGAAAGAGAGGGTTCATATTTAATAGTAGGGAAAAATTTTTTTAATCATTGTAATTATTACATGTTTCCAAAATTTAACTTCTGTTTGACAAGATCAGAAGATGGTTCAACAAATGCTATGCTGCTATTAACTAGAACAGTCTGGGGAGGGGAATAAAACAAGGAAATGCCACATGTTCTTACTGGGACTACTGTCAAAAGCCACTCTTCATTTTGAGTTTAAAATAAAAGAGAAGACAAGATTGACAAATTGAAATATTAATACCAAGCACCAGCCAACAGGTTCATAAAAATTAAGTACTCCTATTGCCTTCTGCCTCCTCTGAGTGCCTTCTCTTTCTGGAATCAAACCAGATCTCTTTGTCATTATCAACTTGATATAGTTAGGGCCACTTGGAGATGAATGTGGCATGCTCTCCAGAAGCTCCCATCCATTTCTTTTTCTTCTCAAATTTCTGCTGGAATATATGTTTGCTTCCACAAAAGACTTAGGCTTGCATGACAGGGTTTCTGGGAGGAGGTCTGTTTGGCTTAAATTTGGTGCTGTGTTAAAATTTTAATGAGATTTGTTTATTGTAAATTTTAATTTATGGGACTAATCAAAACCTGCTTCAGTTAGCATTTCCTGGCCCCATCAATGCTGGGAAATACAGGTACATAGTGAGTTTTGAAGGAGTATTTGAAGACTGCGATTCTATTTGTTTGGGTTATTGAAAAACAATGTGGAGAAAAGAAAAGATTTTAGAAAGCATTACAATAACAAGTAGTAAAGACAGGAAGTTGTTGAGAGATGAAGGAGGAAGGTGAAAGAGACATTAAGTGTCTTTTCCTTTATTTTCCCTTCATCAACCCAGAACAAGAAGGTATCATTCTGGCTTGACTCTTATATGTCCTTCTGCCTGTCAGATTATTTAGATGCTTTCAGTTGATTAAAGTCAACATGTACCTTTTGAGTGCCAGGATGCTACTACCTCATAAGGTGCAGTGGGAGACAGAAGTGGCTTGTGAGCTAAACATTCCATCACAAGGATCCACCTGTCAGGCTTTGCTAACACAGGGGCAGCCCACTCCACTCTAATATATGCAAGCCCAGCTGGACAGAATGTGACAAACCCAGAAAGGCTATTGGATCTGGGACCTACGTTAACATTGGTGTGCCCCTCAGATCTGAGTCTTCCTCCAGCTCATTCAATCGGATTCTCTTCCATTTCCTATTTCCCATTACATCTATTTCTCCACTAAGCTTAACATTCTGTTCTGAACTCTGGATGGTTAGGTTGGGGTCTGAGAACTGGGCTGGTCTTGCTTGCTTCCCCCTCCACCTGCAGTGACTGGAACTCTGGCAGTCGTCTCCAGTTTGATATCTGGAGCAATAACGTTCACTAGATAGAGCCATATCTCTTCTGCACTTGAAAGCGGTTTAAGGATACAGAGGTGAAATACTTAAGGTCCTTATAAGTGAATATCATTGTAGATATGGGTTGTAGCACAGTGATCATTTTAACCTACTTGCTTTTCTTCATTTTCACCAGATAACAGTTGAGGTTAATGAATAAGAAAAAGCTTAGAGATTTTTAAGACAATGTTTCTGCATTTCAAACAAGGCTTCCCAGGTATGGCAGTGTAGTGATGTTGAGTGGACAATAATGATAATGCTTGGTAAGGCCAAGACAGGGGATTGTTGTTGTTAGTTGCTGTTCATTGGCTCTGGCTTCTAGCGATCTCATGTACAACAGACTGAAATGGGAACCAGTTGTATGCCACCTTCACAATCCTCGGTAAGGATCCATTGTTTCAGCCCCATGTATTCTGAGTGCCTTCCAACCTAGAGGGTTCATCTTCTAGCACTGATCTGAGCAGCATTCTGTTGTGATCCATAGGATTACACTAGGAAGTTTTAGAAATACGTCACCGGTCTTTCTTCCTAGTTTATCTTAGTGAAAACTTCACTGACACTTTTCTACCATGGGTGACCCTGCTGGTATTTGAAGGCATAGCTTCTGGCATCATAGTAACATTCAAGTCACCTTGGGATGACAAACTAACAGACCAGTCAGTGGTAGGAGATAGGGAGGAGGTGAGCTGTCCCCTTCCTTTTTCACTCTTTCCCTGGCCTAGCCTTACAGAGTTCTCCTGTTCCCTTGTCTGCCTTCTTCTTCTCACTGAAAAGTCCAACAACTTAAGAAGCAACACCCCAGCCTCAGCTGTCAACAGTTAGCCCAGATAATTTACAAGTGGACTTTCTCTTATGCTTACAAGTAGACTTTCCTGAATTAAGACCTAAAAACACAATGCACATTTGCTCTACCATAAAATTCCTTGAAAGCATAAGCTCCTCAGGGCATTTAGAAAACTGCTAACTGCAAGGTTTGCAGTTCAAACCCACCTGCTGCTTTTTGAAATCCTATACAGGGTGACTATGAGTCAGAACCTATTTGACAGCACATAGCGACAACAACAATTCTACTTCACTGAGGTTGTGCTGTGAACCCATTCTGCCCATGGGAAGGGGGCACAGGCATTTGAGGCTGACTCACCAGACCTCATCCCAGTCTTGCTGCTTCCTAGTCCTAGGGCTTTTCCAGGACTGGCCTAGGGTGTGTGGCTCTGGGCAAATAGTTTCGCAGGGTCTCATAAAAAAAATGCAAGTCACATAAAATCATGGTTTAGAATTATTCTTCTGTCTCGTGAAATCCCATGAAAGAGCTACTGTTGGCCAGCATGTGTGACCCTCTTGAAATCAGACTTGTCCCAGGGCCTTAGGACAATGACATAGGCACAGGTTTCTGATCTTCCTGGGTATCTGATCAACCCACATACATAGGGAGAAGGTCAAAGAGAAAAAAGGACTAAGAGCCCTCTGGGCCCCACTGTTTTCCCAGTTGATCTCAGTATGGTAGGGCCTGAGGTGGGGAAAGTGGAGCAAGAGTCCACTTGCTAGACCTTGGGCAAGTTACAAAGTGTCTCTGTGTCTTCATTTCTTCATCTGCAAAATAATAGTAATAATAGTACTGATCTCTTAGGGTAAGTACGAAATGATTTAATATGTGTAAATTACTTAAGGGGAGCACTGTGGCTTTGTAGGATAAGCACTGGATTGTGATCCACAGATATACAGTTCGAGCCCACCAGCCACTTCTTGGGAGAAAGATGAAGTTTTCTGCTCTTGCAAAGATTTATAGCCCAAAGCGACTTTATGACACTTAACAAAAACAACAACAAAGTACTTAAAAACAAAGCTTGGAACAAAATAAGTATTCTTTACTTGGCTTTTAGTTTTATATTAAAGGCTAGCATTTAATTAATAGCACATAACCCTATTAATTATTTGGCTGTTTTTTTTTTTTTTTTTCCTGTTTTGTTAATGGGAAGATAAAAATTTTAGAGGATTAAATAACATATGCATCTAAGCTAGAATTTGAATCCAGTTTAAGCCTGATTCTATGGCCTTCCTGCCTTTTCCATATTCTCCATTGACTTCCATTTACTCAAAATTGGAATTTATAGATATATTTCTAAAGTCATAGCTAATGCATACAAAGGGGCATTTGTGTCAGTGAGGAGTATCCTTTCAGGAGTGTAGGTGCTTGTGATATAAAATGGTTACTAGAGAAGCTTCAGATAAAGGAGATGTGTAACAAAGTCTGTATTGTTACTTTATTAGTGCAAAAACAGCAGGAACGCCATGCCTGACTTCCTCCAGCTTCACAAAAAGGAAGACGAATCAATCTCAAAATCAACTCATTCTTATGAGGTGAAGGTCAGGCATGCCACTGCTCTACAATCTTCTTTACCCTACTCTGACACGAACAATCCCTGCAATAGTGTTCTCCACTTCACATCCAGATTCAATAACCATTGCAATGGCCACACCGAACTTATAGACAATACTCACAACTATGGGTTTATTAGGGAAGTGAACAGGGTACAGCTCAGAATCAAAAACAAATCAGGATGCAGCAGTTCCTAGTCAGGAATGCCTCTTCTCTGCCCAACTTCAGGCACGTCTCACTGTTGTCTTCAGTCTTTCAGCTATGTGGTCCCTCAGACTCTTCCCTGTTTGGGCAAGTGTTATACAAAGCTCCTCTTACCAATCTGTAAATGACCAAAGGGCACATTTGGCAAGCCAGTCTCCCAGGTCGGAATCTCATGCTCAGCTCACGGCTTTTTTTCTTGATGGTTGTGGGATCATCTGTTCCTGCTTCTGAGAAGGCTTCTTTTAAACCTATAGGATGACAAAACTAATGAATCCTAGTGTTAGAATTCTGTACACCATATTCGCTTGGTCCCATCCAATTACTTAGGGATTAAGAAGACTTGGATAGAAAGGTCATATCAAGTAAATTCGCTATACCACAATTGTTGTTAAGTGCTAGCGAGTTGATTCTGACTCATAACAACCCTGTATAGGATTTCAAAGGAGTGGCTGGTGGGTTTGAACTTGTGGTTCTAGCCAACTTTGCAGTTCAGTGCATTATCCTACAGTGTTACATCAGGACTCCAAACTACAGTTGTTGTTGTTAAGTGCCATCAAGTTGATTCAGACCCATAGAAACCCTGTATAGGGTTTCCAAGGAACGGTTGGTGACCTTGAACTGCTGACCTTATAGTTCAAACCAACTTTGCAGACCAGCACATTAACCCATAGCACCATGCCAGAACCACAATTAGCAATCTGTAAGCATTAAAATGGAAAATACCATGGCTTGGTTCAGGCACACCTTAGTCCTCAAGCTGACATCTTTGCTCTTCAACACTTTAAAAAGATCTTCTGCAGCAGATTTGCCTAATGCAATGTTTCATCTGATCTCTTGACTGCTGCTTATGTGAGTGTTGATAGTTGATCCAAGAAAAATGAAGTCCTTGACAATTTCAATCTTTTCTCTGTTGATAAAAATGTTGTTTATTGGTCCAGTGGTGAGGATTTTTGTTTTCTTTACATTGAGATGTAATCCATACCGAAGGCTGCGCTCTTTGATTTTCATCAGTAAATGTTTTAAGTCCTCTTCACTTTCAGTAAGCAAGGTTGTATCACTGGACAGTGAAGAAGAAAGACCATAGAAGAATTGATGCTTTTGAGTTATGGTGTTGGAGGAGAATATTGAAAGTGCCATGGCTGCCAAAAGAACCAATAGATCCGTTTTGGAAGAAGTTCAGCCAGAGTGCTCCTTGGAGGCCAAGATGGCCAAACTTCGTCTCTCATACTTTGGACATATTGTCAGGAGGGACCAGTCACTGGAGAAGAATATCATGTTTGTTAAGATGGAGGATCAGAGAAAAAGAGGAAGACCCCCAATGAGATGGATTGGCCAAGTGACAGCATCGATGGACTTAAGCATGGCAACAGTAATGAGGTTAGCCCAGGGTTGGGCAGTGTTTTATTCTGCTGTGCATAGGGTCACTATGCATCGGTACCGACTTGATGGCACCTAACAACAACAACAACAAGCATGAAAAGAGTGACCTTATGATCATTCTCAGCCCAGCAGCCAGTGCCACTACCTGCCTCTCTTCAGGGACTAACCAAGCTTCACTCAATCTTTACCAGAGGCTCCAACAAGCATCAAGAGGCTCCTTTCTACTTCTAAAATCCCCCAGGGACTGTTTGAACATCTCCACTCTTCAGCATTGGTTTTATGATGAAGACATTTACAAAGGATTCCTAGCCAAGCTGCAGTTTGGGGAGGAATCACTTAACAGCAGCATGCTGAAGAGCAGACTTGAAAAAGAAATAGATAATTCCAGAAGCAGCCTGAAGGCAGTTTCAGCAGGAAAAAAGTCACATTAGGGCACAGAAGAGAAAAAGAGTTTAAAGTTATAGGAATCCACAAAAGAGTGCTAACTTTTGCAAGGTAGGATGAACCAATTGGGTTTAGGGCCTAGGGCAAAACTAAGAATATCTCTGCCAGGTACCCAATCTGAGCATTGCACTTGGAGATTTGGAGCAGGAAGCCTAGGTAGAAAGGCAGGGAAAGGAAGCTACATTCATTGCAACCAGAAGCAAGTGACCAACCAGGGATTATGTGGGAACTACTCCACTGACTTCAATGTCAAGGATAGCCAGTTGAGTTAGAATTTGAGCAGCAATGGAAACTCAGCCTTGGAAAACTGGTGTTTTCTATGAGTGTGACTGGGACCCTCAGTTATGACACTGATTTGGGTAGGAAGGGATGATCATGTATTATTGACACTCTTCTATGAATCTAGTTTTTTTGCAGAGCAAATTAGTTTCAAAACAATTCCCCAGGGTTGAATCATTCCTCTTTTGAAAACTGATTGTGAAAATAACAAAAATCCTCCTATCCAAGCCTTCAGGTGATTGGGCTCAGACTCATTGTGATTTTGTCAATGTTAGGGCAAGTAGATGGTCGTTATGAGTTGGAACCCACTGGACAAGACTCAACAACAACCAAGGGTAAGTATAACTTAGCATTTTCGTTTTTGATTCAGAGGTGGTCATAGAGACCAAATGAGATTGTTAAGAGCAACTCTGAGAGTTAGCTATAATCTTTATAAAACCAGTTCACCAGGCTTGTCTTCTGCAGAACTCTTGGGCTAGCAGCTGACGGTCACAAATCATTTGTATCACCCAGACTCCTTTTGAATTGAGTAGTATGATCAATTAATTCATACTAAAGTCAATGCAATCAACCAACTTGACCCCATAGATGTATGTACACCCCATTCAGCCCAATAACAGCACAATATACATTCTTTTCCATACATGGAGAATGCACATGGAACATTCTCCAGAATAGAGGATGGAGATTTGGCCACAAAACAAGTCTTCATAAATTTACAAACATCAAAATACTACCAAGCATCTTCTCAGATTACAATGCTATAAAATTAGAAATCAACAATAGGAAGATCAAAGAAATAAAATCAAATACATGGAAACTGAATGATACCCTGCTTAAAAGTTACTGGATAGTTAAACAAATAAAAGGTGAATTTACAAAATTCCTAGAAACAAATGAGAATGTAAACACAACATACAAAAATCTTTGGAAGACAGCAAAAGCAGTGCTGAGAGGACAATTTATTGCAATAAATGTACATGTCCAAAAAGAAGAAAAAAACAAAATTAACACCATCTCCAACAATTAGAAACAGATAAACAAAGTAAACCTATGGTCACCAGAAGAGAAGAAATAATAAAGATTAGAGCAGAAATAGACGAGATAAAAATTAGAAAAACTATAGAAAGAGTCAACAGGACAAGAAGCTGGTTCTTTGAAATGATTCATAAAATTGACAAGCCATTGGCAAAACTAATAAAAGAAAAGAGGGAGAAGAGACAAATTCATACTAAAGTGTTGATGATTTAAAACATTGATTTCCTATTCATAGATACCATTTTAAAATTATTTGCTTTTGTTGTTGTTGATTTGTCTACAATCAGGTATAGCAAACAATGTGTATGTGGGATAGCCTACCCTTCCCTTTAAATTCCACTGAATTATGGTGATAGCGAACTCTAGGTATGGACCCAGGAAACATTTTGCCACTAGGACTATGTGTGGCCTCAAGCAAGTCACTTCACTTCAAGGATCTCATTTTCTTTATCTAAAACAAGGTGGATGAGATAATCTTTTAAATGTTATTGTCTGTGTGTGAAGCCAGGTCTGTTAGCATGTCTTTGGTCTAGCTATCTAGAACAGCCCAGAAAATAAGCAGGTAGTTTATTTTTCAGTCTAAAAGAGTTCTAGGGTTCAAACCCACTCAATAGCACCTCAGAAAAAAGGCCTGATGTCCTAAGAGTATAGCCAAAGGAATACCACGTAGCGGTTCTACTCTGTTGACGTACAGTCACCATGAGTTGGAACTGACTTGACAGCAGCAGGTTTTTGTAAAGCTTTTTGCAATAGTCGATGATGAAAAGTCTTGACAACTGCTGTTTGCACTGTATGTGAATCCAAACCAAACCCACTGCCTTGAGCCATTCTGATTCCTAGTGACCCTACAGGACACAGGAGAACGGCCCCCACAGGGTAGCCAAGGCTATAACCTTTACAGAAGCAGATTGCCTCACCTTTCTCCCAGAGTCACTGGTGGGTTTGGACTACCGACCTTTCAGTTGTCAATTGAATGCTTTAATCATTGCACCACCTGGGCTCCTGGAAGATGGAAAAAGAACAGTTGAAAGGGAATATAATTTGTGCTTCTTTTGTCTTACTATCAAATAGCAGCTGAACTTTATTAAGCCGAGTATCTGCACTTGAACAAAACCTAGTTCTATACCTGGCTTAGGAACAAGTGGAAGAGCCAGGGGAACCTTGAATTAAGGGGGAAGGGAGGGCAAATATTGGGTTTATTAGTCCTGGTGTGGTGCTGTGTGTTAACATGCTGGACTGCAAAGTTGGTTTGAGCCACAAGGTCAGTGGCTCAAGCTCACCAGTCGCTCCTAGAAAACCCATACAGGGTCTCTATGGGTTGGAGCTGACTTGAAGCCATTCAACAAGAACAAAGCACATAAGATACTACCTTCTTTCTTTCACTGGGTTCAAAACACTTGCATTCACATGTTAATTAACTCCTAGGAAATGGCTGGAACCCGTGACCTTACCTATTGGACTGAGGCTTATTACAGAGGGCAAGCCCAGTAGCAGGTGGTTGTCTTTCTCACTCAGAATAGGGCCTGCCTTTACATCAGTCATTGGAGAACACTCTAAGGTGTTATGACAAAGACTCCTGAGAGGAGAGTGTTCTACTCTCTGGCCAGCAGAGTGGATTTATTTTTCACCATTGTTCTTTGCCCTTGTGACTTCTCATCTCAGTTCCCCTGCTGACTTATTTCTGCTCTTGGTAAAGTCCTCCTTCTGGGAGGAACTTCCTATTCAGCATCCATAGCCAATGAGCTGCGCAGCACTTTCAAGGCCAAAAATAGATAGTCTGTGAGCATGCTGCTCCCCTGAGGGTCCATTCTGTGAGGAAAGAGCCTGCTTGCTCAGGTGCTAGGGGAGTAGGACTGGGAGGGGGACATTTCTGAGAAGGCCAAATGCCTCTCAGGGGTGGGTCTAGGGGAGAGCAGTGCTGACCAAGAGCCAAGGAGACAGGGGTTTTATGTATCGGCTCTAATTAATAGTTCTAGTAAACGTTTCAAATCTGCGAATTGACACATTATTTGCTACACCTTGGCTCCTCTGCCCTGACCCAAGATAGGAAAAAAATAAATAAAGTTGATTATTTTCTAGGATTTAATGAGTTAAACATACCGATTTTAGGATTTCTGAGGTTGGAAGAAGTACTTGGATATTACAAACATCAGATTGAACTATTAAAAGGGAAAAGGGGAAACACATTAAGCAAACAAAAGCCTTTCTCTTGCTCTGTTAATCCACTTTGAGATTTGATGACTCATATTGGGTTGCCTTGGTAACCATGCCATATGATATGTGTGTGTGTGTGTGTGTGCACGAGCACACACACGTTTTAGTGGGGAATCTTTTCACCCCTCCCTCCCCTGCCTCCTGAGTGTTAGGTGCTGACCAGACATGTACAGTCACTGCTCTTTTGTACCTGGAATCAGTTTGCTGTCACATGGCCTAACCATGATGGCTTGTCATTGATCATTTTCCCAGGGTGAGAAGTTTTGATGGGCAGGTATCTGCAAGTTTGCCCAAAGGCACCTGGAGAGTAATGAAAGGCTCAGTTAATCCTTCCCCAGCTGTCCTGATGGACACTGTGGCATGTCTTCATGCAATGAGGATTGCTGTGGCCGCAAGGTAAGGAGTCCTAGTGGTGCTATGGGTTAAGCCGCTAATCACAAACCCATCACCCACTCCAGGGGAGAAAGATGAAACTATTTATTAATTACTGTAGAGATTTACAGTCTTGGAAAATCTACAAAGTCACCATAGGGTTTCTATGAGTTGGAATCAACTTTTAAGGGTTGTGCATTTCTCTTTTGTTTTTTGTTTTTTTTTTTGTAGCCTCAGGGTGGTTTTGGTCATTGGGTAGTCTGGTCTGACCTCTGGGGTCCTTCAGTATGGCAGCTAGGTTGTTGTTGTTAGGTGCTATTGAGTCAGTACCGACCCATGCACAGCAGAACTAAACACTGCCCGATCCTGGGCCAACCTCACTATTGTTGCCACGCTTGAGTCTATTGATGCTGCCACTTGGCCAATCCATCTCATTGGGGATCTTCCTCTTTTTCTCTGACCCTCCACTCTGGCTGCACTTCTTTCAAAACGACAGCTAGGTAGGCATATTTAATTAGGAAAAGCAGCGGCCTCCTATCTCCACCACACAGCATGTGTGGGTCTTTAGTCTGCCTTCTCTAAATCCAAAGAGAAACTAGTTTAATCTCTGGTTTGCTCTGGAATGCCAGTTACAGACAAACAGTTACAACAGTAGCTTGTTAAGATAGACTGTCTCTTTGAAGTGGAATTTGCAGCTATGCCTAAACATTCAGGTGAAATCATATTACAGTCAATCCTTCTAGACAGAAATGCCTCAGCAAAGCTCTTCCGTATCCTGGGAAGACCTCTGGATTCAGCGAATCCTCTGTAATTAATGATCCTGCACAGTGACCATTTTATGTGGTTCTAGTCCAGTAACTTTTATCAATATCAGGATAAAGTCCATGAAATGAGATTTGTCAGAGAAAGACATATATCCAAGAACAAGTGGTAGCATGGAGCAGTCAGAAGAGTGGTGATTAACAGTCTTGAATTCACCACTTCAAAGCAGTGTAACCTTGGCCATGTCTCTTTACTCTGTGAACCTCCATTTGTTGATTATTAATCATGACGTAAGTAATATCTTCCTGGGTCAGATAGTTTAGGAAGACAACATAGCTCTGGTGTGGTGCTGTAGGATAAATAAGCACTGGGCCACAAGTTCAGTTTAAACCTCAACTTCATCACTTCAAACTCATCAGCCCCTCCTAGAAAACCCTATACAGGGTCGCTATGAGTTGGAACTGACACCACAGCACTTAACAACCATCACAGCAAAAGCACTTTATGACCTGGGATATAACATTGCATCTTGGGTTATTAACCATCATTAGGACTAGGTTTGAATCCCTGTCTAAGACCCTTGTCAGTTGTCTTGGCAATGCTGGACCTTGGCATTGTCTTGGGAAGACGTTTTCAGTTAACAAAACTATCAAAACACAATTTGGAAGTTTAAATAAGAACCCCATGCATCACAGTTAAGGTGTACAATTTCTCAATCCCCTTTTGTTGCTTAAGCAGAAAGATGAAGTTGGAGGGGTGGTACAGATAGGGGATTGAGTAATCTACTCCAAGACACATCTTAGAAACTGTTTCTAATAAAGTCTAGGGTGTCAAGGGTAAGTGCAGAGACTTGAACGTCACTATTTTCTTGTGTCTGAAATTAGAAAGGTCACATGACCTCTTTAAGCCTCAGCTTTGTCTTTTATCAGATGGCCACAATCATGTTATTAGAGTTTCTTGTGAAATTTAAATAAATCAATACATGTAAACACTGAACCTATTCATTATTAATGATTCCCATGATTTCCTTTATCATTTAAGAATCATTGAAGGATTCTTTTAATTGTAGAATTTTCAAAAGCCTTTTCATTCTGGGTTCATTTTTCTATAGGTTGAAGATACCTGGAATCCATATGTCTGTTTTCCTAGGGCTGTAGCAATAAACATAACACAACATGAGAGGTTTTAAAGAACAAAAATTTGTTTCTCAAAGTCCTGGGGCTAAAAGTATGAAATTAGGGCACTGGTCTGACTCTGCTCTCTCTTTGTTAAATGTAGGGGAAATCCATCCTTGTCACTTTCAGCATCAATAGCCCTTGCGTATTTGGGGAGGTTCATTGGTTTGTAGATGTATCCACATGTGATGTCTCCCATTGGTGTGTGATGTCTGTGTCCTTTTCTTTTAAGATGCCACTTAGAAAATGTTAGGGTTCATCGTACTCTGGCCTAATATTGTTTAACCTAACTGATAACAAAAGAAAAACCCTCTTTTCTCAAAAAGAGGTCACATTCACAGGTTCAGGAGTTGTGACTTCAACTTACCTTTTGAGATGCCACTATTCAATCTATACATTCCACTCTCTGTTGTTGTTGTCAGGTGCCATCGAGTCGTAATCGACTCATAGCGACCTCATGCACAGCAGAATGAAACAATGTCCGATCCTGGGCCAACCTCACCACCGCTGCCACACTTGACACCATCAATGATGC
>NW_006408529.1:35629977-35636321 GCF_000296735.1 Chrysochloris asiatica | reverse complement strand
TAGGCATATGGATATTATCCTATCACTTATAGCATTGTACCTCATGACTAATCTGGATATGTTCTTTTTGACAATGAATGCAACACCATTCCTTTTCAATTTGTTATTCCCTGCATAGTAAACCATGTGGTTATCAGATTCAAAATGGCCAATACCAGTCCATTTCAGCTCGAGTGGTGGCCGTTTGGCTTTATGTTGATACTGTCACTTTAAATTTCAATGTCAATCTTGATACAATCCTGATATAATCAAGATATAATCAAGATGTTCTCTTCTGATACTATCAATCCTGATACAAACAGTTACTGGACTAGAACCACATAAAACACTCTCTTGCTCCCCCAAATTCATGTCCTTCCCATGTACAAAATACATTCACTCCATGTCAACAAACCCCAAAATCTTAATCTATTCTGGTTGTTGTTGTTAAGTGCCATTGAATCAGTTCTGACCCATAGCAAGCCTGTATAGGTTTCCAAGGAGCAGCTAGTGGATTTGAATCACCAACCTTGTGGTTCAACCTCAGCTTGCAGTTCAGTGCATTATCCTGCAGCACCATACCAGGACTACTTCCAGAATCCACTCTAAATTTTAAAATGTCATCTTCTCAATTATCTAAATCAAGTATGGCTGAGGCTCTGGTGTGGTCTCTTCTGGGCAAAATTATTTTCTACTTGTGCATCTGTGCAACCTACTTATCTGCTTCAAAACTAAAATGGTGGGGCAGGCATGAGGTAGATGTTCCCATCCCCAAAAGGAGAAACTTGAGGGAAAGAAGAGGTCACAGTTACCAAACAAGTCTGATAGCTAGCAGACCAAGGCCCATTAGATCCAGATTGAAAGTAATTATCTGCTCTCTAGAGATGTCTGGAAGGAGCTCTGGTAGTGTAGTGGTTATGAATTGGGCTGCTAACCTTAAGGTCAGCAGTTCAAAACTACCAGGAGTTCCACAGGAGAAAGATGAGGCTTTCTGCTTCCGTAAAGATTTACAGCTTTGGAAATCCTAAAGAGGGTCACTATGGGTAGGAACTGACTCAACGGCACTTAACAACAACATCAAGAGATAGCTGGGTGTTTGCCCTGCATTCCATCTGGACTCTGGGCAGCAGCCTCTAAACCAAGGGTGGGAAACCTTTTTGTGCCAAAATTTATATCATCTTTCGAGGGCCATACAAAATCACTAGCTTAAAAATTGGTCAAACATTTCATTAAGTGTTCCCTAACATGGTAGCGTAGTGGTTACAAATCGGGCTGTGAACCACAAGGTCAGCAGTTTGAAACTACCAGCTGTTCCGTGGGAGAAAGATGAGGCATCCTGCTCCTGTAAAGATTTACAGCCTCGGAAACCCTGTACAGGGTCGCTATGAGTCGGAACCGACTCCAAGGCACACAGTCAGCCAGTGTGATGGTGAAACCTTATACAGGGTTGCTATGAGTCAGAACTGACTTGACAGTACTTACCACCAACAATTTGATGGCTGTAATTGTAGTTGCCTTGGCAGGGCCAGACCAAATGATTTCTCAGGCTTTATATTGTCCGTAGGTCAGATGTTCCCCACCCTTGTTCTATACCCTGGGTAGCCCCATTCTCTAGGCACACTCAAGTGGTAGTTTTACCCCTGGGCCCAAAGTAGTAACCACATCCCTGGGACCCTAGGTAGTGACTCAACCTTTGAAATTGAGGAAACAGCAGTTTTTACCCCCATGTTGGTACTGACAGTCCTACTGGTCTCTGATCCTCTTCTGGGACTCTAATTACCTTTTCTTGGAGGACAACAGATCAATGTTCATGGCTAAATTATTCCATCATCCTGTTACCTGCCTACAGAATTCCAGGAACTGAATGCTGTTGTTAATGTTGTGTTGTTTCTAGGTGCCATCAAGTCAATACTGACTCATAGAGATCCTATGCACAACAGAAAGATACACTATCCAGTCCTGTATCAACCTTACAGTCATTGCTACATTTGAGCCCATTGCTGCTGTCACTGTGCCAATCCATCTAGTTGGGGGTCTTCCTCTTTTTCTCTGACTCTCCACTGTACCAAACATGATATTCTTCTCCAGGGACTGGTTCCTCCTGACAATATGTCTGAAATATGAGAGACGAAATCTGGCCATCCTGGCTTCCAAAGACCATTCTGGCTGTATTTCATCCAATATAGATTGGTTTGTTCTTTTGGAAGGCCATGGTATTTTTAATATTCTTCGGCAACATCATAACTCAGATACATCAATTCTTCTACGGCCTTCCTCATTCACTAACTCTCACATGCATATGAGGTTTTTGAAAATACTATGTCTTGAATTGGTGGTGGTGGTGGTTCTGTGCCATGGAGTTGGTTCCAACTCATAGCAACCATGTATAGGGTTTCAGAGGCTGTAAATCTTTACAGGAGCAGAAAGCCTCATGTTTCTCCTGCAATCCTCAGACTAATATCTTTGTACTTCAACACTTTAAATTGGTGTTGTGCAACAGATTTGCCTAAAGCAATAAATATGCCATTTGGTTTCTTAACTGTTGCTTGACTTCTTGAGTGTTGTTGTTTAATCCGAGCAAAAGGAAGTCTTGGACAACTTCAGTCTACTCTCCATTAATATGGATATTGTTTATTGGTCCAGTGGTGAGGATTTTTGTCTTCTTTACATTGAGGTGTAACCCACACTGAAGGCTGTGGTCTTTGATTTTCAGCAGTAAGTATTTTAAGTCCTCTTCACTTTCAGCAAGCAAGGTTGTATCCTCTGCATACCACTGTCATTGTTATGTACCATCTATTCATTTCTGATTCTGTGCACAAAAGAAATAAATACTGCCTGGTCTGGTGTCATCCTCACAATTGTTGTTATGTTAGAGTTCATTGTAGTCACGGTGTGAATTCATCTTGTTGAAGGTCTTTCTCTTTTTTGCTGACCGTCTACTTTACTGTATGGTGTCTTTTGTCCCCCCTCTATTCCCTTTAGCCTAAATTTTGCTGATGGGTGATTGAGTCTATAGGTCATAAGCCTAATGTGTTTAGCAAAAAGGACATAGGAAAAAAAAAAATCCCAACCAAGTCTCTCAACTAATTTTTCTCTCTAGTTTCCTATTCCAGCCCTCTTCTAAGCTGATGCCCTGCCTTGGTGGAGCCACCACACACCTTTGTATAAAAGTCTGTAAGACCCACATTGAGATGGGAGAGGAATGACAACATACCTCCTACTCATTCCTATTGATGGTTTTGTTTGGAGGGTAAGTTGTGGGGGATGAATCCTATTTCATCTTTATCACAATTATACATATATATGTATATATACATATATATATACTATATATATATATATATATATAGTTTGAAACTACCAGTGGTTCTGGAAAGACGAGGATTTACAGCCTTGGAAACCCTGTGCAGGGTCACTACGAGTCAGAACTGACTCCACGGTACTTAACAACAACAAATATGCATAAAGAGAGCAGATACTCTTTTTTATATTTCACAATTGATAAAACAGACCGTGGAGGTTACATAACCTCCATAAACTCACATGGTTAATTGAATGTTTACCAAACACCTTTATGCTCAAATTTTGGGAAGACAAATGTAAATAATGCATTAACTAACTGTGTAAATAACTAGGCCCCGAATAAATGATTTAACATCTTGTCAGAAAGTCAGCAGTTTAACTCCATCAGTCACTCCACCAGAGAAAGATGAGGGTTTCTGCTTCTGCAAAGATTTATAGCCTCAGAAACAAGATCCACGGTTGCTGTGAGTCAGAACTGACTCAATGGCACTTGACAACAAGAAGGTAAATGGCTTAAATTCTCTGGCCTTAGTTTTATGTCTTATAAATAGAGGGGAACTCAATTCTGTGTTTGCTAGTCCCTTGCATGTCATAGTTGTTAAGATTTGGTGAGAGCCCAGGTTTTCACTTACTTCTGCTCTGTCATAGGAGAACATGGAAGGAGAGAGGGTTTTGCTTGGGCTCCAGCTGTGTCTGTGATGTAAGAGCTAGATGCAGAGGTCTTTGCTAAGAGATGTGGTACCAGTTTTTCTCCAGGGAGGTGTAGTTATGAAAGTTGGCTGTGTAAGATGATTTTTTCATCTGCTTTTCCAAGATCATCTGGCAGTGAGTGCACAAGGAAAGGATATCAGGATTCACACCAGATTGTTAGGTGAGGGAATTAATTTTAAGTTAGTACTACCTTCTGCCCAACATGCTTGCTGCCTGAAACTATCTTTAGCATCTTTTAAGCCTGTATCTCTCATGGGAGATACTATTCAGTAATTTTCTCCAATTCAACTTTTAGAAATTAATTTGTATGCAGTCAGCTCTAATTACTCACAGCTTCTGTATTTGTGAATTCTCTTAGTCTTTAAAATGTATTTGTAACCCCAAAACCAATGCTCACGGAGCTGTCATGTCATTTGTAAACATGTGCAGAGCAGCAAACATCTAAGTCACCAGATACACGCATTCCCAGCTCTGGTGTTTCAGCTCACAGATCATAAACAATTGTCCTGTTTCTGGTGTTCTTAGTGCCACGTTTTTCACATTTTTGTGCTTTTTGTTGGTGATTGTACTGTTTAAAATGTGTTCAGAGGCTAATAGGAAACTAGCCCTGTAATTCCCTAGTAGCACGCGTGTTGCATTTGGTAATTCCGGCATCATAGTGACTTTGTGAATAATAAGAATTGGCTGTACTTGTGAATGACCAGTTTCAGAGAATAAAAAAGATTTAAAAGATAAAATGAACAGTGCCAATATAAATATATCCATTTATATGCAAGTTTGAAATCCTAGTGTGGTGCTGTGGGAGAAAGCACTGGATCACAAGCTGGTTTGAACCACCAAGGTCGGTGGTTCAAACTTATCAGCCACTCCTTGGAAGCCAATACTTCAGACATATTGTCAGGAGGGATCAGTCGCTGGAGAAGGATATCATGTTTGGTAAGGTGGAGGGTCAGAGATAAAGACAAAGATCACCAGCGAGATGGATTGGCAGTGTCAATGGGCTCAAGTCTGGCAACAACAGTGAGGTTGGCCCAGGATTGGGCAGTGTTTCATTCTGCTGTGCATAAGGTCGCTATGAGTTGGTACCGAC
This sequence comes from Chrysochloris asiatica, assembly GCF_000296735.1. Taxonomy (NCBI): domain Eukaryota; kingdom Metazoa; phylum Chordata; class Mammalia; order Afrosoricida; family Chrysochloridae; genus Chrysochloris; species Chrysochloris asiatica. Next base: position 35,631,238 of record NW_006408529.1, on the reverse strand, counting down.
TTGATGGCACCTAACAACAGCAACAACATGTGTTGGAAGTGACTTGACAGCACTTAACAACAACAACAATATGCAAGTTTATGAACAGGGTTCTCTGCACACCCACTTCACCAGGGTAGTAATGAGTTAGGAGAATGGGTTATGAAAGCAGACTTCAGCACTCACAGTCTAGCTCTGACTCCCTATGGACTTGAGTCGTGAGTTTTGCCTTAGCCTCTTTGTATCCCAGTTTCCAGCTATATAGAATGCTATTGTTGTTGATATTGTTAAGTGCTATTGGATTGATTCTGCCTCATTGTGATCCTGTACAGGGTTTCTGAGGAGCAGCTGGTGGGTTTGAACTGCCGACCTATGGTTAGCAGTCCAGTGCTTCTCTTATAGGGCCTCACCACAACTCCAGCTATAGAATAGGGATAATAATAGTACCTACCTCTTAGGGTTAATTTTAGAACTCAATATGGTAATTTGTAAGAAGTGCCTGGCACATAATAAAAACTTAAAATATGAACTGAAAGTCACTTCTTATTATTTATAGGCAATTAGCTCACAGTTTCACACAATTGCCTCTTTGAGGGTGGGTAATTCTGATTATAATTAAGCCTTCCTTCTTAGAGTAATGAGAGCCAGACATCAATTTCATCAGACATTTGAGAGACCACCAGATAATAGGGTGTTATTATCTCTTTTTATCAATGAAACACTTGAGTGAGAATATCAATTCGTCCCCATTCTTCTCATGTATCCATAACTGGGAAGGCAGCAGAATCCAAAACTTCATTCATCTAGCTGTGACAGAGAATGTGAGGACTCACTGCATGTTCAGAGAGTCCTGCTGTACCTTGGAAACAAAGCTGGTCATTTCATCCAAAGGGTTACACCTAGAGATTCCAAACTACTCTCCCTAAAGGTCTTCTTGAGGTTGTTGTTGTTGTTAAGCACTGTCGAGTCAGTTCCAACTCATAGTCACCCTGTATAGGGTTTTGGAGCAGTAACTAGTGAGCTTGAACCACCAACCTTGCAGTTCAAACTGACCTTGCTGTCCAGCACATTAACCCACAGTACTACACTTGCGTCTATCCCTTCCCTGGTTCTCATTTGACAGTCAATAGGGCCATGTTGAGTCTCAGGAGGCTTGGGGCAAAGGGTAAGAACAACAATCCCTTCACAGACACACTGTCAAATCTGCAGTATTTGGATGGAAAGCTGTTGTTGTTGTTAGGTGCCATTGAGTCGGTACTGACCCATAGCGACCTTATGCACA
>NW_006408529.1:35617124-35628457 GCF_000296735.1 Chrysochloris asiatica | reverse complement strand
GCACCTTGGACTTCCTCCTTCAGTATTTCTTTTTTCTTCAATAAAAATGGAAGTTCATTATAAGGAAGTTAGATATCTAGATAATTTAGATTTGCAAAAAAGCAAGAAGAACAAAGGAAAGAAAATAAAAATCCATTCAAAATTCTATATTGTTTTTTAAATTTATTTTTAAATTATTCATAAAAATTAACATGTGCAAAAGACAAGCAAGAGCTAAGAGCCTAAAATCCTAAAGTTTTAAGTTATTGATTTAGGCTGCGTTCTTTAGAGTAGTAAACCAGTGAAATATATATGTATTTACAGAAAGAGACGTTTTTAATCCAGGAAATGGCTCACAACCATAGAGGTAGGAGAGTCTCAAGTCCGCTTCAGCTGAGTCAAGATCAGGAGGCAGGCCGAGCAGGCAGATGGACAGACAGAAGTCCCAAGTTTGGGCCATGTGAACCAAGATCAATGGGTGGGCCTAGCAGGTAGACAAGCAGATACATAATAGAACAAGCCAGTGAGTCAGAGGTTAGAGGATGACCCAGTTGTGAGATCCAGATCCATTGAACAAGAAAGCAAGCTTGTCCTGTCTGTCCATTGTATTGGGAATAGGCCACACCCTCAAGGAAACATCCTTTCAATTCATTGGCTGCTCGTAGACAATCATCATAGAATTAACTATGCCTACACACAGTCAGTCATCATAGAGTCCTTGTGTAGCACTGTGGTTTAATGCACGGGACTGTAAAGTTGGTTTGGACCTTAAGGTCAGTGGTTCACAATCACCATCTGCCTCTCAGAAACCCTACACAGGATCGCTATGGGTTGGAGTGACTTGACGGCACTTGACAACAAAACTCATAGTAAATCATCATAGAGTTAACTATGCCAATATTAGATTTTACCATGGGGATAACTACATCTCAACTGCCAAACCACTAAGAATCCTGACCCAATCAAGTTGACACAAAACCTTAACTATCATAGTTACTAACTAAAGAATCAAAGCTTTTTTTTGTTTTTTGTTTTTTCAGTAGTAAAATGATCTATCTTTATTGCTCCTTTAATTATTCCTTTTTAATTATTCCTCAATCCCTTTTCTTTTCCTCCCCTGGTAAACCGCTAATATTCTTTTTTCCAGATAGATTTATTGCTTTTAGATATATCATGTAAAGAGAACCATAACATCATTTCTCTTTATAGTTCAATAATATTCATTGTATGCAAGATTTTGCTTACCCACTTATATGTTGATGAGCACTCGGGTTGTTTCCACCTTTGACTACTATGACTAGCACTTCAATGAACATTAGTACACATGTGTCTGAATCACTGCTTTCTGAAGTGGAATGGTTGAGTTATAAGGGATTTCTTATTCATAGCAACCCTGTATAAGGCTTCTGAGACTGTAAATCTTTACGGGAGCAGAAAGCCTCATCTTTCTCCCATGGAACAGCTGGTAGTTTTGAATGCTGACTTTAAGGTTCGCAGTCCGATTCATAACCACTACGCTACCAGAGCTCCTAGTAACTAGTATGATGTATTTCAGTGATTACTTTTTTTTTTTTAAACTTTTTTATTGTGAATTGAGTGAAGATTTACAGACAAGATCATCAGCTTTATATTCAACAAATCATACACTATATTTCATCTAATGATTACAATTCCCTTCATGCAACAACAGTTCTCCTGCTTCCTCCCTGTGGCACCTATTTGCATTCTACCCATGTCCCTATCCGTTTTCAACCTTGTCCTTAGGAAAATATTGCCCTTTTGATTTTGAAGGATCCACCATTCCATGGTGAGCATACCTTGCTAGCCTTGTTGTCCATCCCTAAGAAACCTATCTACTGCTTAGCTGAAAATTGTGCCACAAGAGTGAGTTCCTTTCCAGACCTGGAGGGTGGTTAAGGGTCATACTCTCAGGTTCCTCCAGTCTCTTTCTGACCAGTAAATCCAACTTTTCTTTCTTTGCATGATTTTGAATTTTGTTCCACATTTTCTCCCACTCTATCCAAGATCCTCTAATATTGTCTTTCAGACCACTTGGTAGTGGTAGTTGGTGGGCACCATCTATTTTTTCTTGTCTCAGAGTCATGGAGACTGATGCTCACATGCTCCATTAGTCCATTGGACTAATTGATTCAAAGGTTCTTCATTTCTTATCCCTCTTCTTTTTTCTGCACATGGAGAGACCAATACCTGTACCTTAGGTGGTGGTTCATGAGTTTTCAAGACTCTACTCAACCAAGTAGGATGTAGAATATTGTCTTTGTGGACTATGCTATGCCAACTGACCATAATGTCCCCTGAGACTATGGTCCTGGGCCCCCAGGCCCAGCAATTCATTGCCTTAAGATATTTGATAATATCTAGGAAGCTTTCATCATTTTGCCCACTATATGCTCTACCATATTTATAGCTGTGTTTGCTGGAAAAGTAAATACTTATGTACAGATTGGTTTTCTTTTGTTGAATCAACCTTGCATTCGTAGGATAAATCTCATGAGGTTAAGACTTATAATCCTTTTAACATGTTATGTTTGGTTTGCTTATATGTTGTTGAAGATTTTTACATTTATATTCTAATAAGGATTATTAACCTGTAGTTTTCTTGTGGTATTTTTTATCTAGCTTTAATATTAGGATAGTTCTGGCCTCAAGAATGAATTAGGAACTGTTCTCATCACTCTCTCTCTCTCTCTCTCTTTGGAAGAATTTGAAAAGAATTGGTGCTAATTCTTTTTAAATATTTGCTAGAATTCATCACTGAGGCCATCTGTCTCTGAACTTTTTTTGGGGGGGAAGGTTTGTGATTACTATTTCAATCTCTTCCCTTGTTATAGGTCTGTTAAGATTTTCTATTTCTTCTTGAGTCAATTTATGCAGTTTCTTTGATTCTATAAATGTACACATTTGTGTAGACATAAAGGTTTTTTATCGTAAGTATCTTGGGTGAAAATTTAATAGAAAATTATGCTCTCATTTAACAGTTTGTATACAACTTATACTATAACATTGGCTACATTTTCCACTGCCATTCCTTAGCTTCTCATTTTTGTTTTAGGGTAAATGTTGACGGTTAAGTCTTATGTAATTGATTATTTAAAGGAGCACAGTGTTCACAGATGATGTTGTTTGTTTTGTAAGCCAATCTATTATTAAAAAGGTGACTTCCTGAAATAGTGTCAGTTTCAAGCTCAAAGCATCTCTTAGGGTAAAAGTCTTAGTGGTTTCTCTAAGTCTCTATTGGTCCAGTAAAGCTGGCCTTTCATTTTTAGAAGTTTGAGTTTTATTCTACATTTTCTTCCCTTCTATCTGGGACCACCTATTGTGCCCTGGTAAGAAAGGTTGGTAGTGATAACTAGAAACCCTCTAGTTCTACTAGTCTCATGCTAGATGAAGTTGTGGTTCATGTGAACATGTCCTATGGACTAGCTTCTTTGAATCTTTGGTTTCCTTCATTTTCTTTTGTTACAGACAAATAGAGACCAACAGTTGTATCATAGATGGCTGTTCGTTCACAAGCTTTTAAAACCCCCAATGCTACTCACCAAACTAAGATGTAGACATTATCTTTATGAACTATATTATGCCAATTGACTGGCATGTCCCATGAGACTACGGTCTCAAACATTCAAATCCAGTAAACCTATCCCACAAAGTGTTTGGGTATGTCTGAGTAGTACCTGTAACTGTGCATCCCTGTGGTTTATTATAGATGTGAGTATATGTGCCATGTACCTCAGCATGTATATACATATGCCAGAGATACACCTTTACATGCACACTCATATATTCGCATGAGCCTCCCTACTCACATACATGTATACATATCTGCCTATGGAACCATACATATATTGTTTTGGTTTTATAATTATTGTTGAAAAATTGTATGCTTTGTCATTTTCCAAAATTGTTCCTTATTAATGTGCACTTCTTCGGGTCTTTATTTACCTTGGACAAATTTTGCAGACTTCATCAATATTGAGTATTCCTTTCTCATCACCAAAAAGAATAAATGCCTACTATCTAGAAAGTGATTCCCCCTCCTTCCCCACCCATTGCTAGTAACCATAAAAGAATGTTGTTTTCAGGGTATATATCTAGTCTTTATTTTTTTAATAAAAGTGAGATATGATATTTGTCCTTTTGTGATTGACTTGTTATTTCACCTCTGAAAACTGTCCTCCAGATTTATCCATGTTAAAAATATTTCGTGACTTATTTACTATTCTTTATAGTTGCATAGTGTTCCATTGTGTGTGTGAATATATATATATATATATATATATACCACAATTTGTTTTCCATTCATCTCTTCATAGCACTTAGATGCACATTGATGTGCATATGTCTGTTTATGTCATTGCTCGCAGATCTCTAGGCTATATACCTAGGGTAGGATTTCTGGATCATAAGGTAAAGCAGAGACAGTTTTTTGGCATAAAATTGTTTGTAATATTCACGTACAATCCTTCTCATTTCTGTAAGTTTGGTCATAATGCCACTTTCCGTTTTGATTTTAGTTAATGTTTTCCTTTGTCAATCTAGTTAAAGGTCTGTCACTTTTATTCATCTTTTAAGAATGAAATGTTTTAATTATTCATTTACCTATTCTCTAAAAATTTCACTCTTTACAAATGGGATTTGACTCAAGAATGATGCAGGAGGACTTTCTGGAATTTCTATTTTCTACATTAAAAGCAATCACAGTTAAAAGAAGAATTAAATATACTATAGTTAGGGCAGAAAGGATGGATATGATAAAAGAACAAGAGAAGATCACTGGGCTTAAAAAGCAATATCCAAATCCAGTTGCTCAACCAAACACAGGGCTGAAGATCATAGGCAACTCCTGAAGGAACAGAGAATAGTTGATGCACTGGTGTACCATTCCAAAGCCCTGTCTGAACTCATTCCACCCCACAGGAGGCTGGCACCATAGGACAGTTAGCATGTGGCAGTACAGGTGGTGACAATAGGAAGCAGGAGTCCTACAGCCCATAAGCAGGCAGGGGAGGCTGATGTGATGGATGCCTTGGAAACTCAGTAAACACACCCAGCATATTCAATAAAAGTCAGCATCTGAAGAATAATATTAGCTATGAGAGAGGGGAGAAGCTCCTTTTCCTGAGACAGATGAGAAAAGAGGGAGAAAAGCCCCACCTAGCTCATCTTCTAATATTTGGAGATGCTGTACAAGAAGGATTGACTGAATGTCCCCAAGGAGTAGGATAATTCCAATGGAAATATTCCATAAAGCTATGCATTTCATAACTTGACAAAGTAGACATTTCTAGGGGCATAAAAGTCCAAAGAAAAGCTTCCTTTTGTTGGAGTAAGTTCTCTGTTCCTGGAAGGGTTTCACCTGATGCATGGCGACCATTAGGCTGAAGGTTCCTTTTCAGTTTTAATGGATAACTAACAACAAGGAGTCCTGATGTGCACTGTAGGATAAGCACTGGATTGCTAACTGCAAAGTCAGTGGTTCAAACCCACCAGTCACTCCTCAGAAACCCTATACAAGGTTTTGATGAGTCAGAATTGACTTGACAACACTTAACAACAAAAGAACTAAGATAAGAAATTTTCAATAATGGAATAGGCTTTCTCTAAAAATCATGAGCACTGTCTCTTTTGGTGTGTTCAATCAAAACATCTTTTACAATTTTTTTCAAGTGGCCCAAAACATTGAGTTTGACAATGATCATAAGAATCCTTAATGGAAGAAAAGGTCCCTTTAAGTAAAATTTTTTAACCAGCACATAGTATGTTCCAACTACAGGGATAAACACTGAGGGAAATAAAGTGATTGAACACACAGCCAGTACTTGTTTTACTAGATACTTCTTGCTGAAATTCTTTCAAATGATATTTTTTAAAGAACAACGGTTTAGAGAGAAGTGTGGAAAATTGAGAGACCAAACCCACTGTCCTCATTTCTGATTTGAGAATACTGAGGAATTATTTGTCCAAGTTACAGAGAGAGGAAGAGCTGAGATGAGAATCTGGTATTGAACATGAGACGATAGGAGATGCAGGGTCACAGGGGATAAAGGGATGGGCAGGAGGTGGTAGGAAGGAGGGAAGAGAGCTGAGATGGAGTCCTCTGGTTCATGAGTAGACTCTTGACCTTGACCACTAGGCATGATTTTGATCTTAAAAAAAGCATATCACATTCTCTCTCCTGCTGGTGCTAAGACCTAGGCTTTTTGTGGCTGGCACAGGTGTCCCATTCTCCATCCCTTTCTTGGAGAAAGCTGAAACTCTTGGTAGTGAGAACCTCTGACTACAGACTGGCTTATAACAAACACCACACTTGAACTTTCTTTTTTGAGCTTCAAAAGGTCATTTTGTGTCCCACTTAGCAAGTCTGGAGAACTCTTTGATTTGGTAGATGATAGCACAAGTCATCTGGCCTGCGATGGTGGGTGAAATACCATCTGATTCAGAAATTCTTTCGTGACTTCCTCCAGAGCTGGCTGCCTCATTCATGTCTCCAAAGATAAAAATAGCAAAGGTTAGATCTCTAATGCTGCTTCCATTCCCTGGGATGCTATGATAAAATGATGTCTTTACCAGGAAAGTATTGAAGCAATAGGTTTGTTTCCTTTTAGTTAGAATCTAGGACTTAACTTGAGGCATAAATAAGGTTACTTACTAATTTCTCTGAACATTGCTTCATTCATTCCAAGGGGCTAAGCACTTGAGGCACCCTGTTTATTCCAACATTTCTAGCTAGATCGTTCCATGTTGCTGTGCTTTCTGTTCTTTGAACCTTTTTGCACATCAATCCTGTGAACAAGATGAATCACTCAGCAAAAGGATCCTTAAGGGAGTGTTACCGGGAAGGAGTATGGCTTATAGTAGAGTGTCTGGATTTCATTTCATATTAAAGATCCCTTCTTACTGATTGATCTAGTCTTACTTGGATACTTCTTACTCAGATCCTTTCAAACAATTCTTTGAAATGCACAAAGTTTAATAAAGGGCCACACAGATTTAAACTAAGGTGTGGCTGCTGTTGCTATGTGCCTATGTCATTGACTTAGTTCCAACTGATACTGACCCTATGCACAACAGAACTACATATGTATGAGTCAGTTCTAACCCATAACAACCCTGTATAGGGTTTCTGAGGAGCGGCTGGTGAGCTTGAACTGCCAACCCTGCAGTTCAAACTGACTTTGCTGTGGGTTAATGCGTTGGACTGCAGTTGATTTGAACCGCAGGGTCGGTGGTTCAAGCTCACCAGTCGCTCCTCAGAAACCCTATACAGGGTTGCTATGGGTCAGAACTGACTCGATGGCACTTAACAACAACAATATATATATATTTACATATGTACATAAAATACATATATGTATGTATATAGGAGTCTTGATATGATGCTGTAGGATAAGCACTTGACCACAAGGCTGGTTTCAACTGCAAGGTTGGCAGTTCAAACTCACCAACGCTCCTCAGAAACACTATACAAGGTTGCTATGGGCCAGAACCAACTGGACAGCACTTAACAACAACAAAGCCAAGTGATGCCAAATACATTCCATTTTAAGTACTAAGTGTGTTTAATTAGTAGCAACTGCCTGGACCATTGTATTGCAATGTATAAAGAAGCTGCATGTGAAGTCTGTAACTGATTGCTAATGTCTGCCAGGGAGACATTCTTTGCTATACTCCCATTTACTCATAAGGAGCTCTAGTAGTGTAGTGGTTGTGCATTGGACTGTTAACCTCAAGGTTAGCAGTTCGAAACTACCAGCTGTTCCGTGAGAGAACGATGAGGCCTTTCTCATCTGACAGCCTCAGAAACCCTATACAGGGTCACTAAGAGTCAGAACTAACTCCACAGAGGCAGTATCCTATTAGTTTTGGATCACTAATGTTAAGTACTGTCAATTGGTTCTGAATCATAACAATGTTGTATAGATTTCTTAGAGTGGTTGGTGGTTTTGAACTACTGACCTTGTGGTTAGTAGTCCAGTACTTATCCTACAGTGTTATACTAGGACTTCAGTAATGATCAATCCTTAATAATTTTTTTTAATAGCTGAACTATGCCTGTAGCAATTGTGGAAATCTTTAATCCCCAATTTGCTGCCAGCTTGCCCAAATTTCAGCTATCGTGGACATAGTGTAATAGAAATGTCTAATTTTAGATTCCCAAGGCCTGGAGGTATGTATAAGATGAGAACCAATAGAGAAAGATGAGAGAATACGGAGATTTTTTTAATTTGAGAAAGTGGAAAGGGAAAAGGAAAGAATGAAAGAAAAGATGAGGGAACTTATCAGAGATCCCACCACCAACCAAAAGAGGTTTCTACCTCTTTTATATCTGCAATCGAGTGCTACATGCTATAAACAAACAAGTATCTGCAAACATTCAGTGCCACATGCTCAAAAGAACTCTGTGCTGCAAGTTTCTATGAAATGGCTTGTTGTAGCAGGCTTGTACAGCCTTATATGAGCTGTTTATTACATTTTCAGCAATTTTGCATATTAGTTCACATCAAGATGGTTTATCGTCTTTGCCAGTATCTGTCGTGCAAATATTCCAACATTTTGCCTGACAGACATGGCAAAGGCTATAAACCAGGTGGAGTTCTGGTGTGGCACTGGAGGATAAACACTAGACTGCTAACCACAAGGTCGGCTGGTTAAACCCACCAGCCACTCCTCAGAAACCCTAAACAGAGTCCCTATGATGCGGGATGGACTTGACAGCACTTAGCAACGGCAACAATATGGATTGAATTATGTCTCCCAAGAAGATATGTTGAAGTCTTGACTCCCCTATTTGTGACCATGACTGATTTGGGGCAATATGTTCTTTCTCTGAAGACACAGTTAACTTAATGAGGTCATAGTAAGTTAAAGAAATTCCTAATCACTCATAATAAACTAATGAAGGTCCTTGTATGGCACTGTAGAATAAACACTGGACTGCTTACCACAAGGTCAACAGTTCAAACCCACCAGCCACTCCTCAGAAACCCTTGTACATTGGGTCACTAAGAATTGAAACTGACTCGGCAGCACTTAACAATAACAACAAACCTATGTGACTGGTGTCCTATAAGAAAGGACAGACCCCTCCACACACAGAGTGGACAGGGATGGGCAACTTGGACATTGGCTACCCAAAATGGTGGGGGGGGCCTACAAAGGCAAGAAGTGACTGGCTTACAAGCTTTCAAGAGGGAACCTAGATCCAGAGGGCCTGGGGGAAAGTAGAATTTCCACTGAGTAGTATCCAATCTGTCTAGGTGGGGCTGATGCAATGAAATGCGGATGGGTCTCTTGTGATACAATAGTGAATAATTGTTATCAGGACTGATTGTGAGGGTTGAAAATGTAAAGGTAAACATTTTATAGCAAGGAGGGGAGTGATTAACTTTTCAGTCTAGGAGCAGAGGTCCTGGGACCATCAAGGGAGAAGAGCAGAGAATGGGACTCTACTCAGAGAAGCAGTGATGCCTGAAATGGAGGCAGAGACGTTGGCATGGAGTGATGGAGCAGCTGGAGACTTTAGATCCAGAGAGAGAGAGGGACTGTGTGCTGAAGACCGAGGGGTGTGTGTGGTGGTGGTGGGGGTTGGGGGGCAGGCTTGCAGGATATAGCCTTTGATTGGTTGATGATGCATGGAGGGGATTGTAACCATGGCACGGAAACGATATACGATAGAATGAATGTAAAACCAATGTTCTCCCATGTAAATTATCACATAATTCACAACAAAACATTAAAAAAAAAAAAAAAAAGGACAGAAACAGAGTCACAAGACAGAGACACAGTTACAGAGGGGTAAGACACCATATGAAGAGTGCCAGCAGAAATCAGAAGGTAGGGGATGGGCACAAAAACAGTTTCTCTTTCAAAGCACTCAGAAGGAATCAATATGATTGATACCCTGACTTGGACTTTCAGCCTTCAGAACCATTAAACGAGAAATTGCTTCTCTTGAAAGCCACCCACTTTTTGGTATTTAGTCTGGCAGCCCTAGAAAAACACCCCTGGTTATTAAACATTAACCAGCACGCCATCCAATAGTTACGAATCTGGTATCAATTTTGAGTCTTATCCAAAGGGAAAAGACTACGAGGACTGTGAGGCTGTGACCACTCTTCATGTCCAGTGGGTTACTGACCGTTCCAGTATTCTGAGATGTAATTGGTCATCTCATCAGAGGCTCTCCCTGGCATGAGGGTGAAAGAATAGCAGCCAGTCAAAATACAGACTGGGAAAGGTCAGTTGTACACAAAGGGGGCTCTTATTGGTTATGAGATAGTGCAAATTAGGTATCAAATTACATTCCTGAAATGACATTTTGAAGGGAAAATGACACAAGAACCCATTCTTAGGTCATCTAGTAGAATGAAGAAAGCTTTTTAACTGAATTGGAATGAGCCCTGGAGACAGGCCCAAGCCCACACTGTGGGTGCTGGCGGGATAAACATGAAACTCCCTGAGGTGATTGAGAAGAAAGGTCCTTCTCATGGCAACGCAGAGGAATTTCTCAGTGCAACCCTTTCTCCTTCTGCTTAACAATAGTGTTTTGTTGTTGTTGTTAAGTGCCGTTGAGTCAGTTCCGACCCATAGCGATCCTGTACAGGGTTTCCGAGGGTGTAAATCTTTACGGGAGTAGAAAGCCTCATCTTTCTCCTGCGGAGCGGCTGGTAGTTTCGAACCGCTGACCTTAAGGTTTGCAGCCCGATTCGTAACCACTACGCTACCAGAGCTGTAGATGGCAGGAATTCCATCAGAGAAAAAGAAAGGTTTGAAGATCATAGCAGCTGTTTCTTTTTCCCCTCAGAGGGGAATCCATCTTTAAACTGTCGGTGGCCCTCCCTTGGTGACTGTCATTGGAGGACCACCTTCCCAGGTGGAACAAGGAGGGGCTTGGGTGTTGGTGGGGGAGATGAGGAGACCCAGGGAGTATGCCTGAGGTGGACAGCATCCTTTAACCATGTGCTGCTGGGGAAAATCTAGACATGTTCCAGAGCTGGACCTCTGGGTCCTAACAACACTGACTAGGAGGAAGGAGTGCAGCTCCTCTGTGTTGTCAGTGTTCAGCTTCAGAGCAGGAGAAGTGTGTCAGGGAAAGACAAGGCAGGACAAACTGAAGACTCAAGTCAGCAAATACATACAAGAGGAGATCAGTCTATTATCAGTCCAGACAGGGGAGAGGAAAATAGCACTTGGCTAGCATCTGCTTACTTATAGCAGTGTTTACCAAACCTCAGTGATTTGGGGAACAGTCTCATTATTTGGCCCCCTTCCCTTGCAACCCATTTTATTGTATAATATTTGTTTTGAATCAACTTACTTTTTTTTTTTTTTTT
>NW_006408529.1:35602258-35617024 GCF_000296735.1 Chrysochloris asiatica | reverse complement strand
TCAACTTACTTTTTAATATAAAAATAAATGAATAAAAATAAAACCCCACTGCCAATCAAGTCAATTATAGCTCATAGCAAACAACTCTACAGGACAAAGGGTTTCATGAGACTGTAATCTTTATGTGAGCAGACAGCCTCATCTTTCTCCCGTGGCGTGAGTGGTGGGTTTGAACTGCTGACCTTGGGTGTAGTAACCCATTGTGTCACCAGGGTGCCTTCCTGCTAAAAATAATACCCTTAAAATCATGGGCTTGATGTGCTCATTTTTAATAATGCAAATTACTATAAACACCAAAGAAACCCCTCTACTGTGGAGTGGATTGTGACTCATGTGACCCAATAGGACAGAATAGAGCTGCCCAGAGGATTTCCAGATCTATAAATCTTCAGAAGTAGACCTCTTTATCTTTCACCTGTAGAACAGCTGGTGGTTTCAAATCGCCCACCTGCACTTTAACCAGGGTATCACCAGGACTCCCTTATTGTAAACACATGACAATTAAAGTAAAAGCACTTTCTCCATTCACCACTGAGTCATTTTGCAGGCCACCTTGCTGTACGTGTGTGGGAATAGCAGTTTTCACGAACACAGACGTCACTTCGTCACTTCAAATGAAGCCCGAGAAGGAGCCTGGCTTTGTATTTCTGTAATTCATCAATGCCTCCCCCTCGCCCACCCAGTGTGCATGCTTGTCAAAGCCTTCATTTGGCATCAGACACAGTCCTCCCCCACTCCCTTTTAAAAGGAACAAAATGAGCAGAATTAAAAGTGTCTGTTCTCGGTCAGATCAGGTGTTGGTCATGGCGGTTTGCCGCACTATTGTCTAAGATAATACAAGGTGTCCTACTTAAAACAGCGTCTCTGATGGGGATAATTCTGGAATAAAGCATATCTTTCCATCTAAAGGATTTTTGAAGATAAATAAAATTAAGAGAGACAAAAAGGAGAAATGTGTATTTTCGTGTTATCCTTCTTCATTTGTGCTCTATCCTCAGCCTCCTCCTCCCTCCTGTGAGATCTTCTGTGCTCTCCTGACTCTCAATCCTTTTATTTCTCTGTTCTCTCTTTATTATAACACAAAATTGTGAATTGAATATCTATTGTTTTATTATTCATAATACAGAGTATTTTGATCCTTTCCTTTGTGAAAGTTTAAGGCTGATGTGCATTTAATAGTGGTTGAAATGATTTTTGGATATTAGAAACCTGAAGGAACTTGCAAGAAAATCCACAAACACTATGAAAACGGTGGGCCAGAGAGGATTGTACTTCCACTAGGGGGCACTCTTTCCTTTAAATGTCTAGAATGCTATTTTAACCAGTGGCAAACATTGTAGTAACAATAGAAATGTTGGCTTCCTTTTTGGATACAGCAGTTACTGAACACAGCTTTGTGGAAGAGATCATTAAGGGTGGAAGAGATCATTAAGGTTAGGAGCCAATTGCAAAAGAAAGATTTGAATATGGCACCATTATTATTATTGTATTCATGATGCCAATGAAGGGTGTTTAGTAGTGGTAGTGAGTTTTATGAGACCCTTTTCTACCCCAGCTAGCTCACAAATATCTTCCCTAAATTGTACCTAGAGTAGTTACAGAGCCCTGCCTAGGCCTATGATCTTTTCAGGATTGACCCCAGGTTTTGTTGTGATTTGCTTTAAACTAGATGAGATCACAGCCACTGTGTAGTCCTAACTGCTATAGGATAAGCACTGGACTTCTAATTCAAGGTCCACGGTTCAAAGCTACCATTATAGTGCTAAAAGATTAACCTCCTAGGTAGAAGGCATACAAAATACACAGTGGCCACCAACAATGGACCTAAGCATACTGGTAATCATGAAAATGGTACAGGATGGGACAACATTTCATTCTATTATACAGAAGGTCACCATGCATTGCAGCCAATTTGACAACCAACAACAAACACCTTCAAGAATGAGCTACTTTGGAAAAAGTTACTTAATCTCCATTGTGCCTTCACTTACTAGTCTGTAAGAGCTAGCTAATACATAGCAGCCTTCATAGAGACAGATATTTTGTGCGCATTATCTTACTCCTCCAAATAGCTCTCATACCCATTTTACAGGGAGACTAATTTCCCCAAGATCATACAACGGATACATAGCTGAAATAGAATTGGACCTAGATCTCTTAGGCTTTGAAGCCTTCACTCATAAGGACAGGATGAGGTCTTCATTCAATAAATGTGTACTGACTGAGTCTCTTCTATGTGACCAGCAGGTCTTACTTACTGACTCTTAAAGTTGACATTCTCAATTCAAGTCCCACCCCATCTCCAGTGTATGAGAAAAGGAAATGGTTTAAGAAAAAATGGTAGGACATTTGTTATCAGGGGACATGGGTTCATGTCCCTTCACTCCCACACATTAGCTGCATGATTTTAAACAGGTTCCTACACTTCTCCAGCATTGTTTTCTCAACTGAAAAAAACGAGGGGGTTGATATGAACTCCAGTCTTTCCGTTCCTCACATCCTGCTTGAGATGGCTGAATGGACCGGCTTCAGAAGCCTTTCTTCTCTGCTCTGGATCCTCCCAGATGATGTCCGGTTCTCTCTCTCTCTCTCACACACACACACATACACCACCCGACCCCCACCCCACAATCTTTCCAGTTCCCAATTATTTTTCTCCTTCCTCCAGCTCCTCAACTCCCTCATTGATGGAACTCTTTTCTGCTGCCTCCACCCCCGCTGGAGCTCTGTTGCACCCAGCCGAGCAGGCAAAGCAAGGAGGAAATGTAATCGAATCTCGCTTTCTGACGTGCATGCTGCGGTTTGCTGAGGAATTTAATAAGCGCTCTCTCACTGCCTGTGTTCACCACGGCGGAACCAGAGGTACAGAAAAATCATTCTGAACCAGCCCAGCTTAATCAACTAAAGACAATGGAGCTTGCAGGCGATGTCACATTGAGTCTCTCAAGATGTAACTGATGCTGTCACCCTTTTCATCAAAATGATTGAAAATGTATTTCTAAACTGAATCCAGGGGCCCGGTCTCAATCAAGCTGCTGTATTGGCCTATTGTCCCCATTTGAAGCGGTTCAGCGTCTAGTGAACAGTTGTTTTTCAATAGAAGTCCATTATTATTGCTGATAACAACAACTGTATGAATAAACAGAAAAGAAATTCCTATTACATGAATGGAGAAAAAGAATCTCATTCAGACCAAGAAGAGAATGGAAATTGCCCTTGTTCAGCAGCTTGACAATTCCAGCTTTCCCTTTCTGCGGAAATGAATCTGAGATTAAAAGCCTATCTGGGTTTGATTTTTTTTCTCTCTCTTTCTTTTCTAAACCAAAATAGAACAGCTATTTAACTTGGAAATGCAGAAACGCTCATGTCAATAGGTTGGCAAAACACATACATAAATCTTAGTATCTTCATTATGTAAAAGCTTAATCACCACAAGGACAATACCAAAACCCTATTAGATAATAGAGTGAAGGATAGAAACATGATTTCACAAAAAAGGAAATACAAATGGAAAAAAAAATCATATAAAAATATTCAACTCAAATAATGAAATCCAAATTAAAACAATAATGAGATATCATAGACACCCTTCTAATTAGCAAAGATGTAAAAAATTATTGCACAAGTAGTCCTTGCTTATGTGTAATGGGTTCCTGAAAAGCACACATAAAATCTTATTATATAAAAACCTATTATTGTAGGATATTTATTGATATTTTATAATATTTACAGTAAATAATATTTACTGATGAAGATCAAAGAGCACAGCCTTCAGTATGGATTATATCTCAATGTAAAAAAAACAAAAATCCTCACCACTGGACCAATAAACAACATTCTTATCAATGGAGAAAAGATTGAAGTTGTCAAGGACTTCATTCTTCTTGGATCAACTATCAACACTCACGGAAGCAGCAGTCAAGAAATCGAAACAACGTATTGCATTAGGCAACTCTGCTGCACAAGACCTTTTTAAAGTGTTGAAGAGCAAAGATGTCAGCTTGAGGACTAAGGTGCCCCTGACCCAAGCCATGGTATTTTCAATAACCTCATATGC
Organism: Chrysochloris asiatica; assembly: GCF_000296735.1. Lineage (NCBI taxonomy): Eukaryota > Metazoa > Chordata > Mammalia > Afrosoricida > Chrysochloridae > Chrysochloris > Chrysochloris asiatica. The sequence goes on along the minus strand of NW_006408529.1, from coordinate 35,612,967 downwards.
ATATGAAAGCTGGACAGTAAATAAGGAAGACTGTAAAATAATTGATGCTTTTGAGTTATGGTGTTGGAGGAGAATATTGAAAATGCCATGGGCTGCCAAAAGGACCAACAGATCCGTGTTGGAAGAAGTGCAGCCAGAGTGCTCCTTGGAGTCTAGGATGGCCAAACTTCATCTCTCATACTTTGGACATATTGTCAGGAGGGACCACTCACTGGAGAAGGATATCATGTTTGGGAAGATGGAGGGTCAGCAAAAAAGAGGAAGAACCCCAACGAGATGGATTGGCCAAGTGGCAGCATTGATGGACTCAAGCGTGGCAACAATAGCAAGGTTGGCCCAGGATCTGGCAGTGTTTCGTTCTGTTGTGCGTAAGGTCGCTATGAGTCGGTACCAGCTCGATAGCGCCTAACAGTAACAATATTATAGGATAAGCACTGTGCCACAAAGTAGATTTGAGTATAGGTCAGTGGTTCAGATTCACTAGCTGCTCCTCAGAAACGCTATACCAGATCTCTATGAGTCAGAACTGACTCAAATGCACTTAACAACAACGACATGATTTAAGGAGTGATTATTAGCTGAGAGCTAATATTATTTCACTTTCTTATAGTAATCTTGTTGTTGTTGTTGTTAAGTGCCATCCAGCTAGTTCCAACTTACAGCGACATTGTATGGGATTTCTGAAGAACATCTGGTGGGTTTGAACTGCCGACCTTGTGATTTAAACTGACCTTGTGGTCCAATGCCATATCAGAGCAGTCTAAGATTTTGTTAATGTGGATGGAGTCCCTAGGTAAGGTACTTGTAAGTAGTAAACAAAATTGCTATTAGGTTGAGACCCACAAATGGCAACCTCATGCAACTAGAATATTGTCCTCCATAAAATTGCCAGTGGCTGATTTCTTTGAAAGCAGTTTGCTAGCTCTTTCTTCTGAGATAATTCTGGAAGAACTTGAATCTCCATTATGTTGTCATCATCTGTGGGTTTCCCATCAGTATTGTGATCTGTGAAATGGGCACAAGTCCTACCTGAGTAAACCTTGTACAAATCAACCATCCTCTTTGTTTTTTAATTTACTTCCTGGTGAAAAGAGAAGTTTATACTTAGATTCTGTAAGTCTTTGATTTTCTTTGTCCAAAACGTTTAGGTCCTCATTAATAGATGTGCAGAAACATAATGAGTATTAGACGTGGAACTGTCCCATATCCATCCAAACCACTTTCTCTACAATTGGAGAGACTGGTACTCACACACCCTGAAAGTGGGGATACAGTTTTTTTTTGTACAGTAAATGTTACTTGTTGGGATAAATGTGCTTGTTAAAAGATGATGCTTGATCATTGGGCTTAGAAAACTAGAGCCAAAGAGTATACACACAAAATGATTCACTTTGGTGAAAGGAAAAGATCTTGTCTTTCTTAAATTTCTATTTTTATAAACTTTTATTGTTGTTGTTAGCTGCTGATGAATTAGCTGCTCTGACTCAGGGTGCTCCCATTCACAATGGAACAAAATGCTTCCCTGTGCCATCCCCTTGACTGTTTATGAATTAGACCATTGTGATCCTTGTCATTGGCTGACTTTGGCAAGTAGATAACTATGCCTGTCTTCTTAGTCTGGAAGCTCTGCTGAAATCAATTCAGCATCATCACAACATGCAAGCCTCCACATACAGATTGGTGGCAACTACATATGATGTGTATTGGCCAGGAATTGAATCTGGGTCTCTTATATGGAAGGCAAGAATTCTATCACTAAGCCACCTCTGCACCCTCAAGAGGTATTAAACCCACTATAATCAAGTTGATTCAAACCCTAGAGGGTAGAGTAAAACTGCTTCAGAGGGTTTTCATGGCTGTAAATCTTCACGGAAGCATACTGCTTCATTTTTCTCCTGTAGAGTGACTGGTGGGTTTGAATCGTTAACCTTTCTGTTTCAGACCGATTCTTAACCCACTCACTACACCACCAGGGATCTTTCAAGGGGTATTACCAATAAAACAAACCAAACCCACTGCCAGTGAGTCAGTTCTGACTCAGAGTGACCCTTTATAGGGTTTCTAAAGCTGTAAATCTTATGGGAGCAAAAAGCCTCATCTTTCTCCCACAGAGTGGCTATTGGGCTTCAACCAACCACCTCGCAATTAACAGCTCAGTGCCTAGTTTAAAGCACCACCAAGACTTCTTTCAAAGAGTATTGTTGTTACGTGCTGTGGAGTCGGTTCCGACTCATAGCGACCCTGTACAGGGTTTCCGAGGCTGTAAATCTTTACGGGAGCAGAATGCCTCATCTTTCTCTTGCGGAACAGCTGGTAGTTTTGAACTGCTGGCTTTGCGGTTTGCAGCCCGATTCATAACCACTACGTTACCAGAGCTCCTTTTCAAAGAGTATTAGTTTCCCCAATTAAAATATATTCTTTCTTCCCTTTCTTTGATTCTTCCTTTAGTTTGAGGTTGCATAAATTAAAAAATTATGTTCATATAGATTTCAGAGCTTTCTCTGCCCACTAACATATACTGTTAACAGAAAGTAATTTATATTGAAAGTGGATTGAATTACTTCAGTGTAAATTCAAAATAGAAGTTCTCTGGTTCAATGAAAATTTTAGAAATGACTGGCTAAACTATAAATATCTAGAAAATTGTCTTTTGGCTAAATATTTTGATGTTGGACATAAGCATACACACACACATATATAGATGTTTATTCAAATAACAATGAAAATATATGTGCATGTGATGTGTGTCCATAGGTAGTATTGACAAACGGTTTCATTAGCATAGATACTTGCTCTTGGAGCTAACAGCCAAATACTATTAATACTTGCCAGGGGAGAAACAATTTTAAAACTCATTAATTATGCTCAGAATTTACATTTTTATTTTTATTCCAAGCCTTGATTGCAGTCTATTAATAAATGAAAATGTGCTTGCATTTTTAAGTACTTCTGGATTTCACAAGCTTTGCTTTTCAAAAAGAGCAAAGCGCCCTCAACACTTTAATTTACTATGAGAATAGTCAAGGGAAAATAAAGGGAAATTTACTAGGGTAAATAGTCAAGGGAAATAAAGAAATTGTCTTTGAATAAACAGTGAAGTTCAATAAACATACTTAATGCCTGCTGAGGACTTTTCCTCTTTTTCTTTTTAATTAAATTTTTGTTTGTTTTAAAAATCAAAATCATATACATAAAAAAAATTAACTACAAGACTTATAAAATAAAAAGCAGTTCATCTCTCCATCAGTTCTCACTTCTAAATAATTTGTCTTAATTTTTTTCTTCTTGAATTTATATCCATGTTTTTCTAAGTACATTAGAACCTGTGGGAATTAAAACCTGTGTAAGATGGAAGCCTATGAGAGAAGGGAAACTCAATTTCCACTAAGAACAGAAGAAACCGGCAAGACTGCACCCTGTCAAAGGTGGAAAACTTGGGAAGCCTGGATAAACAAGGCAGTCTCGTTGAATTCTGGGTCTCACAGATTTTACTGTAGTATTGTTGTTGTTGTTAAGTGCTGTTCAGTCGGTTCCGACTCTAGCAACCCTGTATAGGGTTCCTGAGGAGCGACTCATGAGTTTGAACCGTTGATCTTTCAGTTCAAACCTATCTTGTGGTCTATTGCATGATCCTTCAGCACTGCGCCAGGACTCCTGTATATTTATAGTGGTGATGATGGTGAGCTGTGGAGTCGATTCCAACTCATAGTGACCCTGTACAGGGTTCCTGAGGTATAAATCTTTACGGGAGAAGAGAGCATCATCTCTCTCCTGTGGGACAGCTGGTAGTTTTGAACTGCTGACCTTGAGATCAGCAGCCTGGCATGTAACCACTACGCTACCAGTTGCTATAAATACCATCTCATGTCTACAACAGGCTTGTGAGATAGGTGATGCTTACCACTACACTACATTATAGTAGCTAAAATTTTTTTTTTCAATTTTAATAATTATCAATCTAGTCCTGATGTAGTGCTGCTATAGGATAAGCATTGAACTACTAACTGAAAAGTTGGCATTTCAAATGCACCAGCCACTCCTAGAACATCCTATATAGGGTCACTATGAGTTGGAACCAACTCAACAGCACTTTGCAACATTACATTAAATAAAGACAATTCAGTTGACTTCTTCCTTTTTCTGTCTATAGTAGATTATCTTTCTTGCCATTCTGTCAGGAATGAACGTGAGCATTGGCCTCTTCCATCTATAAAGGGCTTATTCCAAAAACCCAAACCAAATCCACTGCCATCGAGTTGACTTTGAGTCATAGCAATCCTGTATAGGGTTTCTGAGGCTGTAAATCTTTACGGGAGCAGACAGACTTATATTTCTTCCAAGGAATGGCTAGTGGATTTGAACTGCCAACCTTGAGGTTAGCAGTTCATTGTTTATCCTATAGTGCCTTCAGGGCTCCTTATTTTCTGGATTTGACTTCACCCAAGTTTCCTTATGTCTGCCATTCTGTAATGTGTTCAACAGAGCTATGACATTGTAGTGCATACAGCTTGTTTTCATTACGAAAGTGGTGATACAATTGCTTACAACTTTTATATCCTAAACAGAAACTGAATGTTGTATTCCAAATCTGGTAAGTGGGAACTGCATTCTCTCATTTCCTATTGTCCTTGAAATTTCATGATAAAACATATTATGTTTTTTTGTTTTTTTTTTTTTAAATAGACTATTTTAATCTGAAAACCCATATCCTTCAGGTTTGGAAATTTTTCTTCTATTATTTTCTTCATATTTTCCTCTGTTATCCTTTTGATAATATTAGTTGGTAATGGATCAACTTTTCTCTTTTGTTCCACTTCTATTTTACGTCTATGAGGGTTCCCCCCACCCCGGGAGATTTGATCAACTTTATCATCTAAATATTTTCTTTCTCCCTTTTAAAAATTTTGTTATATTATTTTTAATACAAAAATAAATGATTTTTCATAGCATTTTCTTTGCATTAACTGGATGCAACTTCTTCTTTTCTCTGAGGATATTTTAGGGCCTTTTCTTTATATGAAATTTTATTTTGTCTCTTTTTAAAAAACAACAACAATTAATTGCCTGTATTTATTCTAAGTTATTGTTTTCACATTTAAATATTTTACTCTGTCTTTCAAGTAACAGAGTTTTCTCAACTATCTGGTCATTCTTAATTGTTCTTTCATAATTTGAGTGAAACATAAAACCTCTGTGTGGATGGGACCCACTGACTAGTAAACTTTGCTACAGGATGGTCTCATCCATTTCTCAGTCAAGTCAGTATTTCTGTATCTTTTGCTCTCAGGTCTTAAGTCTGTGCATCCAGGAAAGTAATGTCCAATCTCTTCCCAGGCTACCAGCATTCTGTGACTTGATTAAGGATGGTGAATGGCGCAGGAGCTTGGGGATAACTGTTAGCTAATTCCTTGTATTGCCTTTTGCTTACTGTTCCCCTACCTGACTCTGCTGGCTCAAATCCAGAGTCTCTCCAGACCATTGACTCAAATGGGTAACCCTCCTTTCTTCTGCTGGTTTGGAAGATGGTTTGTTACCTGAATGTATGTATAGGTTGAAGAGAAGATTTGGAGGCCCGATTTAAGCTGTTCTAGTTGATACTGACTCGTACTGACCCTATGCACAATAGACTGAAGCACTGCCTGGTCCTGAGCCAACCTCACAATTGTTGCTATACCAGTGCCCATTGCTGCTGCCACTGTGCCAATCCATCTCATTGGAGGGTCTCCTTCTTTTTCTCCAACCCTCCACTTTACCAAACATGATATCCTTCTTAAGGGAGTGGTCTCTCTTGATAATATGTCCCAAAGATGAGAGACCAACTATGGCCATCCTGGTTTACCAGGAGCACTCTGGCTGTATTTCTTCCAACACAGACTTGTTTGTTGTTTTGGTAGTTCATAGGACTTTTAATATTCTCCTCCAACACCATAACTCAAATGTACCTATTCTTCTACAGTCTTCCTTCTTCACATGCATATGAGGTTATTGAAAATGCCATGGCTTAGATAAGTCACACCTTAGTCCTCAAACTGACATCTTTGCTCTTCAATACTTTAAAGGCATCTTGTGCAGCAGATTTGACTAATGCAATATGGCATTTGATTTCTTGACAGCTGCTTCCATGAGTGCTAATGGTTGATGCAAACAAAGTGAAGTCTTTGACAACTTCAACCTTTTCTCAATTTATATTGTTGTTGTTGTTAAGTGCCGTTGAGTCAGTTCTGACCCATAGCGTCCCTGTATAGGGTTTCCAAGGAGCCGCTGGTGAGCTTGAACCATGGACCTTGCAGTTCAAACGGCTTTGTAGTCTGGCGCATTAACCCATAGCTCCACACCAGGATATATAGATGTTATTTATTGGTCCAGTAGTGAGGATTTTTGTTTTCCTTATAAAAACAGAAGGCTGTGGTTTTTGATCTTCATCAGTAAGTATTTTAGGTCCTCTTGGCTTTCAGCAAGCAAGGTTGTATCATCTGCATATCACAGGTTGCTTCAATTCTGATGTTTTTCTTCATATAATCCAGATTCTTGGATTATTTTGGCCAGTAGTCAGATTGAATAAGTATGGTGAAAGAATACAACCCTGGCACACACCTTTCCTAATTTTAAATCATTCGGTGTTCCATTGTTCTGTTCAAACAACTGCCTCTTGGTCTACGTACAGGTTCCTCATGAGCACAATTAACTGTTCTGGAATACTCATTCTTTGCAATGTTGTCCATAGCTTGTCATGATCCACACAATCAAAAAACATTGGGTAGTCAATAAAGCACAGGTAAACATCTTTCTGGTATTCTCTGCTTTCATCCAGGATCCATCTGATGTCAGCAATGATATTCCTTGTTCCATGTCCTCTTCTCAGTCCAACTTGGACCACTGGAATTTCTCTCTCATTGTATTGATGCAGCCATTTTTGCATTATCTTTAGTAAAATTTTACTTGCAAGGGCTATCAGTGATATTGTCCAATGATTTCCACATTCCATTGGGTCACCTCTCTTTGATATGGGCACAAATATGGATCTCCCAGTAAGTTACCCAGGTCTTTGTCTTCCATATTTTTTGGCATAGATGAGTGAGTGCCTCCAATGATGCATCAGTTAGCTGAATAATTTCAATTTGCATTCCATCAATTCATGGAGCCTTGTTCTTGGCCAATGCCTTCAATGCACCTTGAACTTCTTCCTTCAGTATCATTGGCAATTGTTCATATGCTAGCTCTTGAAATGGTTGAACATCGACTCTGTATTACTTCCATCTTCTTTTAATGCTTTCTATATCATTCAATATTTTACCGATAGAATTCTTCAATACTGCAAGTCTAGGCTTCAATTTTTTTCCTTCAGTTCCCTCTGCTTGAGAAATGCTGTTCTTCCCTTTTGGTTTTCTGACTCCAGACCTTTGCACATTTCATTGTAATATTTGACTTTGTCTTTTCAATCTGACCTTTGAAAATTTCTGTTCAGCTCTTGTACCTTCTCATTTCTTCCATTTACTTTGTCATTTTTACATTGAAGAGCATGATTCAGAGTCTCTTCTGACATAAAATTTAGTATTTTCCTTCTTAAAAACCTTTTGCTTTTTTCCTGTATGATGTTCTTGATGTCATCCCATGACTCTTCTGTTCTGCGGTCTTTAGTGCCTAATGCATCAAAACTGTTCGCCAATGATTTCTAAATTCAGGTAGGATATATTCGAGCTCATATTTTGGCTCTTGTAGACTTGTTTAATTTTCTTCAGTTTCAGCCTGAACTTGCATATGAGAAATTAATTGTTTGTTCTGCAGTCTGCCCCTGACCTTGTTTTGGCTGGTGATATGGAGCCTTTCTACCACCTCTTTCCACAGATGTAGTCAATTTGATTTCTGTGTATTCCATCTGGCAAGGTCCAGGTATTTAATTGTCCTTTATGTTGTTTAAAAAATGTGTTTCAATGAAGAAGTCATTGGTCTTACAAAACTCTATCATGCAATCTTCAGCATCATTTCTATCACCAAGGCCATATTTTCCAACAACTGATCCTTTCTCTTTGTTTCCAACCTTTGCATTCCGATCACCAGTAATTATCATCTTGGTTTCATGTTTGATCAATTTCAGACTGAAAAAGTTGGTAGAATTCTTCAATTTCATCATCACTGCCTTTAGTGGGTAGTGTGTAAATTTGAATAATAGTGATAGTAACTGTTCTTCCTTGTAGACGTGTGGGTATTATCTGATCACAGATAGGATTGTACTTCAAAATAGATCTTGATATGTTCTTTTTGATGATGAAAGCAATGCCATTCCTCTTCAATTTGTCATTCCTGGCATAGTAAATCATGTGATTGTCAGATTCAAAATGGCCAATACCAGTCCATTTCATCTCACTAATGCCTAGGATATTGATGTTTATGCATTTCATTTCATTTTTGATAATTTACAATTTTCAAAGATTCATACTTCATACATTCCATGTTCTGATTATTAATGGATGTTTACAGCTGTTTCTCTTCAATTTGAGTTGTGCCTCATCAGCCGATGAAAGTCCCGAGGGCTTTACTCCATTACTCTCATCTCGGTCAGTTCTACTTTGATGAGGCAGCTCTTCCCCAGTCACATTTTGAGTGCCTTCCAACCTGAGGGGCTCATCTTCTGGCACTATATCTAACAATATTCTAGTGCTGACATTGCTCTACTGTATTCATAAGGTTTTCAGTGAATAAATATTTGGAAATAGTTCTCTCTGTTTCCTAGCGTGTCTGCATCTGGAAGCTCAGCTGAAACCTGTCCATCGTGGGTGATCCTACTGGTATTTAAAATACCCATGGCATAGCTTCCAGCATTACAGAAACACACAAGCCAACACAATATGACCAACTGACAGACAAGAGGAGGAATTTTAAACTAGTCATCTTTATATCCACCCCACCACTCACTCTTCCTATCTGGACCTACCAGTGTCTTTAGTTCTCCAGCCATTCTTGTGTTCTTATAAGAGTATTTGCTTGCTTTTCATTGGTATCCCTAACTGCCAGCAGTAAGATGTTAGCTCTGCTGAGTTGGTTACCAGTGGCCCATCCACTTTAAATCTCCCAAATGTTTTTCTACCACTTATCTGCAACCATCTTCACAGTATTTCAGAAGAGAACATAGATAATATAGCTATTGGAGCCACCATATTTAACAAAATTCCCTGGCATGGTTTCTTAAATACATTTTTTAAACCCTGCTTTTGAACTGTGCAGTAGATGAGCTTTTATTAATGCATTCAGTTGCACAAGAGGGCTTAAAAAATTGATGGAAAAATAGACTTAAAAGATAATGGAATTTTTTCATGAACTTTTTGAAGCCTTGTCATATAATTATCAGCACAATCAAGATATATAGCATCTCTAACATTCCCCCAAAGTTCTCCCTGGTACCTTCATAATGCTTTCCTTCTCTCCTGAGTCCTTGACAATCATTGATCCATTTTCTTTCCTTCTACATTTACCTTTTCTAGGATGTCAAAGGAACCTGATGGCACAGTATGTTAAGCATTGGGCTGCTCACCACAAGGTTGGTGATTCAAAACCACTGGTTGCTCTTCAGGAGAAAGATGAGACTTTCTATTCCCATGAAATTTACAGCCTCAGAAATGCTAAGGAGCAGTTCTACTCTGCCCGATAGGGCCACTGTGAGTTGGAATTGACTCATTGGCAGTGGACTATGATGTTATATGAATAGAATTGCACTGATATGCCTAAGAAATTGATGAGAACACCTGATAGTGAAGCCCAAAATTTATAGTCTTTTATGTCTGATTTGTTTCACTTAATAAATGATTTTAATTTTTCATCCATGCTTTTACATGCATGAGTAGTTAGTTGCTCTTTATTGCTGACTAGTCTTCCATTATATTAATCAACCACATTTTATTTGTCTGTTCACCAGTTGATGGACATTTGTGTTCTTTGCAGTTCTTAGCATTAAATATGAATAATACTGCTCTGAGTATATTTATAAAGGGCTTACCAGGATGTTATGTGTTTTTACCTCTTTTAGGTAAATAACTAAGAGTGGGTTTTGTAGTAAGTGTATGTTTAACTATATCTGAAACTCCCTTACTGTTTCAGAATGACTGTAAGATTTTTATATTTTCATCATCAGTGTACAAGAGTTCCAGTTGCTCTATATTCTCATCAACAATTGGTATTATTATTTTAAAAATAAGCCAATATATTGGGTGTTAAATATTTTAATTTTCATTTCTTATTGACTGGTATTGTTGAGTATCTTTCAATTTGCTTATTTGTTATTGGCATATCTTTTCTTGTAACCCAAACCAAACCTGTCATAGAAAGGCTGTTAAATTTATTCTCCATTTTAAATTGTGTTGTCTTTTTCTTATTGATTTCTAAGTGCTCTTTATATATTCTAGGTATAATTGTTTATTAGATATGTGTTTTACATATATCTTTGTTCAAGCAAATGTCTTTTAATTTTCTTAATAGTGTTTTTTGAAGAGCAGAAATTTTAAAATTTTGATGATAATTTTTCAGATTTTTTATAGCTCAATTTTTTTGTTCTGTTAAAAAATATTTCTCTTACTCAAGATCACAATCGTTTTCTCCTGTTTTATAGGTATAGCTCATATGTTTAAGTCTATGAGCCATAAGAAGTCTTTTTTTTTTTTTTTTAATTTATTTTTCCCACTCATGGGGTACTATTTAATGTCTTTTAAATCCATAAT
>NW_006408529.1:35597827-35598643 GCF_000296735.1 Chrysochloris asiatica | reverse complement strand
ATATTTACAGCCTCGGAAACCCTATACAGGGTAGCTATGAGTAGGAACTGACTCCATGGCACACAACAACAACAACAATCATGTTTGGAGTCCTGGTGTGTTCCTATAGGATAAGCATTGCAAGTCAGTGGTTCAAACCCACAAATCACTCCTCAGAAATTCTATACAGTGTCACTGTGAGCTGGAACTGACTCAGAGGCACTGAACAATAACAATATATTAATAGATTCAATTTGCTAATATTTTGTTAAGAATTCTGTGTCTATGTTCATGATAAATACTAATTTATACTTACTTGGAATTTTTTTGAGGGGAACTCAATATTAGAGTAACACTGGCTTGTGCTGTTGTTGTTGTGTGCTGTTGAGTTGGTTTTGACTCATAGTAATATTATATAAGATTTACAGAGCTTTGCATTTTTGTAGGAGCAGAAATCCTCATCTTTCTCCTGTGGAGTGGCTGGTGGACTAGAACTGCTGACCTTGTGGTTCCCAGTCCAACCCTTATCCTACAGAACCACCATGCTCCCAATTTGACCCATGGGTTATTTAAAATCAAAACTAGTTGCCTTGGGGTCACTTCCAACTCATGGCAACCCACGTGCTGCAGAGTATAACTGTGCTGTATAGGATTTTTGGAAGACAACTATCTGGCTGACTGATTGGAAGAGATCAATATTTATGACCATTCCAAAGAAAGGTGACCCAAAAGAATGCGGAAATCATCGGACAATCTCTTTGATATCTCAAGTGAGTAAAGTTTTGCTAAAGGTAATACAGAAACGGCTACAACCATACATTGACAGAGAACTTCCAG
>NW_006408529.1:35591323-35593596 GCF_000296735.1 Chrysochloris asiatica | reverse complement strand
GTAGATTTAATACGGAAATGGGCTTCCCTTTTCACTTTTATTCCTGAAAAGTTTCAAGACACCACTGTTGGTCGTTTTGACGTAACTTAGGATTTAATTTTCGGCCTATTTCCTCTTTTGTCTGCTTGTCCCGCTCCACAATCCCCGTGCAGGCCTTTTTCTAGTCGGAAACAGTTCAGGGCTGGCTGTTGCCATTTGGTTTTAATTGGAAACTGTCTCTTTAAATTTCAAGGAGATCTGTGTGAATGCATAGTAGAACCCTCCAAGGGTGGGGCTGGGGTGCTCACTAGCTCAGGCACCCCTATAGTCACCAGAATGGAGGTTCGCAGACAGCAAGTGACCAATGAACAGATACCAAAAGAAAAGAATGTCCATACCTTTATCTCAGTGGTTCTGCCAGGCATCTGTGGCCACTCCGATCCTTCTGCCATGTGGTCTCACCCAAGATGGCGGCTTCTCGAGCAGCTGAGTGTCCTGGACTAGAAAGCAATAGATTTCTTGCGTTTGCCATAAATTCCCCCAGCTGTAAGCCTTCCAAGCTTCTAAATATTCCTTTATATGTGGTTCAGAGTTCTGGGACCATTCCCCTGAACCTGCTTGGTCAGGTATTCTGTGTTGTTGCTGGTGGAGCTCCTTTACTGCACTTCCACCCAATCCACCATCTTGTTTGTTCTCCTACACATTCCTTTTTTTTCACATGACTTTGTCACTTGACTTGAGGAATTTTAAGATCAATAGTTTGTTGGATGTTCTAGATTTGTCTAAGATTTCTCCATTCTTTTATAGAATTTATGCATCTTTGCCAAGAATATCACAGAAGTGATGCCATGGGCTCCTCATGTCCACTCTCAGGTGAATCACTTTAGTTTGTCCTATTATTGGTGATATTCATTATGGTCACTTGTGTAACATGGTATCTTTCAGGTTTCTCTATGGTAAAGTTATTTTTCTTCCATGTATAATTCATAAACATTTTGTGGAAGGGTCATTTGAAGCAAGATAACTATCCCACTTCTAATTGCACTTTTACTCATTTTATTCACTTGTATCTTATGGACCTATGATTTAATATTTTATTTGATAAGTTATAATTATTTGTTTATTTTTATGATAAATGATCTCAGACATGGTCAGTAAGAGTGCCTTCAAATAGGCTTTGGTGTCTTTTTTGAACACTCTCTTATTTTCTGGTTCAATAAGACTCTCTTATACTTCTCTGTCCCAGTCATGCACTCAGCCATCCCCGAAGGAGTCCTTGATTGTTTTAGAAGGTGCTATATAGCAGCCAAGAGCTGAGTTATAAATGTTCTTTGTACTTTTGTAGTGTTCCTGATATCTGGCACTCTCTTAATGGCAGAGCTATGGAACAACCACCCACTCAAACACACACATTTACAAATTCATCCAATTTATATTTATTTCTATATGTAGCTATATTACTATTGTTGTTAAGTGCCGTCAAGTCAGTTCTGATTCAGAGTGATCCTGTATAGAGTTTCCAGGGAGCAACAGGTGGGCTTGAACCTCTAACCTTGTGCTTAGAAGTCCAGTGCTTATCCTACAGCACCAAACTAAAAGTCATTAATTGTCATCAGTTGTGACTCATGGTGATCTCATGTGTTCAGAGTAGAGCTATACTATAAAGTTTTCAAGGCTGTGATCTTTCAGAGGGAGATCATCAGGACTGTTTCCCAAGGGGCCTGGCTGGGTTTGTAGTCTGGGCTTAACCATTTCTGTCACCCAGAGACTTCCCTTCTATATATAAGCAACTTCAACTGAACAACACAGGATCCATTTCATTTGCTTATTTATTTTTAACTTTTTTACAGAGAAGATCATCAGTTTTTACATTCAACTTCCTTTCTTCTCAGTAATTGTAGTAATACCCTTGATGTAACATTACTTATCTTGCTTCCTCCCTGTGTTTCTTTTTTCTATTCCTTCTTCTTTTGTCCTTTTGATTTCAAATGGTTGATCATTCTATGGTGTGTGTACTTCACTAGTATTATTGTTCACCTATATATTAACAACCTGTAATATGCAGATGATACAACCCTGCTTGCTGAAAGTGAAGAGGACTTAAAACATTTACTGATGAAGATCAAAGAAATCCTTTGGTATGGATTACATCTCAATGTCAACAAAACAAAAATCCTCACCACTGGACCAATAAACAACATTCTTATCAAGAAGAAAAGATTGAAGCTGTCAAGAACTTCATTCTTCTTGGATCAACTATCAATACACGTGGAAGCAGCAGTCAAGAATTCAAA
>NW_006408529.1:35580522-35591223 GCF_000296735.1 Chrysochloris asiatica | reverse complement strand
AGGAAGACCCCTAACGAGATGGATTGGCCAGGTGGCATCATTGATGGACTCAAGTGTGGCAGCGGTAGTGAGGTTGGCCCTGGATCAGACATTGTTTCGTTCTGCTGTGCATGGGGTGGCTATGAGTCGGTTCCGACTCGATGGCACCTGACAACAACAACATAGGATTTCTAAGGCTGTGGCCTATCAAAAGCCAATCACCAAACCTTTCTTCTTGGTGAAGTTGAACCACCAATCTTTCACTTAGCAACCAAGTGCTTAACTATTTGTATCACCCAAAACCACTGCCATCAAGTCTATTCTGATTCCTAACTGCTCTTTAGGACAGAGTAGAACTGCCCTCTTAGGGGTTCTAATGTAAATCTTTATGAAGCTGACTGTCACATCGTTTTCCCATGCAGCAGCTGATAGGTTTAAACTGCAAACCTTTAGATGAGTGGCTGAGAACTTTAACCACTCTGTTACTAGGGCTCCCTTCGCACCACCTATCCTATTTATAAACCATTCTTTAAATTCCAAATGTTTGTGGATTTTTAAATTATCCTTTTTTATTGCTTTTTTGTTTAATTTCTGAAACTTGTATTTTAAAGATAATTAAAATAGTTTTAAATGATATTTATAAAAAATAGCAGTCCCCTGTACACTAACCTGCCCCCTTCCTCACTCCTCAGAAGCATCCCTTATCAATTTCCATAGCTAAATTATGATGTATAGGTCCATATTTCCAAATAACCTGTGTATATTACCAGTTATTAATTTTTGTTATTGTTGTTAGCTTTGTTGCGCCTGTTGTTCAGTGCTACCAAGTCAGCTCTGACTCATAGCAATCCTGTATAGGATTTCTGAAATGCAGCTGATGGATTTGAACCGCTGACCTTGTGATGAGCAGTCCAGTGGTTATCTTATGGTGCCATACGAGGACTCTGTTTGTTAGCTTTGTTGTTGTTGTTGTTAGTTTTAACTCATAACCACCCTATATAAGATTTCCGAGGTGTGGCTGGTGAGTTTGAACTACCGACTTTGTGGTTCATACTGACCTTGTGGTCCAGTACTTATACTACCATGCCACATCAGGGCTTTATTAGACATGACTTATTGACTTTCCATTACAAATGATAAAGATGTAAGATCTTTTATCTCTTCTGTATTTACGATATTCTCTATCTCACACACATACGTACATTTTCCCTCTCCACATCCATCCAGTGTTGTTTCACAGGTATATTAGTTTAGTCAATTTTCAGAATTTACATATATGACCATGAAAAGGCTTTCCACATCTGTGTCATAAAATATTTCTCCCATGACTGCTTTGTTTTTTTTTCTGCACAGTCTCCCTATTTCCCCACAGTGGAAAATGTTTTGTTTTGTAAGTTCTTGCTACAAATTCTATCCAAGTTGTACAGATCTCCTCCTTATTTGTTCAGAGAATCTAGTATTTTATCAGTTTTAGGGTATTTATTTTTTATAATTTTGAAAAGATACTTCTCTGAAGCCATTAGGGCTGCTTGAATCTTAACTACCTACTCTCTGAGTTTGCTGCATTACTGCTGTTTAGGCAATATTCTGTTGTTTGTGTTGGTTTCTCTTTTATCTGGACTCCATTGCTTCCACTTCATTTGTTTATTTCTTTATTTTGATGAGTACTGCTTTCTTGAAAGTTTTCGCTTTTATCTTCTAAATTTCCTATTAAATCATGCTTTTTTGTATCAAGAGTTCTTTTTCAATTCTATGAATATTTCCTTTTAAAAAGTAGTACCCTGATTCTTTAAAAGATACTTTTCTTCTAAAGGTATTACATAGGTTGGGTTGTTTTTGTTTATTTTTTTTAAATATATTTCCTCTGTCCACATCACTTGTTTATTTCCTCCAAGGCATTTTTCTTCCTTTGGTTTACTTTTGTCTTTAAATTTCACATTGGAGACTTTCCTTAAATACATGAGAAGCCTTGGCTGTACACTCAACATTAAAAAGCTGATTAGAAGCTTCATGCATGTAGGTGGGACCTCTCCTGTCTTTAAGGATTTTCTTGGACCATTGCAATGGGGTATCTCAGATATCAGAATCCTTAGGGTTCTTTCTTTAGGATGGTCAGTTTCCCCAGAGAAGACTCTTGCACTCTATGCCTTGAGAGTAAAAAGAGTAAAGAGTGTTCTCCATATTTCTGCTTAAGCCTTAGTTAATCTCTATTTCAGGAGTCTTGGTGTGGTGCTGTAGGATAAGCACTGTACTTCAAGGTTGGTTTGAACAACAAGGGTGACAGTTCAAACACACCAGTCACTCCTTAGAGACCTTATGCAGAGTTGCTATGAGTCAACTCTGACTCATCAGCACTTAACAACGACAACAGTAACAAAATCTGTATTTCGGTAGGGTACCTATGCCATCAACCCGGTTGACAACCCTCCATTCACAGTCCTGCTTTTGCAGTTGTTTTTTACTTCTTTACAGAATAAATATTTGCTCTTTTGCATAAGTGGGAGGATATCTGTGCCCCACTGCCATTAACTTCTAGAGAAAACCATTGCTGTTAATAGGGATTAATTGAGCTTTCTCAGGGATCTTCAGTGTGTTAAAACAAAAATTATATTAAGCCAATAATAGAAATGGATTGAATTTTATTGAATATAAAATTTGCAAATCAAAGTAATATTTTAATTAGTGTCAGAAAGGTTTCAATGATGAGAAGAACTTCCAAAATTCTTATACCAATTCTTATAGGCATTGCCATGGGAAAAAGTGTGGAAATAGAACTGATAAACAATTCTGTGGTCAGGAAGGATTTTCATACAGAACTGTCTTGAGGAACAATTATAATAATGACTGATTTAGCCTAAACAGAGTTCCCACCCTGATCTTTGGAGTCTGTTTCCCAAAACTGACTTAATTCTTCAAAGAGCACTACACCCTAAACAAAACAATCTTAGTAATTTATCTGAATCATTGTTTCACTCAAAAGTGGTTTTTAGGAATCAGTTGTTTCAAAGCTCAAGGTTCAAAAGGACATCTAAAGGCCAAAGGCCTATGTGGGTTACCCCCAACTTCCATGAAAGCCAGAAATCTGGATTCCAGGAAATTCATCTCTTTCGTCACTCAGTATTATTCAACTTTTCATGTATTACAATAGTAACAATAACAACAAAAAGAAAACTACCCAGGGAGAAATTTAATAAGAACCATGCAGGCTCTATAGGGGGAAAAAATGAACACTTTTAGGGAAAGTACAAAAGAATTGAACAACAACAAAAAAATATGTTGAATAAAAAACAAAATCAATATCGCAAAGGTGGCACTTCAAATCAATGGGAAAGAGATGAACTCTTTAATAAATGATGTTGAGACAAATGAGTAAACAACAAGGGGTGGGGGGAAGTAAATTGAATCCATGCTGCACACTTCTCACCAAAATACATTTGACACAAATCAAATATTTAAGTGCAATAAATTAAATCATAAAATTACTACGAGAAATTAATTGAATTTTTCCCCCTCAAAGTGAAGAAGTCATCCTTATTTTTAGTGTAAAACCCTGACATTGATTAATATGACTATATAACAACAAAGATAATATTTTCACCTGGAAAAACTATTATAAGAAATGATACAAGACAAATGACTTAATGGAAAAAATCATTTGCAACTCACATTAGAGACAGAAACCTATTTACTTACATATACAAAGAGTTCCTACAAAAAAGAGAAAAGTACCACAGCCAAAATTAAAATGAAAAAGATTTAAACAATGGTTCACAGTAATGGTAATACAAATTTCACCAGAATATGAGAAGAGGTAATAAATTTCATTCTTAATGGTGGTGGTTATGTGCCTTAGTCAGTTCCGACTCATAGTGACCCTGTATAGAGTTTTAGAGGCTATAAATTTTTAAGAGAACAGAAAGCCTCAGCTTTCTCCAGCAGAACAGCTGATAATTTTGAACTGCTGACTTTGAGGTAGCAGCCCAATTTGTAATCACTACGCTACCAGAAACATTAAAAATAAAGCCACATTGACTTGCAGGGCAAGATGGAGATTAGGTAGTTTCACTGAGCAGACCCTCTGCAACAAGACATGGGAGATGAAATAAAACAGACACAGATTGTGATCCTGGAACCCTAAGCATCAGAGGGTAGGAGAGGAAGATGGATTGAGTGTGTACTTGAAGAGGAAGCTGAACAGTAGCAGCAAGAGAAGACTAACAGGTGAGCTGTAGGCTAGTTTGGGGCAGTTTGGCCATCTTGAGTTTTTGAGAATGACTGTGGTTACAGAAGTCTTTAGGCACAGGATGTGACTGGAGATTGGCAGCCAGGGGGGTATGATTCTTCTTAGTTCCATGCCTTCCTATAGCTGGGACTGTGCCATGTTGCCAGTGGGCAGCTTCTGCTTTGTCTGGGGTTGGGTGCTGGGTCTGTGAATCCACTCTGAACTATGTATACTACATAAACAACAAAGAGAGAACAGCATTCACGCTTCCAATCTCTGTCACATCCACCAGGAGACAGGTGATAAATGTTTGAAAACACCTCAGCACACAGTCATTGATTAAATACAAGTACAACATCACAAATCTCAGAGAAAACAGATAATTTCAGCTTACATGAGGAAACAAGACCAAGTGCCTCAAACAAGTAACTAAAGTATAGTCAGAAAATATAATACTAGAAATGGTATCAGAACTACTTGATAAAGAATTTAAGGAAATGATATTTATGTACCTTCAACTGAAAGAATAATCAAGAAAACTGCAGATGAAATCAAGGAAAACACTGACAAAACTTCAGAAGGATTTAGGAAACAAACTTTCAAAGTAGTTGAAAAATTGAAAACCACACAAAAACAGCAATTGGAAATCCATAAGAGTAATACAAAAACTCCAGAAATAGACAGTACATTGAAAGGGCAAAGAAGTAGAATTAAATGGAGAGCCAAATGACTGAACTTGCAGAAAAATCTCTCAATATTCATCTGCTAAACGAACAATCATATTACTTATTTTTAAAATATGCTAACTTTAAATTTAAAAAAAAAACAACCTCTCATATGTCTTTGAAAGAGCTAAAAAATATTTTCTAAGGCTCACTATGAGTCAGAACTGACTCAGCAGCATTTAACAACAATAACAACAAGGTGACAAAAAATAATTCTGACTACCATTACTGTGTTGAGTCTTGGTGTGTCACAGTAGGGTAAGCACTGACTGCTAACCACAAGGTCTGTTTTTCAGACCCACCAGCCACTCCTTCTAAACCCTATAAAGGGTCACTCTGAGTCAGAATTGACCCAAGAGCATTTAACAGCAACAGAAACAATTACTGTGTTAGAGACCCTGATGACAAGGGGTTGGACTGCTAACCTCTTAAATGGTTAAGGGTTGGACTGCTAACTTTAAGGCCGGCAGTTCAAACTCACCCTAGGAGAAGCAATTGGCAGCTTGTTTCCCTAAAAATTTACAACTTTGAAACCCAATGGGGCAGATCTTCTATGATCTTGAGATTTACTATGAGTTGGAATTGATTCAACAACAGTGATTTTTCTTTTTAATTTTGTTATTACTGTGCTTTGATTTTTTGAAAAGAGAGAAGGTAGAGTATGTGTCTCATCCCCAAAGCGGAAATTAAACATTGGCTCCTCAGTTGATAGGAATCCAATTTTGAAATGAATATATGACATTTCTGTGAGTACCACCTGATAAAATAGACTCCAAACCTGGAACAAAACTCACTCTAAGGAAGCCAGGGGAGATAAGTCTTATGGACTAGGGAGCAGAGCGGATAGAGCTAGGGAGAAAATATTTATTTATAACCCCAGTTTCCTATGCTGACAAACTCAGACCTTGATCATCTGTGTTGTCAATTTCATCTCCTACTTTTCTTGCCTAAAAGTGTTGCTAAAATTCTTCCTAAGTATAGTAGGAAATAAGTGAGTCATTAAACTGAATTTTTATAGGAAATAGAATCTGGGCTGGGCCTATGACTATATCTTAAATTATAGCATTTAGTAGAAGTGACACTGTAGAACTTGGTCTCCAATAAGGGGTAGATAAGAGATTGTTGTTGAATTGACTAACTCATAATGACCCCTTGTGTGTTAGAGTATAATTGTACTCCATAGGATTTTCAGGCTGTGACCTATCTAAAGCAGACCACCAGGACTGTTTTCTGAGATGCCTCTGGATAAGTTTGATCCACCAGTCTTCTGATTAACCACGGACTCCTTAACCACTTATACCATCTATTGACTCAGGAGAGATTTCTACTGAGAAGAAAGGAGTCCAGGAGTCAGGAGGCTTGGGTTCCACTATATGATTATAGGTAAGCCCCTTAATCTCCTTAAACTTCACTCCCTAATTTGTCCTCTTAAACCTGTTGTCAGTGAATCCATTACAACTCATCGACACCCTATAGGACAGAGTAGCAGTGACCCATAGGGTTTCCAAAGCTTTAATCATTATGGAAGCAGACTGCCATATCTTTTTCCCATAGAGAGGCTGGTGGTGCTACCTACTGACCTTTCAGTTCACAGCCAAGTGCTTAAGTTACTGTGCCATCAGGGCTCTTATAAGTTACTTGTATCTCTGCCCTCACTGCTTATAACAGTGTGAAGGTTAGATGGAAAAATGTCAGTAGAGTGCCGGACACCTCTAAAATACTCAGCAATTGATAACACGTATATACTTTTTAAAGTAAGATACTTGGCATGTAATTAACACAGTAATTCACAATGCAATAAGGACATGCCATCTTCAAGACTCTGTCTTGAGAAAGATGCCCAAATTCTTGAAGAATAACTGAATTGTCCCTGAGATAAGCCAATTACCATCAACATGGTTATACACATGAATTTTTGTTTGCTTCAGAATTAGCTGACCTCACCTCTAAACTCTTGACGCATCTGCTTGAATGTCCAAAGATATCTAGCACCTGCTATGAGCTCTTGATTTCCCCTTACTCTAATTCCAATAACTGTTACGTCTGCTTTTCTCCCCAATCTCAGGAAATGGCACCAGTCAGTTGCTCATTTAGAAGCCTAAAAGCCATTCTTGATTTTCCTTTTCCCTCAAGTCCTTATCTAACCCATTAGTGGATCTTTCAATACTGTTTTCAAAATACAAATCAAATCTATTCACATGCTTCCATCTTGTCTGCCACAGTTTTGATTCAGGCCACTATTACTGTTTGTCTGGACAACTGGTATAGAATGCTAATGGTCTCCCCAGTTTGATTTTGTGATCAAGAGTAACCTTCAATGCCTAAAATCTTTCAGTGGCTTCTCATTACTTTTAGAATGAACTCCAATGTGCTGCATGAGTTGTCTTCCACCTATCAATTCAACTTCATCTCATGATACTCTCTTACTTACTAAGCACCAGATGCTGCCTTTGGTCTTCAAATGGACCACCCAAGGTCTTTGTACATACTATTCTCACTACGTGGAATACTTTCATTTATCACAAAGCTGGAGCTGGGTCCTAACCACTGATTTTTGTCTAAGTTCCAACTGTTACCCCTCAGAGAAAACTTTCTGTCCACTCACCAATCTCCTGTAACCCACAATCTCAGCTACTTGGTTTCCTTCACACCACTTATCACCACTTGCAATTTTGAAAGTTTTTCCTTGCTATTTATTTGTATTTTGTCTGTTTTTCCTAGTAGAATAATGTTTGGTAAGAGTAAGGATTATTTCCATTTATTGTCAGTACCAAGCAAGGGAGTAGCTACTTAGTAAATATTGAATTAATGAAAAATGGTGATTTAAAAACAACCAAACAAACGTCAGAACAGTACTCCTGAATCATTAGCTTGGAATCAGTGCTTTCCCTACTCTGTGAGCTTCAATTGTTGAATTACTTGATTTTGTGAGAGTAGCTCACCTCCCTTTCCCATGTGGGAAAGGTATAGTCAACTTCTATAGATATGTGCCGAGTCATTCATGTGCATATTACTTTTTCCAAATTTGAGCTCTCTTTAATGAATGTAGGCAGCTTGCTCTATTAAAGATTTTCTATTGTGAAGCTTTTTTTTTGATTGTTGCTAATAGACTGAATCATGCCCTAATTTCCAAGTTAGCTTATGACAGATATACCTCCATTACATAAACTTTTATTAGACAAACTTTCAAATTAATTTTACTTAGAATACATGGTGACTTTCAGTGGTCCTCAGCTGGGCTGAGACTTGATGTATTCTCCAGAAATATATATGCCCCTGCTTTTTTTTAACAGAGTTCAGCAGGGCCTTATCACCTAGTTCCCAATATACATGATTAGCCCATCCCAAGAATAATATTATAATAACATTAGAACTCATTCCCATCTATGCATCTTTCTGATAATTGAAATGTCACAAAAAGCAATAGAGATTTTAAAAACAACCTGAAAATTAATACTAGTAATAATACAAGAAAATTTGTTGACAATTTTAGGAGTCCTGTTGGCTCAATGGTTAAGTGCTTGGCTGCTAGTCAAAAGTTGATGGTTTGAATCTACCCAAACCTCCCTCCATGAGAGCAAGCTCTGATGATATGTTCCCATAAAGATTGCATAAAGGAAACCTTAAAGGATGATTTCACTCTGTCACATGGAGTCAATAGCATCCAACAATGGCACCAACACTGACAACTTATGGTTCATTGTCATCTGACCCATTCTGGAGACTAAGCTAATCCACTGTACCCTCACTAGCCCTCCAACGCCAGGGCCATATGCCAACAGAATCTGAGGCTACCTTTCATGATGTCCACCATCTGCTCTGCTGTTGCCCAGTTTTAGCTCCCTCCTCCAAACTCTTGGCTCCTACCCTCACTCTGACACCTGTCTCTGGCTCCTGCCAGGTTTGGTGCAAGACCTGGTTTTCTTGTCAGCATTTTGGGTCTTGGCCTCCTACACATCTTTAGGCTTGTCTCATTTCATTTCCTGGCAGTCCCAGAGACAGATACAAGTAGGGACCATTCCAGCTACACTCTCTATACCAGTCTTGCACATTCTGTCTACCATGTTGGGGGCCCAGTACGACAGGCTGCTCTACTCTACAGAGTGTGGGGAACTAGAGAAGACTTTATCAGAGTATTTATGTGGGCAATTAATAATAAATTTTAAAAAATCAACAAACATTGCATTTCTAAATGCTTTAGGATCCACCCCAACCCATCCACCCCCAAAGAAAAAATGAAAATCTTAGTACTGGACTGAAATTTTCTTACTTGACTTTGGTACTATATGTCCTAGACCAACAAATTCTCTTCCATCAAATTTTTCTCCATCTAAGGAGAGAGGAATTTCGACAAAAAATGCTTCCACTTGTCTGATGAACATGCAAACAGCCAAGACAACCACATCAATATGTTGTTCAATATGTATTTATTGAATACCAACATGGAGCCAGGCACTGAGCTGGTGACAAAAGTTAAGACGCAGTCTCTACTCTCAAGGAGCTTGCAGCTTGGTGAGGGACAATGATACAAGACAAACACAATAGTAGTTATCATGAGAGAGAATTTTACAAAGAGTTATTGGAGCATAAAAGAAGGAGCCAGTCATTTTGCTGGAGGTGGTGGCTAGAGGTCAGAGATGGCTTCACAGAGGAAGAGACATTTGAGCTGAAACTTCTAAGGAGAAGAAAGTTGATGACATATGATTTCTGAGGACAGTATTACTGAGCTGGTGGTTTCATGGAATTATGAATCATTCATTGTTGCTTAAGTCAAGAAGGAAGGAAGAAGCAGAGTTGAAGCAGCTGAATGTCAGGCTACGCCCATTGTAAGTGATGTGTGAGGAACTATAACTTTATGTATGAGAAATAAAGAGTGACATAATCAGGTTTGAGTTTTAGAAAAATCACTCAGTCTTAAGGGTAATAGGCTCTATAGGTGGTTGGGAGCAGGGTGGACTGAGAGAAAGAGAAGGTGGCACTAGGGACAGTAAGAACATCTTGGAAATCATTGCTAGGGTTTTGTTGAGTCATTGATGAGAACTTAAATCAGGTAATTATCTTGAAATTGATGACGGAGACAGAGCGCAGAACACTCTGAAAGTATAAATAAAAGGGCATGCTGTTGATTTTACATTGAGCAAAGGGCAGATGAAGGAGCAGAGGATGATGTCATTCCACCTGTCCTTTGTAAATTGCTTTTATATCTCTCAGGACATATTGATCGCATTGTTGTGTGTCATTATTTCTTTTTTTAAATCAGTCTCAAACTTATGGATATGTTGCAAGTACAAAACAAAGAACTTTTCTCTTCAAATCCCTTATGACTAGATTGTGAGCATGATGATGCTCTATTAACTTAACACTAGTGTTATATTTCCTACAAACAAGGATATATTCTTACATAACCACAATACAATCACCCAAGTCAGGAAGGTTATTGATATATTAACACCATGGAATATGGAGGCCACATTCACATTTTCCAAATTGTCTTAATATTTTCATTTATAGCAAATGCATATAGTCCAGGTTCGCACATTGCATTTAATTAGCATGTCTCTTTGAGTTTTCAATCTTGAACAATTCCCTGCATATTCCTTTTTTTTTTTTTTTTTTAATTCAAGGTTTTTATTGTGGATTGAGTGAAAGTTTACAGGGCACATCATCAGTTTCACATTCAACAATTCATATAACTTGTTTATTCCTGAACTCTTAATTGTGCTCATGAGGAATCTTTACATAGACCAATAGGCAGTTGTTCGAATGGAACATGGG
>NW_006408529.1:35545205-35575712 GCF_000296735.1 Chrysochloris asiatica | reverse complement strand
CTGCCAAAAGAACTAATAGATCTGTTTTTGAAGAAATGAAACCAGAGTGTTCCTTGGAGGTCAGGATGGCCAGGCTTCGTCTCTCATATTTTGGACATGTTGTCAGGAGGGACCATTCATTGGAGAAGGATATCATATCATGTTTAGTAAGGTGGAGGGTCAGAGAAAAAGATGGAGACCCCAACATAACAACATCAATGGACTCAAGCGTGTCAATGGTAGTGAGGTTGGCCCAGGATTGTGCAGTATTTTGTTCTGCTGTGCATAGGGTTGCTATGAGTCGGTACCAACTCAATGGCACTTAACAACAACAACAACATACCTATCTTGAGTTCTCATGCAATGCTGTAGGATAATGTACTGGACTCCAAGGTTGGTTTGAACCTCAAGGTTGGCAGTTCAAATTCACCAACTCCTCCTCAGAAAGCCTATACAGGGTCACTATAAATTGGAACCAACTTGAAGGCACTTAAAACAGCATATCCCTATCTACTGCTTGAACCATGAGGGTTTTGTAGGGTTAATAAGGACCATAGTTTCAGGTTCCTTTACCCTGTATCTGACCAGAAGCCTGGACTTTTATGATTTTGAGTTTTGTTCCATATTTTCTCCCACTGTATCCAAGATCTTCTCATTTTATCTTTCAGAACATTTGGTAGTGGTAGCTAGGCACCATCTAGTTTTTCTGGTCTCAGGGTCATGGAAATGAATATTCATGTGGCACGTTATTGCATTGGGATAAATGTTTCCAAGCATCTTCAGTTTTCATTCCTGTTTTTTTCCTGTGGATAGGGTGAGACTAATAGTTAAACTTTAGGTGACCACTCATGAGCTTTTAAACACAATAGCTACTTAACCAAAGTAGGATGCAGAACATTGTCTTTTTGAACTATGTTATATCAATTAACTATGGTGTCCCCTAAGACTATGTGCATGGATTCCCTATGTCAATTTGTTTCATCTGCTCTTTTTAAGAAACTAGCTTCAACTTCTTTTGACAAATAAACACTCACTCATCTCAGTGAGCAATGGTGTCACTCTGTATCTCTCCTCTTTTTTCACTTGACTGGGTTGCTTGAGAGACTCCCACTTCCCATCTTGTATTTAAAGCACCTGACTCTGTTTGTGAAATAATATTTAATAAAGGTTTATAAATAAATAATCAAATGAGGCATGAAACTGTGGTTGTAAAGTGCATATTGGTGATAGAGATGACGTTAAGGGCCAATAAGGAGAGGTATCTGAAGGAATTCTTTTCCCCTATAAATCTAAAGACAGTGTGATCTATGGATCTTAAGTCAACTCATATTGATTTCACTGGCTCCTCAGATGCATATTGATGGCATAAGTTCTAATGAGTCACATGCTTTATCTTTCAAGACACAAACTGACAGATTTATACTTACTGTACCCTGTATGGACCAACCTATGACTGCGGTTAAATGCCATTAAGTCAGTTCCAACTCATAGTGACCCAGATCAACTCATAGCAACCTGCAGGGTCCATTTAAACTGTTTCCCTTTCTATATTGGCAACTTCTTTCTTGAATAGAGAGAACCTGGCACCTAACTTTAATATTCTCATTTATTTGATCAAGCTCCCTTTATGTAGCCAATTTCTGGAGTTGGGGTCATCACCACTTATATTGTACTTGGATGTCCAGCTCACTCTTCTTAGACTGTGACACCTGGAACCAGGTCCTCTCACCCTCAACTCCCTACCACACACCACTCCTACTAGGAGACTCTCCTGATCCCACCCAATCTTTATAACCTCACACTAGCCTTGTGTCTTCTAGGGATGCCTTCCTGATTCCTCATGGGTTCCAGAGATGGAAAGGGAGGAGGAGGGGATAGAAGAGGAGGGAGGAAAGGGAAGAGAAAGAAGAGAGAAAAGGGGAGGTTTTTGTAATCATCCTATTAGGTAATTGAGACTGGTATTATTTTCCCTTTAGATATGAGGTATTGTAGAGCAACATCACAGAGTCTGCTTAAAGTAGAAGCAACAGAGGTTTATTGAAGGATTGAGAGAGTTAGGACCAGAAAGATGTCCAAATTCACTGAGTGAAGATGACCATTCTATCCAACAATGAGAAAAAAGACATTTCTGTAAAGTTGGAGAAGAATTAAAAGTTAACAAAATCCTAATTGCTGAAAAATAATCAGCAGAAGTCAAAGGCAGAATATCTAAAAGTGAGGATTTATCAGGGAGCCATGTATAACATATGCGGGATTACATCATTGCAAACATACATGCTCTTTAGTTTATTATGGGATGGTTCAGGACAATTGGCAGGACAGATTTTTCAGGTCACCAGCTATAAAAATTGCTTTCTCAATCATATTTGTTTCTGGAGGTCCATTGTAAAAGTTTATCGATAATGCTGTGCATCAAGACCATTTGGGTAGACTTCTGGGGTAAGATAGCAGTGTAGACAGACTCAATGAGCCAATCCTCTGTAACAAAGACATGGAGGACTAAGTGAAATAGATACAGTTGTTGATCCTGGAACCCTGAACATCAGAGGGTAGGGCACACTGGTGGAGTGTCAAGCGGAAAAGGAAGCTCAACAGGAACAGTGAGAGAGAAGAAAATGGATGGACTGTGGGCTGGCCTGGAGCACAGTGGCAGTCTTGAGCTTTTCCCAGTAACCATTGATACAGCAATCTGTAGGCACAGACAAGGCTTCAGGTATTGACAGAATGCAAATCAAAATATTTCCACAAACTGATACAGCCTCTGGAGGCACTCATTCATCTATGCCAAGAAATTTATTCTTTGTTTTTAAAATTTTTATTGTGAATTGAGTCAAGATTTACAGAGCAGTTTTACATTCAACAATTCATACACTTTGTTTCATTTCAATGACTGTATCCACTCCATATAACAACAGCCATCCTACTTCCTCCCTGTGATTATTTCCATTCTATCCTCTTTCCCAACCCTTTTGAAATTTGTCCTTAGATAAATGTTGCTTTATTGATCTTGAATGGCTGACCATTCCATGGTGAATATAACTTACTCGTGTTGTTGTCCCTCTTATATAACTATCTACCACTTGGTTGATAATTGGGCCCCAAGGGTGGGTTCTGTTCCATACCTTAGGGGTGGAACTATTGTTCCTCCAGTCTCTTTCTGATCAATAAATGCAGTCTTTTTTAATATAGAATTTTGAATTCTGTTCCACATTATCTCCTACTCCATCTGGGGTCTTCTAATGTGACGCTTTCAGAGCAGTTATACCAAGAAATGACATAGGCAGGACTTGAATGCATCTGTCTAGCTCTAAACTTGAAGTTCTTTCAACAAGCCATTCTACCTCAAAATTTAAGACATGCTTTTCACTTTCCTTCTTTACCAACATTGAGTAGAGGAAGGAAACCTTTCTAATTCTTCACATGATACAGTATGAATCACATTAAACTTTTCTTAGTACTTTAAGTTCACTCTTTTCACGAATCTTTCACAAAGATACTATAAATTGAGTTTTGATCTCTTCCTAACTCCCACCACCACCTCATCTCAGGCTGGGCCATCCATGACTCATGACAAGGAGTACAGTCCTTCAAGGAGTGCTATAAAATCTGGGGTAGCAGGAGGAGGCATGAGTCACGAACCATACATTTGATTTTACTGTTTTGTTTGATCCACTTTCCTTGTGAGACAAGCAGAGTCTCAGACTTGAAATGTTGACCAGAAGAGAGAAAATGTGAAGAAAGCGTGAGGCAGGACCCTTTAAATTCCACATGAGAATTTATTGCATTTTGTTATTTGCTGTCTAGTCAGTTCTAGCTCATGGTGAACCCATGACTGTTCCTTTTAATTTTCAGGGCTGTGACTCTTCAGAAGCAGAACTCCAGGCCTTCCTCCTGAGGTACCTCTGGGTGGGTTCAAATCACAAAAGTTTTGACTGTTGTTGTTGTTGTTAAGTGCTATGAGCAGGTTCTGATCCATAGTGACCCCATATAGGGTTTTCAAGGAGCAGCTGGTGAGCTTGAACTGCCAATCTTGCAGTTACAACTGACTTTGAAGTCCAGCGCATTAACCCATGGTGCCACAACCCAGAGCATCACAAGTTGAATATTTTACTGTTTGTGCCACAAGGTGAGAATTGCAAAATAATTCCATTGGTCATGTAAACATACAACTAGCAGGAAATTCTTTGCAGTCTCTATGCCTGGAAGCTCACTTGCCAGGGGATCCTTCTAGGGGGAAAGTGAGAATCCGCTGACCTGAAGTAGTTATCACTGTTATTATTTGACATTTCCTGTTAATTTATCTTTAAAACTCAGACCAAAAATGTCCATTATATTACATGATGATATAGCAAATTTATTTAGTAGAAATGATACTTCTTTTCCAGGTATTCAAGTATCTAATTTATGTTAGAAGAAAATGCTCCATATTCTATAGCTTTGTGTCCTCCCTCCCCCATACCACCACCTCTACACCTCCCCTTCCACTCTGTACACATATGAATAGGAACAATTAAGAATATACATTTCTTTCTATCCAGAGAAGCAGTGATGCCAGAGATGGAGGCAGAGACAATGACGTGGAGAGATGGCGCTGCTGAGGACTTTGGATCCAGAGAGGGAGAGGGGCTGTGTGCTGACGACTTGGGGGCAGGCTTGCGGGGTATACCCTTTGGTGGGCAGATGATGCATGGAGGGGATTGTAACCATGGCAAGGAAATGATATACGATGGGATCAAGGTGAAGCTAATGTTCTCCCATGCAAACTATCACATAATTCACAATAAAGCATTAAAAAAAAGAAAAGAATATGCATTTCTGAGAGCTTAGGATGCCTAAAGAAAAAAGAATGACTTCATTCAAAACAAGAGTCTTTCAGGGATGCCCTGAACAAAATATAAACAAAACTCATTAAACCTATGTATATCCTAAATTACCTAAAATAGAAAATCGATTGCCAAGCTTCTGATAGAATCCCTGACTTATGATGTACAGGGATCTTGCTAGAAGTTTGTTTGGTTTTTTATTTTTTTTTCCTCTCTCTCTAAGCTTGTTCTGCTCCAGCAGAAAGCTCAGCTATTTAATACCCTCTTGGAACTTGGTTCATTTTCCTCCCTTGATTGCCTCTGAATGTACTGTAATCCTCTTTTCTAGTTACTGTCCCTTTTACTACAGGTAAATCAAGTGCATCCAGTCATGGGACAGATGCAACAGGAAAGAAGACTACAATTGCTTTATCTGATAATCCCACTCACTGCTAGGGTTGAGAGGCAGGCATTTTTAAGAATCTAAGGGCTCAGGTACATCTAAGAAAAAGATGGGAAACAAATGAAGCATTGAAAAGTTTGCAAATTCCTTTGAATTTTATGTGCCTGGTGTGAGTGGGACAGAGAAATGTAAGGCAATAATGAGGATAAGAGTAGAGAAAGTTTTGTAATTTTTCACATTCTTCTTTTGAGAGGGACTGAAAGCAGGGCACATTTGTCTTTTGCTTTATATGCTGACCTTTCCCTAAATCCCTGCACTTTATGAGTTATAAAATTTTAATCATGGGACCCTCATGGGGCACTCTATTCTGCTTCACTTCATTCAACAAATACACATTAATTTCTATGAAATTAGACTTAAATGGAATTTCATGCCACAATGATTGAGTCAGTGAAATCCCACTAGAAAATGCCCTGTATTCTTTCCTGAATTTAGATCTTCCACGGTCAGCCTGTTTGACTGTTAAGCTAGTTGAGCAAAATAACGCAGGAATTAAGCACTTGACTACTAACTAAAAGGCTGGTGGTTCCAACTCAGGTAAGGGTGTCTTGGCAGAGATGCCTGGCGGTCTGCTTATTAAAGGTCACAGCCTTGAAAACCCTATGGGACAGTTCTACTCAGCAACACATGAGGTGGTCCTGAGTGGGAATGGACTCAGCAACAACTGGTTTGGTTAAAATGGATGAAATCAAGGGAAGGGATGGGTAAGAGTTCACATAACAAATATGCAATTTCCCCTTCCTTCCTATCCCATAGCTCTATGGATAGTACTTGAAAGAAAGTTAAACACTCACATACTCACAATCCACCAACATAGGTTGGAGAGCTAGCAGGCTCTTTGCATTGCCCCAGACATTGGGGAGCACAGGAATGAGTTGGGCAAGCTCCTACCTTTGAGGAGATTTCTGTCTAACAGAGTATCATGGCTATTGCAAATTCCCCTATGTACTTGATGAAGAGGTATGCTAGGCAAACAAGAGCTAATTCTCCTCCTTCTAGAGTGTCCCAGACTGCCCTCCAAGAGAGTTCCATTTCAATCATCTGTCCTTTTAACACAATGAAAATTCTAGGGCAGGCATCATTTATACATTTCTTAAACGATTCACATCCCCCTAAAGTAATATAGCTTCCCTATCAAGTAGAGATTTCCTCACCGCAGGCTGGCCAATCAAGCCTGCTATTGGGGAAATGTATCCATGACCAGAAAAGTCAGTATACTTATCCATTAAGTGCCTCTAAACCTTAAAGTCTTATGCAGGGAGATATCTGATGCACAAATACACAAATACAGCCAGTCAGCGTTTCAACAATTATTCAATATCTTGCTATGTTCGGGGCATGATGAAGTAGATGCTATCTTCCTATAGGTAAAAATTTTGGTTGAGGTGGACAGGTGGATAAATGTATCAATGTAGCTTTAAATGAATAAACAGTACACTGTTGTTGTTGTTAAGTGCCGTTGAGTTGGTCCCGACCCACAGCGACACTGTATAGGGTTTCCAAGGAGCAGCTGGTGAGCTTGAACCACCGACCTTACAGTTTAAATGCCTTTGCAGTCTGGTGCATTAGCCCACAACACCACAAATGTTTTATGTGAAGGGAAGGGACTCTCAGGAAAGGTAAGTAGTTGGATAGCTTTCTAGCAATGAGTTTTTAGTAGAGCTGAGTTTAGAACTGGAGTTTGAACTTCTAAAAGACCACAGTGTGTATGGAAGCAGACCTGAACTTCTAGTGAGTCCACTTACTCATCCAGGAAGTGGATATAATGCACACTGCTTACAGGAGTTTTGAAAGGATGACATGTCATAACATTTATG
Organism: Chrysochloris asiatica; assembly: GCF_000296735.1. NCBI lineage: Eukaryota > Metazoa > Chordata > Mammalia > Afrosoricida > Chrysochloridae > Chrysochloris > Chrysochloris asiatica. The sequence continues at coordinate 35,568,651 of NW_006408529.1, read as the reverse complement.
CATTTCCTGGTAGGGTTCCCAGAAACACATTGTTGCTGTTAGTTGCTGTTAAGATGGCCCCGACTCATTGTGACTCAAGGGTGTATCTACAGAAAATAGCACCTATGGTAAATTAAATAGCAGAATGATCTCTCACAGCTGGTGATGGAAACTGATGACAAATAGAAACTGCTTATTGGTGCCTCCCCTCAAGTGGTGCCAAGGGCATGTGCCATACCTGCCATACCTTAGATATGCCTCTGTAGTGAGCCCAGGCACAATGGACCAAGACCAAGACACTGCCCAATCCTATGCCATCCTGATGACCATTCAGTTGTAAATTGGACCATTGTGCTTCATAGGGTTTTCATTAGCTAATTTTAAAAAGTGGAGCATCAGGCCTTTCTTCCTAGCTCACCTCAGATAAGGTGCTTTGCTGAGACCTGCTCAGGGTCATAGAAACACACAATGGGTGAGATGGTTAGTGGTTACACCTGAGACACATTGGCCAGGAACTGAACATGGGTCTTTTGAATAGAAGATGAGAATTCTACTACTGAACCACCAATGCACATAAGAGGCATTGGCAGCTATTAGAGGCATCATTTATGGACTCAAGTGTGGCAGCAGTAGTGAGGTTGGCCCAGGACCGGACATTGTTTCGTTCTGCTGTGCATGGGGTCACTATGAGTTGGTTCCGACTCGATGGCACCTGACAACAACAACAGAAGCCCCTTCCCTGTTACATTTGATGGAAATGGTGATGAAAATAAGGAACAATATAGCTCCATCATTTTCCAGATATATGAATTATTTTTTCTATAGTTTTTCTGTTTTCTATCTCATTTATTTCTGCTTTAATCTTTATTATTTCTTTTCTTCTGTTGACTAAAAGTTTACATTGCTGGCCTTCTTCTAGTTGTTGTAGATATTGTGTTAATGTGTTGATTTTGGTTCTTTCTTCTTATTGGATGTGTGCATTTATTGCAATAATTAAAATAAATAAATGCATAGCACTGCTTTTACTGTGTCCCAAAGGTTTTGGTATGTTGTGTTTTCATTCTCATTTGTTTCTAGGAATTTTGTGAATTCACATTTTATTTTTTTCTACTACCCAGTAGCTTTTAAGCTGGGTGTTATTCAGTTTCCATGTATTTGACTTTATTTGCTTGGTCTTCCTATTGTTGATTTCTAATTTGATAGCATTGTAGTCTGAGAAGATGTTTTGTACTATTTTGATGTTTGTAAATTTATGGAGGTTTGTTTTGTGGCCTAAGACATGGTCTATGCTGGAGAATGTTCCATGTGCACTGGAAAAGAAAGTGTATTGTGCTGTTGTTGGGTTGAACGCTCTGTACACGTCTATGTTGGCTGGTTGTGTTGTTTAGTTCCTCTGTGTCTTTGTCCAGTTTCTTTTTGGTTGTTCTATCCTATGTGAATTATTTTTAACATAGAAAAAATACAGCAAATGAATGTCTCATTTATGTAGTTCTGATCTTGAGGAAGTAATGAGTTTGTGGTAGCCACATCACAGCAGAATATCAAATGAGGGCTTTCCAGCCACACAGAAATGTTATTTTAATCTTATGGTAAGCACCCTCAGTTGCTAGCTAGACTTACTAAAACTGAAATAGATGCCAGAAATGTGAGACTATACTCACCGCCAAGTCACCTCCCAAAGGCGTGGTGAAGATTGTGGTTTCTGCTGTCTATCACCCATAAGTGCTCAGTAGAGAGGCCTAGAGGACTGCTTTTTAAAAACCAGCCATGGAAAACCCTATGGATCATGGTTCTACTCTGACACACATGAGGTCACCATGAGTTAGAGTTGTTGTGATGCCCACTATTTGTGTGTGTGTGTTTTAAACAACAACAAAAACAAAATGGGTAAAGCATGTTCTCACCATAAGAGACTAGTATAGGGAAGACTGAGTTCCATCAGGAAATTAAAGTCTCTTAATGACAATTAGGGTTTTGTGAGTCCTGGAACGGAAAAAGAACCAGGGTATACCCAGGTTGATATTCTCAGGCAAAAGATGGCTATGGGCACTTTGTTCCGCCTTATATTATTTCTGCCTTACCTTCATGCTCATTCTATTTTCCATTTTAACAAGTTAATCTCAATTGTGTAAAACATTTGGTTCAATAATGTTTTCATTTTTTAACAATGCAGTTAAGCTTCGCCTCTCCAGAGAGGCGGACATAGCATTCCAGTGAAAGTGGGCTAAGTCCCCAGACTTTTCTGGCTTCTGATGAATTTTGGTGCTTCTTTGTTGTTGTTAAGTGCCAATGAGTTGGTTTGGACTCATAGTGATTGTATATAGGGTTTCTAAGAAGTGGGTTTTCATCACCAACTTGTGGTTAGCAGAATAGTATTCATCCTACAGCACTACACCAGGGTTATAAAAGGCACTCTGATGGCACAGTGGTTAAAGTGTTTGGCTGCTAGCCAAAAGGTTGGTGGTCTGAACTCAGTAGCCACTCCATGTGAGAAAGATGGGGCAGTCGGCTTCCCTAAACATGGTCAGCTTTGGAAACCCTAGTTGACAGCTCTACTCTGTCCTATGGGGTTACTATGAGCCAGAATCAACTAGAAAGCAATGGGGATTGTTTTTGTTTTTTTAGAAGACTAGAGGGAGAAGGGCAGAAAGTGATCCACACATATCCTTCTTGGAACTGGGAGGGGCACAAAAGATACAGGAAAAGTGAATTCCAGTGTAGTTGCTGCATATCTGTGCTATGTTTCAGTGAAATGACCAATGACTTGTCATCTGGATGGAGATTATTAATGAATGCAACATGAATCACCAGAGGCATGAGTAGACAAAAGATAGTAATGATTGGAATTCTAACTACTGTTAGGTCTGAGGGTCTAATTCTAGTGTGAGTCAAGAAAAATCTATATTTGGAATCTTCCAAGAATGTGGTATCTTGGTGCACATAATCAATATTCTGGCCACATTTTTTCTAGATAATTTGCATGTCGCTTTATGGACTAAGGTGTCCCTGATCCAAGTCATATTTTTAGTCACTTCATATGCTTATGAAAGCTGGACAATGAATAAGGAAGACTAAGGAAGTATTGATATCTTTGAATTATGTTGTCAAAGAGTATTGAATTTGCCATGCACTGTCAGAAGAACAAACAAATTGGTGGTGAAAGAAGTACAGCCAGAATACTCCTTAGAAGTAAGGATGGCAAGACCTCATCATATATACTTTGGACATGTTATCAGAAGGAACCAATCCCTGGAGAAAGATATCATGCTTGGTAGGGGGTTAGCAAAAACCAGAAAGACCCTAAAAAAGATAGGCTAATCCAGTGGCAACAACAGTGATCTCAACACAGGAAAAATTATGAGGATGGTGAAGGAGGGGGCAGTGTTTTGTTCTTCTTGTTCTCATAGCATTGCTATCATGTGAAATTGATTTGACAACACTTACCAATAGCAACAATGTGGTACCAAAGCACATTCTTGCTTCAAAAATTTCATCAAAGATGAAAAAGTAATATATGAATAAAGTCACCCATAATTCTAAAATCTTACTATATCTATTCAAATATCCCAAACTGAGGGAATAGTTAAGTCACACAGTATATCCACAAATTTGAATTTTATGCATTTAAGTGGAATTCTCAAAAATATATACATTGATTAAAGAAATTTTTAATTAAATAAGGAAAAATAAAATTAAATATTTAAAAATTCTCAATAGGAAGATAATTGTATGATATTTCAAAAACACAAAGAACCACAAGATATATATTTTTAAAGAAGTAAAATTCACCTACTATATTTTGGTGTGTTTCCTCTGAGCCCCCTTTTATGAGTCATACCATACACAAAATCTTATGTTTTCATTCTTTTCTCTTTGCTTCAGTGCTCTATCCTCTATACTGCTGTTTAACATACTGCATGAGGAGCAAATATGGCTATAATGCTTATGTGATTGGAATTGTAAACAACATGCATGTAGCTCAAAATTTCAATCAAATAAGCATTACAAACAAGTTAATCTGATACAATATGCTGCACAGAATCTTAAAACATTGATAGGAAAGACATACATGTGACATTAGCAGCTACTACTTACACATTATCATCATAGATCCCAGAGTAGTTACAAAATGGGAAAAAGATAAAATTAAAGTTCACAGAGTGCAAGTTGTTGTTAGGTGCCATCGAGTTTGTTCTGACTCATAGCAATCCTGTACAGGGTTTCTAAGGAGCAATTGGTGAGCTTGAACTACTGACCTTGCAGTTCCAACTGACTTTGCAGTTCAGCGCATTAACCCATAGCACCACATTCAGACACTAAACCATTATCTATTCCTGGTACCAGGCACTTTTTAATCATCATGCTTCCAGTCCTACTTTTCCTAACTTTTATAGATATTCATCTATACCAACAATTCTCAACCAACACAATAGCAAACCCATTCCATGCTAACATAGATTATGTTTTTTTATTTTCTGAAAAATCAATATATCTCATCAAAAATAACTATCTTTTCCAAAACACAAAAATGTAGTGAGAAGAGTGCTATTGTGGTTGTAAAAGAAATTATTTGAATAGATTGTCAATCTTTCCATTTGAATTTCTAATACAGTCAATAGCAATAGCCACAACCCCGAAGTTCTATGAGTCCTCAACGATTTTGAAGTGTCCTGACACCAACAAGAATGAGGACTGCTGCTTTACACCCATTCCTGAAGGACACAAGTGCCACAGCAACAATGTCCTATGCCCTAGTTGCTGCTTCAGGGCTAGAAGTCCTGGACCAACTGGTGCTCTGTGGAATTATTGTTACTGTTAAGTGCCGTCGAGTCTCTTCTGACTCAAAGCAACACTGTATTTGGTTTCTGAATAGTGGCTGATGAACCTCAGACATCGTGGTTCAAACTGACCTTGCAGTCCAGCACTTTAACCCACAACACCACACCAGGACTCCACTCTGTGGAATGGAGTGTTAAAGAAATCTTCTGCATCTTGAGGCTGGGTCACTGGTGGAAGATCTCAGAGTATCTTTCTTCTAGGTTATAGGAGTAAGTAGCAGAGCCCTTGTGTGGTGCTGTAGGATAAGCACTCAACCATAAGTTTGGTTTGAACAGCAAAGACGGTGGTTCAAAACTCACCAGCTGCTTCTCAGAAATTCTTACAGTCGCTATGAGTCAGAACTGACTTAATGGCACTCAACAACAAGTGGAATGCAGTATGGAACATCTTGACAAGGAAGGTTAAAGAGGAAAGGGAAGAAGGATAGATTAGAATGAGCCCCAAAATCATGACATTTGGAGGAATCTAGGTGTGGTTTTGTAGGATTAAGAACTGAACTGAAAGTTGCTTTGAACTGCAATGTTGGTGGTTCAAACCTGCCAGTTAGCTCTCGGAAATCCGATACAAGGTCACTATGAGTCAGAACTGACTCAGAGCACTTAGTAGCTACAATGGAGAAAGATGGAGTGGGGAAAATTGAAAGTTAACAGAAGAAAGCTAGACAAACAGTTTTTGTGAAGTATTTTTATGAAGTATTGCTGTGAAGAGCTGTCAAGAAAGAGAGTAGGTTGCCTATAATCTTCACTCTAATTTCACACATAAAATATCCTAAACCAACTAAAACTGGTTTATCTTTGACACCAATATTACACACAGTATGGCTTTAGGGTATGGGAAAAGACTCTGCAGTGCATGAAAATATCACTCAATGGATTTTGTTGCTGTTAAGTGCTGTCTTTATTTTGGACATAGTCTATCATTAAATAATTAGAGGTAAAAGATTGAAATATGGATTCTTAGGGATGGTTTATATATTGAATGAGGGGCAGCATGAACAACTTTGGTTGCCCATTAGAATCGTTGGCAGAGGTTTCAAAATCTAGATGCCCAGGCCCTAAGGGTAGGACCCAAGTCACCAGTATTCCCATGTGCAGCCAAGCTTGAGAATCACAGATTGAGGAAGGCTAGGAATCCAGACTGCTCTGGAGATGAATAGGGCCTTGATTGCCTGAAGGCCACAGAGAATGTGAAGGGAATCCCAGGAAATAAACTTCACAAGTTCACTCCAAGCCTTAGCAGTTGTTGGCTGTCTTTTTCCCTGATACCCACTGTTTGAGCAAGTGGACTCTCTTATATGACCCACACTCATCCCTAAATGGGTCTTTACTTAGCCACTCTACAGAAGGCACATCCCTTAGACAATGAAAAGAGAAACAATTTTTCAGTTTCTTTTACAGCTCTACAAAGCAACCATTTTGGTCACAGATCAGACTGCTAAATCTTAACAGATCTGAAAGTTAGACTTTGACGTGCTTGTTTTTCTGCCCCTGTCTGACTCATAGAATGAATCATATCAAACCTTGTTAATCTCTAGCAAACTAAAACATCAAGGGCAGAGGGAGCGGCTTCCTTTCTCCATGAGGGCTGGGCAAAGGGGCTGGACTCAGGTGCCTTCTGGGCTTCGATGCCAGCATTGTGGCCACCCACCATGATTTATTCTTGAACCTCAGCTCCATTTTCAGGTGAGAGTTCAACAAATTCATGACACGCAGGCTCTACCACTTATGTATCTGAAGATTTCTTTCTGGCACTTCTGTTGCCTGTGGTAACCTAGAAAATATCACTCAAACTCTCAGTCTGAAGCCCACTTTGGGTGAATGATCATACTTTCAAGTAGACTGCAGTTGTAGTAACACAGGCACCTACATTTTATAAAAAGCAATGTAGCCCTCATAGATCTTTCAGTAAGCAGGATAACACTACAAACATCTAAGAGTTATATTTATTTCTGTTTCTGGGATTTACATGACAGAATATAAAATGCCCTCTTCACAACCCTATCTGTCTATTGGTGGGAGTTGGCCCAACTATTAGTAGTTGCTCAAGCTTTCCTGACTGCCTTCTGTGGTCAATGAGAGGAGTCTAGAGGTGCAAAATGTAACTTGCTAGGACAACACTGAAAACCTGTATAGTGTCATACTTCACCCTGCATGCTAGGGTCTCATGTAGAGAAGGAGGAATTCACAGATTGTCCATTCATTCTTTCCGTAACCACTTTGGAATAGGCACAAAGACTCAGGATGGGACTGACTCTGGTTCCAAGAACTCAGAGCTGTGGGAGGAATACAATTCACACATCTCAGTGTAGAGAAGGCAAAGCTATGTTTGTCGTCAACATGCTATGGATGCAGGAGAGGAGAGAAAGGAGATTGAGAAGCTAGGAATGCTCCCAGAAGGCTGAGACTTCTGACCAATGAACCCAATGAAAAGACCTGCAGTAAGACTAGAAGAGACAGAATGCAAGGAAATGGAGGAGACAGAATGCAGAGAGTTAAAACTGTCATTGACGCTGACCATTTTAACCCCAAAGGATGAAGAGCAGGGACACATCCAAAGCTGCTGTTTTCTATACACTGTGACAGATCCCATTCCACCCTTTTGCCCTTGACCCTCCTGACCAGGGTGCTGTGAAAATCTGGAGGTAGGGTTCACTCAGTCTGGGCTTCTCTCCTCTGTGGCTGGATGCTGTGCTTTACCACTGAATCTCCTGCCTTCTCAGTCTAGTCAGGAGTTCCCATATGTGTGGAATCTGTGGGCAAGTAGGCTCCTTGGATCAGTTCCAATATTATTTTGCCATGGGATGACTGCTCAGAAAGGATTTGATTCTGTGCACTTTTTTCTCTCCTTGAAAAGAGATTACAAAATTCTACTGGGCAAAACAAATGTCACCTTCTCCTTGGAGTCATAGTTGAGAAAGGATCCATGATGTGTCTAAGAATGTTCACTTTCAGAACACTGCAATGCACATCACTGTTCAACCAGACATGCCATGCCCCTATTGTATGAATTATATGCAAACACACATTATATATAAAATTAAGAAAGACCAAAGAAGAATTGATGCCTTTGAATTATGGTGTTGGCAAAGAATATGGAATATGCCATGGACTGCTGGAATGGTGAACAAATCTGTCTTGGAAGAAGTATATTTAGAATGGTCTTTAGAAACAAGAATGGCAAGACTTCACTTCATGTACTTTGGACATGTAATCAGGAGGCACCAATCTCTGAGGTTGGTGCAGGACTGGGCAGTGCTTCATTCTGTTGTGCATAGAGTCGCTATGAGTTAGTACAGACTCGATGGTACATAACAACAGCAACAATACTTGGAAACGGACATCATGATTGGTCAGCAAAAAAGAGGAAGATCTTCAATGAAATGGATTGATGCTGTGACTGCAACAATAGGCTCAAGCGTATGAACGATTGTGAGGATGGAGCAGGACTAGAAAATATGTTCTGTTGTACAGAATAAGGTCATTGTGACTCAGAACTGGCTAGACAGCACATAACAGCAATACACAACAACATATATAAACCAACGGTGGAAGCAGAACATGTTTTGTTAGGCTATGTGCATCTTCATTTTGAATTTGAAAAATTGTCAGTTTGTCATAGTGTGGTGGCTTGTATATTGCTGTGATGCTGAAAACTATGCCACTGGTATTTTAAATTCTAGCAGGCTCACCCATGGTGAACAGATTTCAGTGGATCTTCCAGACTAAGAAAACTAGGAAAAAGGAACAGTAGACCACTTATGAATGGTTATCCATTGAAAACCTTATGATTAGCAACAGAACATTGTCAGATATAGTGCCAGAAGATGAGAACTATATATAATAGTAGTTAATACCACTACTATTCAAATTTATGCATTAACCACTAAAACCAATGATGATGAAATTGAAGAATTTTACCAACTTCTTCAGTCTGAAATTTATCATACATGCAATCAAGCTTTGTGATAATTAATGGTGATTGGAATGCAAAAGTTGAAAACAAAGAGGAAGCATCTGTAGTTGGATGATATAGCCTTGGTGATAGAAACCAAGAGATCACATGATAGGATTTTGCAGGACCAATGACTTCTTTATTGCACATACTATTTTTCAACAACATAAGCAGTTACTATACATGTGAACATCACTAGATGTAATGCACAGGAATCAAATTTAGTACATCTGTCGGAAGGTAAGATGAAGAAACTCATTATCATCAGCCAAAATGGAACAAACCATCAGTTGCTCGTATGCAAGTTCAAGTGGAAGCTGAAGAAAATTAAAACAAGTGCATGAGAGCTAAAATAAGACCCGGAATGCATTGCACCTAAGTTTAGAGACCAACTCAAGAACAGATTTGATGCATTAGACACAAATAACTGGGAACCAGAAAAGTTGTGGGAGGACATCAAGAACATAATACATGAAGAAAGCAAAAGGTCATTAAAAAGACTGGAAAGAAAGAAAAGACTAAAATTGATGTCAGAAGAGACCCTGAAACTTGCTTTTGAACATAGAGAAGCTAAAGTGAATGGAAAAAATGATGAAGTAAAACAGCTGAACAGAAAATTTCAAAGGACTGCTCAAGAAGACAAAGTTAAGTATTACAGTGAAATGTGCAAAGACCTAGAGTTAGAAAACCAAAAGAGAAGAACGCATTCAGCATTTCTCAAGCTGAAAGAACTCAAGAAAAAATTCAAGTCTTGATTTGAAATACTGAAGGATCCTATGGGCAAAATATTGAATGATATAGGAAGCATCCAGAGAAATGAAAGGAATGCATAAAGTCACTGTAACATAAAGAATTGGTTGATGTTCAATCATTTCAAGAACCAATGGTCTTGAAGGAAGAAGTCCAAGCTGCACTGAAGGCATCAGAGAAAAAACAAACAAGGCTCAAGGAATTGACCAATATGAATTGAAACGTTTCAACAAACTGACACAGGATTGCCAGAAAAACAAACAAGCCTGTCTTGGAAGAAGTACAGACAGAATGCTCCTTAAAAGCAAGAATGGCGAGTCTCTCTTAATTTTTGCATGTGAGGAAGGACCAGTCCCTGGAGAAAGACAATATGCTTGAAAAAGTGCAGGGTTAGAGAAAAAGAGGAAGACTCCCAAATGAGATGGACTGACTCAGTGGCAGCAACAATGAGTTCAAATGTTACAACAACTGTGAGGATGGTGTAGTACAGGGCAATGTTTTGTTCTCTGAGACAGAACTGATACAGCAGCACCTAACAATAAATGTAGATGGAAGTTCTGTGTGGTTCAATTGGTGGACATTCTTTTTTTTTTACTTCTGTTAATTGACTGTCGTTTGTTTATTTGTCTTTTTTTTTTTTTTAATGTTTTATTGTGAATTATGTGATAGTTTACATGGGGGAACATTAGTTTTACATTCATCCTATTGTATATTTTTTCATTGTCGTGGTTACAATCCCCTCCATGCATCATCAACCAACCAAAGGGTATAAACTACAAGCCTGCCCCGAGGTCATCAGCACACAGCCCCTTTCCCTCTCTGTGTCTAAAGTCCCCAGCTGCTCCATCCCTCCAATTGGTGGACATTCTTTACAGCTAACAGAGAGGTTGGACGTTCAGAAGAAAGGACTGGGAATGTCTTCCGAAATACAGTTCTACTTTAATACACATGGGGTCAGAAGAATGGACACCATGGCAACTCATTAAGTACAGATGCCTCAAAAGTGTAGAATGATTCCCAGTATTATCTATTTCATTTTCACAGGAGACCATTTTGTAAATGTCAGAACAGAGCTTAAGAATATGAGTACTCATCTACATAGTAACTAAATCACATGTCCCTAGGTACTGCCACATTCTTAGGGCATTCCTTTGATATACAAATCAATTGCAAAGGGACTTGAAGAAATTCATGGGAAAAATGGAAGTAAAAGATTATGGAATGCTTCCACAAACATTTTGAAGCTTCCTCATATTTAAGCCTTTAACCCAGTGGCCACTCCCATCCATATCTTTCAAAGAGTCCTCAAGTGGTACTTGGTGATCCTTCTTGTCCTGGTCACGTCTCTTACTTCCACATCCCTCCCCTCATTCGGACCATCTCATCACTGCTCTGTAGGTTAATGCCCTCAGCCAAGCAGAGGTACAGTCTGCTTCTATTCCCCAAGGTACCATTTTCCTGGAATAGACCTAAGGCTGTAATAAGGGACTGCAAGGCAGAAAAGAAAAAATGTAAACTCAGTGTATCAGTCATAAATTTTACAGGGACTACCTATAACAACCCCAACTTTAGCTGTAGTACTAGCTCATGAATCTGTCAGTTATCCTTCTGCTTTACTGAACCTCAAAATCTAGGGCCTCAAGTTTCTGCCTTTCCTATTCATCAGGGAAAAAATCCTTTTAGGTTCTTTATGTATACACACACCACACACACTCAGAGATCCTTTCCAGAAATACTCACTCCCTCATGAAGACTTTGTATATTATCAGACAAAATATTTAACATCCCAGACTGAAGAATTAGCATTTGGATTATTTTACCATAGTTAAGGAGCTCTGGTAGCGTAGTGGTTACGAATCGGGCTGCGAACCTTAAGGTCAGCGGTTCGAAACTACCAGCCGCTCCGCGGGAGAAAGATGAAGCTTTCTACTCCCGTAAGGATTTACACCCTCGGAAACCCTGTACATGGTCGCTATGGGTCGGAACCGACTTGACAGCACTTAACAACAATAACAACATGTAATATAAGATAGACTACTACACATCAAGTAGCCCTTCGGTTTCTAGCTCTATTTCCAGGAGTCGTGGTGTGGAGCTGTGGATTAATGCACCAGACTGCAAAGCCATTTGAACTGCAAGGTCGGAGTTCAAACTCACCACCTGCTCCTCGGAAACCCTATACAGGGTCGTTATGGGTTGTGACTAACTCGACAACACTTCACAACAACAACAACAACAACAACAACCAGGCAGCAGGATATGTCTGCTATGCACTGAAAACATCAGAGGGCACTGACATGATTTTCTTCTGGAGCCCAGACCCCAGAGTGATTCCTATCAGAATGTTGTGATTGTGTGCTGCTGAGTTGGCTCAGTCTTCCCCAAAGCCACACTCTCATTTCTGCTCCTAAGCTCCAAAACCTTGATATAGACATTTTGATCCCAGACATCAAAAATTCAAAAATATTAAGGGACAGTCTGAAAGTACTATATTTTGCATACCTAAATGTTCTCATCAGTGCCTAAATAAAGCATGTATTTTTGTTCTTAAAAATAAGATTCTCAGTAGTGGGATTTATTCTATTTTCAGCTAGGCTATGTGTTAGAGCTTAAATTCTAAGCACTTGGTTTGTGCAATGCTATGTTTTACAGTAGGAACCCACTCCATTTTGAATCTTGACAAAAATTCAGCCTCGATTGAGTTCTTTCTGAGCATTAACCTAAACCCAAACCAAATCCACTACCACTGAGTTGATTCTGACTTCTAGACACCTTGTGTAGGGTTTTTGAAGCTATAAATCTTTATGGGAGCAGAAAGCTTCATCTTTATTCCACTGAGTGACTGGTGAGTTTAAGCTGCCAATCTTGTCGTTAGCTATCCAGTACTTACCTTACAGTGCTAGAAGGGCCATTAATAGGTTTTAATAAGTTTTGTCCTCAGGCAGAGTGTGTTTGAGAAAGGATTACTATGACTCTCCTAGCAAGCCCAGGGAAGGACAATATCCCCCTCAGGGATTTGTCTGGATATACCCTTAATGGAAACTAGGGTACTATGGACACATGGTCATGAGTCATGCCCTGACCAAGATGGTCAGAGGGCCCCAGAACCAATCCTGTTAACTTTTCTAATCTGCAATAGTGTATGTATCCCAATCATGATTCATTTCCTGCTTCCATAGTCATGCCTGCAACAGTGATGAATTGATGTATCGCCAATCATGATTTTGTGACAAATTTCCTTGTTATCTGTGCTCTATCATTAACAACATAGCCATGAATGCTTTGGACACCATTATGGCTTAATGCTGATGGTCTCTCTCATCTAGATGATTTGTCTTTATCATGTCTTTGTCCTGTTTTAGACTTAATAAACGGATCTCCATAAAATACATTTGAACTTGGGCCCTTTTTTCCCCCTAGAACAACTGAAATGCTCACATCAACTGACCATTTTCTTTCCTAGTCCCCTTTCTTTGTCAACCAAAATGGGTGACTACATGAATGCAACCTTTAGACACCTCTGCTGGGTCCCAAAGCATTTCATCTTTTTTCTCAGAACCCAAAATCACTGTTGCTATTTTACAGAGTGGAGAACAGTTATCATTTTTGTTGTTGTTAGGTGCCGTCGAGTATGTACTGACTCATAGAACAAGACCCTGTTTAGTCTTGCCCTGGTCTCACATCTAGTGCTACGCTTGAACCCATTGCTGCTACCCCTGTGCCAATCCATCTTGTTGGGAGTCTCCCTCTTTAAGCTGACCCTCCACTTTACCAAGCATGATGTCCATCTCAGATTGGTCCACCGTGATAATATATCCCAAGTATGAGAGACTATGTCTGGCCATCCTGACTTCTAAAGGTACATTCTGGCTGTACTCCTTCCAACACAGAGTTGTTTGTTCTCTTGGCAGTCCATGGTACTTTTAATAGTCTCCTCCAACACCATAACTCAAATGCATCAATTGTATGGTCTTCTTTATTGACTGTCCAGCTTTCACATGCATATATCATTATTTTCCGTAAAGTTGACTCTGACTCACGGGGATTCTCCCTGTTCAATGCAGACCTGCTTCAAAGGTCAATGAGGGTGACCGTTCAGAGAGGGATTGCCAGGCTTGTCTTCCTCCGTAAGTGCCTCTGGGTGAGTTCAAACTGCCAACTCTTTACTTTCACAGTTCATTTTTAATGAACATTTTACTAATGAGTTGAGTGCTTTACTATTTTCACCACAGGGAATATAAACATTTTGCTGACATTTCCAGAAGGGTAAATCCTGAATCAATCCTAAGGCTGATCTCTGTCTTATACACATATGACAGATATTCTTTTCTGGTTAATCCTGCATACTGTGATCAACTCTGCCTAAGTAACATGGCAGGAGAAAGCAGGTCCTGTCAAATAGAAAAAGCACCACCTACGTGTGCTGCCAAGACAGACAGCCATTTTCCACTCACTAGTTTTACTTTCAAGGAGCTCTGGTAGCGTAGTGGTTACGAATCGGGCTGCGAACCTTAAGGTCAGTGGTTCGAAACTACTAGCCGCTCCGCGGGAGAAAGATGAGGCTTTCTACTCCCGTAAAGATTTACACCCTCGGAAACCCTGTACAGGGTCGCTATGGGTCGGAACCGACTCGATGGCATTTAACAACAACAGTTTTACTTTCACAGTTTACAGTTTTATGAGCATATGACTCCTCAATGAGAGAGAGTCATATGGCCTTATTACTTTTTATTTATTTATTTATTTAAAGGTTTTTTTTGTGAATTGAGTGATAGTTTACATGCAAGAGCATCAGCTTTACATTCATCCTATCATATTTCGTTTCATTGCAATAATTACAATCCCTTCCATGCATCATCAAACAATCAAACAACAAGCAAGCCTGCCCCCCAGTTGCCAGCACACAGCCCCTCTCCCTCTCTGAGACCAGAGTCCCCAGCTGCTCTGTCTCTCCACGTCATCACCTCTGCTTCCATCTCTGGTGTCACTGCTTTTCTGGATAGGGTTCCGCATGCCGCTCTTCTCCCCCAATGGTCCCAGGATCCTCCACTCTTGGAATGCCAGATCAACCACACTCCTTTTGTTACAAAATGTCTTCTTTTTTGCAAGATTCACAATCAGTTCTGATAGCAGTTATTCACTATTGAACCACAAGAGTCTTATCCCCATCTCCTTTCATCAACCCTGTCCAGACAGATTGGAAATCACTCAGTGGAGATTCTACTTTCTCTCATACCCTCTGAAATTAAGCTCCATCTTGAAAACTTATAAGCCAGTCACTTTGTGCCTTTGTTGGCTGCACACCCCTGCCCCATTTTAGGTAGCCAATGTCTAACTTGCCTATCCCTGTCAACCCTGAGAGGAAAGGGCGTGGGAATAACTTTGCTGTAAAGATTCATTCCCTCTTTTAAGCTACTACATCCATAAGTATTGGTCAAGTTCATGAAATTGTAGCGGATTATACTTTTTTTTCCTCTTTTTTCTTCCTCTAGTCAAGGCCATATTACTTTTATAGCCATGAATATTGGATGACTGCAACAAAAATTCCTTAATTTCCACACCAACAACACACTCAGTTCTAAGCCTGTAAAGGTTTATCACAGCCATTTAAGAAACAAAAGTCTCTTTCCTTTGTTTCAAGCAAGTCAGTTGTAAACACCTTCAAATTTTTTAGGTCTCAATTCTTCTGAAGTTCAAACTCAAGTTCAAGTTAGCCATTCCTAAAGCTTCTCTGTTCATGGTCAGGACCCCAGATTTATAAAATAGGAACATTATCAATGATCTCTGCATATTGTAAAGTGAAGCATTAGCATCAGTAACCACAATGTTTCTGTGATGAAAAGTAAAAGCAGAGAAAGGAGGACGAGGAACCTTTGGCATGAAACTGCTTAGAAGAAGAGAACAGAGGTAACAGGGGTGGAGGTGGGAGGTGATGACAAAGCAAGAAGTGAGGTGACTGTGAAATATCTCAGTGCATGGGACATCCAGCTACACTCAGAAACATGAAGAGGAAATGGTTAATAAAGAGCTGTAGAACAGATTGGAATATGTCTTGTCCTGCACTGTGTGTGCACCCTCACTTGCACTGCTCTGCATGTGAGCATGGGGTCTTTCATGTCAAAAACAATTGCTATGGTCACAATATTATCTGCTTAGCCAACCACTTTAGGGTCCAAAGCAGCCAAAGGCGTTTACTGCAGGACGCTCTAACTTTCTGCAACATGCACTTCAAAGATGGGGAAGCAGGCCTTATCCCAGTTACTCAATCCTGTATCATCCTCATCAAAAACTAACTCATTGTCTAATTCTTTCTTATCCTTCTAAATATTCAGTATCCCAAGGAATACATTATTTCTTCCCCAATCTAGGTCAGGTATCCCATTATATGCTTCTTTGTACCACTTTTCACAATTATAGTGAATTAATTGTAATTGGTTGTTTAATGTTTGTTTCCCTCCTCTCTCTGTCTTTCTCCATTGCCTTAATAGTATATAAGTATTTGTCAAATGAATGGTCCTATCACATCTCACGGAGCCCTGGTGTGGCACTGTGGGTTAATGCGTTGGACTGCAAGGTCAGTTGGAACCACAAGGTCGACGGTTCAAGCTCATTAGTAGCTCCTCAGAAACTCAATACAGGGTCACTATGAGTCAGAATTAATTCAATGGCACTTAACAAGAGCAACAGCATCATATCTAACAGTCTCTGGAATATAATAACAAACTTCCATTTTGAGAGAGTTACAGAGAATGAAATTTTCTTTTATTCTAAGGTCACATTGCTTCATTTGTACCTTTGTTTTTCAAATATGAAGGCCCAAATCACAAGTGCAAACCAGGGGCTGTGCACTCAGCAGAGTGGCACTGATATTACTGGGCCCATAGGTACACTTAATGCGTATGATGACATTTTGTACCACGATGACTAATCTATCTCATTGAGAGATCTAGATTTCTATTGAGAGTAAATCTAGCCATAATGACAGCATTAGGCATCATTATAATAGTTAACTTCAAAGAAGCTGTTTTCATCCAGAGAACAGAATGATTCCCATTTAGCCTGCTCCCCTACTCAGGTAAATCCTAACATGTTTCCCAGCACATTACTGTTCTTCCTTCTACTGGAAACACACCTGGATTTCTCCAGTCCATGCCTTATTTGAACTGGAGTCCAGGTGTAGTGTTGTAGAATAAGTACTGGACAGCTAACCGCAATGTCAGTAGTTCTAATTCACCAGCTGCTCCTAAAAAAAACCTCTATACAGGGTCATTATGAGTCAGAACTGACTTTATAGCACTAATGACAATCACAACACATACCTAATAACCCAATCAAATATTCATCCATTTTTCCAGCAAATATGTCTTGAATAGCACCTAAAATACCCCAGACTCTGTATTGAGCATTTTACAAACATCCTAAAGTACATTGTTCCCTATTATTTTACCCAAACCTACTGTCATCAAGTTGATTCCAAATCATAGTGACCCTATATAGGGTTTTGGAAGCTGTAAGTCTTTATAGGAACAGAAAGTCTCTTCTTTCTGCTCTGAGCAGCTGGTGAATTTGAACTGCTGACATTGCGGGTAGCAGCCCAAAGTGTAACCCACTAAGCCACCAGGACTCCTTTCTATGGCATCATTTGTTGTTGTTGTTGTTGTTGTTAAGAGCCTTTGAGTCGATTCCAACTCATAGTGACCCTATATTGAGTTTTCAAGAAGTGGCTGGGAGTCTGAAACATTGACTTTGTGATTCAAACTAACTTTTTGGTTGAGTGCTTATCCTACAGATTCCCAAGGTTTATGGTATTAAGAGAGGAAGGGATGAACAGTCATAACTTATGCAGTTTAACCCTAAACCATAGATCTTGTGGTTCCAACTGACCTTGCAGTCCAGCACATTAGCCCACAGTGCCACACCAGAACTCTGTTAGATGTGATAGGACCATTCATTTGACAGATACATTCAGAACAGAGTTAGATAATGGAATTGATAAGCACCGTTACCTTTATTTCATGAGGAATCAATTCAGTTTATAGGAAATTTTGTTGTTGTGTGCTGTCACTTTATAGTGATCCTGTATAGGGCTTCTGAGGAGTGGTTGGTGGGGTTGAACCTCTGACCTTGCAGTTAACATTTCAGTGCTTGTCCTACAGCATCATTTCAGAACTCCTTATAAGATAGTTGTTAAGAACTGTCAAGTTGGTTTCGAATCGTAGAGACCCTGTATAGGGTTTCTGAGGAGCACTTGGTGTTTGAACCACTGATGTTGTTCAAACTGACCTTGTAGTCAGGTGCTTTATCCCATAGCGCCACTCCAGGATATTGTCTAATTCAAACTCAGTGGGGACAGTGGTGGTACCATGGTAGAATTCTCGTCTTTTATGCAGAAGATCTTGGATTCAATTCCTGACCTACGCACCTCATGGAAAACCTGCCTGTCAGTGGACGCTTGTGTGTTGCTATGATGCTGAATAGGTTTCAGTAGATCTTCCAGACTAAGAGAGACTAGGAAGAAAGTCTTGGTGACCTAATTCCAAAAATCAGACATGAAAACCATATGATTACAAAGGTCTGATCCACAACTGATCACGAGGAAAACACATGGCCAAACGGCATTTCCTTCCATTGTGCTGACAGCAGAACAATAATCCAAATTTAAGGATTTTTAAAATTAAATAAACTACAGCCAGGAGCCATGGCAAGAAAGAAAATAGAAAACAGTTAACAGAAATGATCTTAAGGAGGGATAAGCTAAAAATGCACTTTTAGTTACTCTTGCAGAAAAAGTTCCATTAAAAAAACCCATTTGGGCTGCTGCTCTTGTGTGGCAAGATATGAAAGAGTACACATTCCAAAGGATGCACCAGGAGACAGGAAAACAAAAGAAGAAAGGAACAAGCCTGGGAAATGAGGCCAGACAGCTGAATCAGGACAGTAAACTGAAGGCAGGTCTATAGCACCCAGAATGTTTGCCATGAGTATTCTTTTAAGGGGTCATTTTGTACAGGTCATCAGGATATAGGCTATCTACTCAATCCCAATTGCTTGTACCTAAGACAGAACCTGATTCATAGGCTGCTGAGTGGCCTTCGTAGCATTCCAAGTAAAGGTGGTAGTCATGGTTGTGTGCTATGGAATTGGTTCTGACTCATAGTAACCCTACATAGGGGTTCCAAAGCAGCCCAACTCATAACCACTAGAGCTCTTTAAGAAAAGGTGAGCTCTGCCCAATTGGGAGGTAGCTGTGGTAAGCATGAGGGTAAATACTTATTCAGCTGCTAACTGAAAGGTTGACAG
Organism: Chrysochloris asiatica; assembly: GCF_000296735.1. Classification (NCBI taxonomy): domain Eukaryota; kingdom Metazoa; phylum Chordata; class Mammalia; order Afrosoricida; family Chrysochloridae; genus Chrysochloris; species Chrysochloris asiatica. Next base: position 35,549,832 of record NW_006408529.1, on the reverse strand, counting down.
TTTGAACCCACCAGCAGGTCTGTAGGAGAAAGATGTGGCAGTCTGCTTCCGTAAAGAATACAGCCTTGGAAACCCTATGGAAAAGTTCTACTCTGTCCTATAAGATTACTATGAGTAGGAATTGACTCAAATGGCAACAGGTTTCTAATGGGCACAAAAGGGACTCTCTATTCCGTTACTGATGGGCCAAGCTGATCCAATAGTCTGTGGGCTGGTATATACAGAGATCACTGGAGAAGAGAGACCATCAGTAGGTGGGACTGGAAGAGGAAAAGCAAAGCCGTGCAATGGCAAGTAGGTACTTCCAGCAGTGGTGGCTTCATAGCTTCCACCCAACAGCAGCTTGTAAATGGGGAGAAAAGCTTCAAGTTGCATTGTATATTTGATGAGCTTTCAGTTTTCCAGGAGGTTTATTGAAATCAGTCTTCTCTTCCTTACTTCTTCATAGGAACATGCATCTATTCCCTACAACCTGAAAAAATCCCAATAAACACAAATAGGTCAAACCTGGGAGTGTTGGCCAAGACAGAGCCACCTTCAGCTCTGTCCAGTCTTCCAGGCCACAAGTTCTAAGATGGCAACCAGCTTTCCACACAAAAGGGAGACCAGGAGAACAGTGAAGGTCTAAAATTTTCCTCTTCTTAAGTGCTGAATAGATCACTGCTGTGCTAAGAGAACAGAATATTTGATGAGAACCAGCAAAAAATATCATGGAATTCATACATGTTAGAGTCTTTTTTGTACATTGTTGTCATTAAGGGATGTTGAGTCTGTTCTGACACATAGCAATCCAGTATAGGGGTTTTATAGAGTGACTGGTGAGTTTAAATCACCAACTTGTTGGTTAGCAGTTCCATGCTTATCCTACAATGCCACACTCCTTTTTACGTGTTTGCTCATCCAGTGCAATGTCTCCTAGAGCCTACGGCTAACCCTGCTAAGTCATTCAGTGGCCAGAACAGACAGTGCCATGCTGTACAAGATGGGTGGTTCCCCAAGGTTTTGTAGGGGGAAAAGGACATTTGTCTGCATCAGAGGTAGGAGAAGTTTCTTTAAACCCCAAGCAATTAAAAACTTAAGAAGGCAGACATCTAAAGCTACATGCATACAATTGATTAAGAGTATCTCCTTAAAATCCAAAAGAAGAACAGCTGGAGAGGCAGAGATCTTGGCATTTGGTATGATACAAGTCTTTATGAGGAAAAGGATCTATTCTAGCATAAAGAGTCATGGGACAAAGTCCTGGGAGGTAGAAGGAGAAAGTTGGTAAACGAGGATAAAGAAAGCTAAGTGGGACACACACAAAATTGTTGTTGTTGTGAAGTGCCATCAAGTCGGTACTGACTCATAGCAACTCTATGCACAACAGAACGAAACACTGCCTGGTCCTGGGCCAACCTCACAATTGTTGCAACGCTTGAGCCCATTGATGCTGCTATTTTGCCAATCCATCTTGCTGGGGCTCTTCTTATTTTTCTCTGACCCTCTACCTTACCAAACATGATATCCTTCTCCAGTGACGAGTCCTTCCTGACAATATGTCTGAAGTATGAGAGACGACATTTGGCCATCCTGGGCCCCAATGAGCACTCTGGCTGCACTTCTTCCAACACAGATCTATTGATTCTTTTGGCAGTCCAGGGCACTTTCAACATTCTCCTGTAACACTGTAACTCAAAAGCATCAATTCTTCTTTGGTCTTCCTTATTCACTGTCCAGCTTTCGCATCCATATAAGGTTATTGAAAATACCATGGCTTGGGTCAGGCACACCTTAGTCTTCAAGTTGACATCTTGTTCTTCAACATTTTAAAAAGGTCTTGTGCAGCAGATTTGCCTAATGCAAATGATTTCTTGACTGCTGCTTTCATGAGTGTTGATGGTTGATCCAAGAAGAATGAAGTCCTTGACAACTTCAACCTTTTCTCCATTGATAAGCATGTTGTTTATTGGTCCAGTGGTGAGGATTTTGTTTTCTTTACATTGAGATGTAATCCATATTGAAGGCTGTGCTCTTTGATCTTCATCATTAAGTATTTTAAGTCCTCTTCACTTTCAGAAAGCAAGGTTGTATCATCTGCATATTGCAGATCGGAGTCTTCCTCCGATCCTGATTGGAGGATAACCACGTTTTTCTTCAGATAACCCGGCTTCTCAGCTTATTTGCTCAGCATACAGGTTGAATAAGTATGGTGAAAGAATACAACCCTGTCGCACACCTTTCTTAATTTTAAACCATTCAGTGCTCTCATGTTCTGTTCGAACAACTGCCTCTTGGTCCATGTACAGATTCCTCATGAGCACAATTTAGTGTTCCAGAATGATCCAAATAATTAGAAGCCTTTGTGTAGTCAATAAAGCACAGGTAAAGGTAAACATCTTTCTGATATTCTCTGCTTTCAGCCAAGATATCTCTCATTCCCTGTCCTCTTCCGAATCTGGCTTCAACCTCTGGAACTTCTCTGTCAATGTATGCTTGCAGCTGTTTCAGCATTATCTTTGGTAAAACTTTACTCACATAGGATATCAAAGATATTGTCCAATGATTTCAGCATTCTGTTGGGTCACCACACTTTGAAAAGGGCACAATTACGGATCTCTTTCAATTAGTTGGCCAGATAGTTAATTGTCTTCCACATTTCTTGGCATAGATGAGTGAGTGCCTCCAATACGCCTCACTTTCTTGAAAGATTTCAGTTTTTATTCTACCAATACCTGGTGGCTTGTTCTTTTCCAGTTCCTTCAATGCACCTTAGATTTCTTCCTCAGTATCACATACAAAATTAGACAGGGAGATTTTCGTTAGTCCCAACTAGCTAAGAGTTTGTCCTTTGTTGTTGTTGTTAAGTGCCATCGAGTTGGTTCCGACCCATAGTGACCCTGTACAGGGTTTCCAAGGCTGTAAACCTTGACGGGAGTAGAAAGCCTCATCTTTCTCCCTTGTCCTTTGTTAGTAAGGAGTAAAAGGAGGTTAGTGTTAAGATCCTGTAACTTGATGCATATACAATATAATTGTTTAGCAAATTGTATGGGGTTTCAATTTCTTTCTTTATTAATCTTTTTGTCATCATTGTTGTTGTTGTTAAGTACCATGGAGTTGATTCCGAACCATAGCGACCCTGTATAGGGTTTCCAAGGAGCGACTTGTGAGCTTGAACCACTGATCTTGCGGTTCAAATGGCTTTGCAGTCTGACGCATTAGCCCACAGTGCCACATCAGGACTTGTCATCATTATGAAGTCCAAATTAAATCTCTCCCCTCAAAAAACAACAAAAAAATTACTTCTGAAGTTCTTACAGCAAATAGTTACTGTGTTTGTCTGGTGACGGCAAGGAAGGATATCCAAGTCCACTCAGGAGTCTTAGAAGAAAAGTCTGGTGATCTGCCCTGTTTTTACACAAATAATAACAACTGTTCTATGGTCTTGGGTTTTTTTTTCCATCTGCACCCTGACTACACAAGGCATTTTTGTAAGTACTCTTTTGCTGATTTTGCACAGGATATTTACAAAAATTCATCATGAGAGGAGGGCACAGATGGCAAAATGCATAAGACTCATGTGCTTTTTGTGTAAACATACAGTACTTTTGAAACATCATCCTTCAAAAACCTGATTCTGACACACATGGGGTGGATATGAGTTGGAATCAACTTAATGCCAACTGGATTTTTGGTGAAAGTGACTTAATTTCAGACTGCACTCACTAAGTATGTTGATGTAGTAGTAAGTAAGGCCACAGAAATAAACCATAATAATGCATTTTCTAATTTAGTGCTTAGCATGAAATGAAAATCCTTTATGTGACATTCCTACATCATGGATAAGAATCATGTTCGTTGAGCATCACCCCTTGCCTTTAAGTTTCAAGTAAGAGGATGAGATGGACAGTAACCAGAAAGGTATCTTCCAGGAATGGTGTGTAAATGCACAAATGTGACCAAGCCCTCTCCTTACCCAGAGCAAACATTGCTCATCCATCAAGCACTGCCTCTTGCCAAGTCACAGTCTCGTGATCCTTTTCAGCATAGCTCAAAGGAAACCACTAGAAGTTGATTGATACAGACAGATGAGATAAAGCCTATTTGCCAACCCAGTTGTATCCCACATCATTGTTTTCTAAAAATAGCAAGAAAAATTATGTTGAGAGAAAAGTGCAGAATTCTGAATGTTTCCCAGAATAAAAGTTTAGAATCTTAATGATGCTTAGTCATTCAGAAAGGAGCATACTAAATGTACTGAGAGAACCAAAACAATACTTTAAATATAAGTTATGTGGTACTGTTAGGAAATATATATATTAAATGGGAAAAATAAAGTTCTGAGTTTAAGAGCTCGTCAAGATATAGTTATTAGGGGGGAGGTGGGGCTTGATGGCAGCTAGGGTGGAGGTGCAGTGAAGTTCACAGTCAGCCAAACCACAGAATACCAGGCAAAGTAGATTCAGAGCAGAGCTCCAAAACTCGGAACCACATAGGTAGGAATATTTTAAAGGTTTGAAAGCTTATAGCTAGTGGAACTTGAAGCTGAAGTAAGAAATCTGCCAGGTTCAGAACCCCAGATCTGACATCTTGGCGAGACCAAATGGCAAGACCCAGTGGGGGAGCAGAAGAAACACCATGTAAAAAT
>NW_006408529.1:35531362-35537371 GCF_000296735.1 Chrysochloris asiatica | reverse complement strand
GGCAGACCAACCTGGAGTGGCTAGAAGAACAGAAGATACTTCTTGAAAGGAAGACTGATGGGAAAAATAAAAAACAATATAGGCAGATTGACTGATTACTACAAGAACAAGTAAGTTGCTTGCCCAGGAGACATCAAGATAAGTGGTCAGGTCCTTTCAGAGCAACCCTTCTTCCAAGATTAAGGCTAGAAGAACAGAAGATACTTCTTGAAAGGAAGACTAATGGGAAAAATAAAAAACAATATAGACAGACTGACTGATTACTGCAAGAACAAGCAAGTTGCTTGCCCAGGAGACATGAAGGCAAGTGGTCGGGTCCCCTCAGTGCAAACCCCCTTCCAAGGTTTTTAAGACTCAATGGGAATACATGCTCTGATTGGTGACCATGTTCATCACCGATAAGGGGAAGTGAGGGAAAAACAGCAATGAAGCTATGAACTAAGCCCTACCATATTCAATAGACTCCTGTGAACTTGGGTGGAGACCTGGTTGGCCAGCAGTATGGCAAGACCTGGGGACTGTTCGGCCCAGAATCAGTGACATAGCCAATGAGGACTAGAGTGGAGAGTGAAGCGTCCAGCTGATAAGAAGAGAAGGCATATGCATAAGAACATCCACACTTGCAGATAATACCCACTTGACCTGGCTTCAATGACTAGATGATCAGAGCTCAACTAGAAGAAGAAAGAAGAGCAAAACAGAGAGTAATCTGATACAATTTGATGAACTTGTCCTACTCCTATGAATGCAGTAGTTCAAAAGAAGGAATAAATCTTTACAACGAAGATCATTCCCACCCCTCCGTACACAGAGTAGACAGGGATGGGCAACTTGGATATTGACTACCCAAAGTGGTGGGGTGGGAGATGCAAAGGCAAGAAGTGACTGGCTTACAAGCTTTCAAGAGGGAACCTAGATCCAGAGGGCGTGGAGGAATGTAGAATCTCTACTGAATAGTATCCAATCTGTCTAGGCGGGGCCGATGAAAGGAAATGCAGATAGGTCTCTTGTGATACAATAGTGAATAATTGTTATCAGGACTCATTGTGAGGGTTGGAAATGTAAAGGTAGACATTTTGTAGCAAGGAGAGGAGCGATTAACTTTTCAGTCTAGGAGTGGAGGTCCCTGGGACCATCAAGGGAGAAGAGCGGAGAGCGGGACCCTACCCAGAGAAGCAGTGACTCCTGAGATGGAGGCAGAGATGATGACGTGGAGAGATGGAGCAGCTGGGGACTTTAGATCCAGAGAGGGAGAGGGGCTGTGTGCTGAGGACCAGGAAGCCAGCTTGTAGTGTATACCCTTTGGTTGGTTGATGATGCATGGAGGGGATTGTAACCATGGCAATGAAATAATATATGATACGATGAATGTAAAACTAATGTTCTCCCATATAAACTATCACATAATTCATAATAAAACATTTTTAAAAAAGTGCACGAGAGGACTTTAAAAAGTTCATGGAAAACATCTATTTCTTTAAATTCCATTGTTCTCCTAACTTTTTGAAGCTCGTCATATAGACAGAGGAGTATATGTTTCTTGACATGTTATGTTATTATATCATGCTTTTGTTTAATATTATGTCATATTTTTATTTAATAAAGGTTTCTGTGATTTTGTAAAAAAAAAAAAAGATTTAGTTATTATATGCAGCTGACCTGCGAAGAAAATTCAATTCCATTTGCAGTCAGGGTTCTGGTATCCAGAAGAGACAGGTTGGTGAAGCAGTCCAATTGCGTTTTGCAAGAATTATTCTTATCTGGGCATGCCACACGTTGCACTGCAGTTATGAGTCAGGAACCTTAGCAAGAATGAGAAGGTGTTAGTGGTCGTCTAAGAGGCTTTCTTTGGGGAGACGAGAGTTGGCAGCCCCAGCAGAGGGAGAGCTGGCATAAAACTCCTGTGTGAGATGTCTGCAGGCAGAAGGGGAAAAGGGCTCTGAGTACAGGTCAAGAGATAGAAGTGCAGAGCAGAATGGTAAAATGAACATGAATGTAGACTCATCTACTGTCAAAGTCTTTCAGAACATAAGGACAGGAAAGAGTTTAAGAAATTTTTAAGATTTACTTAAAATCCCAGTAGTCTTGCCAAGTAGGGTCATAGAATGTTCAAGCTGAAATGATGTCTTTTGTTCTAGATTCTCAGTCAATTCTCTTGTTATGCTGATGAGGAAATGAAAATCCAGGAAGTTGAGGATTTTAGCAAAGTTAGACAACAGAACTGAGGCTGGGACCCAAGAGACCTGACCCTTGGCCTATGGGTTTTCTTTATTCCACCTACCTATCCAGAGACATAGCCTTGACAGTTGGGAGCAGAGACCAAGGGACTCACACAAGAGTTGCTGGGTCATTGAGTTGTCACCAAGTTGAGAAATCATCTTTTGTACAGAGATCCTTCTTAGAGAAGCACATTGAGAATCTCTGGTGACGTCCATCCTGAATCACTAATGCACACCAGCCAAGTGGCTGATTCAGATCAGGTTTATGAAGAAACAAATGGGTCAGTCAATGCAGAGAAAACTAATAGCATGCTGACACTTCTTCTTCCTTGAATGAGAAATTAGGCCTGAATTATTATAGCAGGAAATGCTAAACTGCCACAGAAATAAAAGGTGTGATTAGTCATGTCAGTGTTAAAATTGCCATTTTTCATAAAGGGATTAATCATGAGACATGAAATTTGCTGAATTTGATATATAATACTTCTCTTCATCCATAAAGTTTTCTTCTCAGCAGATGACTTTTTCATATAATTGTGTGGTCCCATCCAAACCTCGAAAATAAAAATGAAAGAAATTCTAGACTGTAGAAGGTCCATTCTAGGTTTAGAAGGCCTCCTTCTTAGGGCAGGGATGAGTATGAGGCAAGAGAGGGGACCAGGTTGCAGCAGTTTATCCAAAGGTGACTCAAAAGAAAGTCTTGCTGATACAAAAGCAAGCCATTGAAAACACTATGGAGCACAATTGTATTCTGACGCTCTTGGGTCACCATGAACAGGAATTACTGGTATGTACCATGCTGAAGTGTAGCAATGATTGTGAGGTTGGCACAGGACTGGGCAGTGTTTCATTCTGTTGTGCATAGGCTTACTATGAGTTGGTACCTACTCGGTGGCACCTAACAACAACAACAACAACAAACTAACTTTAAAATCAGGAAAGAAGTACACCAGTGTTTTATTCTTTCACCATACTTACTCAGTCTGTATGCTGAGTAAATAATTCAAGAAGCTAGATTATATGAAGAAGAATGTGGCATCAGGATTGGAGGAAAACTTATTAACAACTTGTGATATGCAGGTGATATAACCTTGCTTGCTGAAAGTGAAGAGGACTTAAAATGCTTACTGATGAAAGGAAAAGAACACAGCCTTCAGTACGGGTTAAACCTCAATGTATAGAAAACAGAAATCCTCACAACTGGGCCAATAAAATACATATAAACAGAGAACACATTGATGCTGTCAAAGACTTCATTTTGCTTCTATCCACCATAAATAGTTAAGGAAGCAAAAGTCAAGAAATCAAATGACATATTTCTTTAGATAAATCTGCTGCATGTTGTTGTTGTTGTTAGGTGCCGTCGAGTCGGTACCGACTCACAGCGACCTTATGCACAGCAGAATGAAACACTGCCCGATCCTGAGCCAACCTCACTATTGTTGCCATGCTTGAGTCCATCGATGCTGCCGCTTGGCCAATCCATCTCGTTTGGGGTCTTCCTCTTTTTCTCTGACCATCCACCTTACCAAACATGATATCCTTCTCCAGCTACTGGTCCCTCCTGACAATATTTCCAAAGTATGAGAGACGAAGTTTGGCCATCTTGGCCTCCAAGGAGCACTCTGGCTGCACTTCTTCTGCTACATAGACCTCTTTAACGTGTTAAAAAGTAAAGAGTACAGTTTGAGGACTAAGGTGAGCCTCATATGCGTGTGAAACTTGGACAATAAGTAAGAGACATCATAAAAGAATTGATGCATTTGAGTTACAGTATTGGAGAGGAATATTAAAAGTAACATGGACTGCTAGTACAACAAACAAATCTGTCATGAGACAAGTACAACCAGAATGCTCCTTAGAAGCCAGCATGTGGAGACTTTGTCACTCATACAATCAGGATAGATCTATTGCTGAAGAAGGACATCATGCTTGGTAAAGTGGAAGGCCAGCGAAAAGGAGGAGGACTCCCAATGAGATGTATTGTCACAGTGCAAGCATAACAATTATTGTGAGGATGGCACAAGACTTGGCAGTATTTTGTTCTGTTGTGTAGAAGGTCACTATGAGTCCTAACCTCCTTGATAGCACCTAACACCAACAGAAGCCAAGCTAGGGACTTTACACCTGCTAATATATGTAATGAAGTCTTGGTGTGGTGCTGTAGGATAAGCACTGGCCCGCAAAGTTGGTTTGAATCGCAAGGTTAGCAGTCCAAACTCATCAGCCACTCCTCAAAAGTCCTATAAATGGTCGCTATCAGGCAAAACGGACTCAAAGGCATTTAACAAAAGAATGTATTTAATTGCTTCCAAGCAATCCTGAAAGTTAGATCCAAATTCTTGCTTTGCACTTAGAGAAGCTGCTGTTCTTAGACATTAAGTAACTTGCCTAAGGCCATTCAGCTAATCTGTGGCCAAACTGGAATTCAGACATAGATAAATCCAACTTCAAGCCCATGCTGCTTCCACCAGGGAATTTTGGGCATACTGCTCACCAGCTGCTCCTCGGAAACCCTATACAATGTTGCTATAGGTCAGAATCAGCTCGACAGCACTTAACAACAACAACCTTATGTCTGGGTGTTGAGATCAGCTTCATAGAGAGAACCCTTCAGACAGGAGGTTGGTGAGCAGAACTGTGGGAGTTAAGTACAGTGGTCCTGTGGGGCGTGCAGGGTGGGAGACTGCCAGCAGGCAGGGTCTGTAAGCCTACACAGGCAGCCCCAAGCACTGCACCTCTGAGCAGTTACTCTCAGAATTCATCAGAACATGATTCTAATGTAATCTGAGTGTTAAAAGAAAGAACGCTTAGAGGGAAGAGCAAAATGATGGGAAAGCTGGAGGGAATTCAAGTTTAAGGAGTTTAAAAATTTTAGGATTCTCGTTCAGTTCTATACCTTTTCTGCCCCTTCAGATTTGCAGAGAAGGAAGAGAAGGGAACTTTGTTAGTAAGGAAAAAAGGTAGCATCTTGATACTACATTTTTTTTAACCTTTTCGTTTCATACTACTTTTTAATATCCTTTAATATCCTTTATAGCTCTGGTAGAGTAGTGGTAATAAGTCAAACTGCTAACCTCAAAGTCAGCAGCTCAAAATTGCCAGCAGTTCCTCAGGAGAAAGATGAGGCTTTCTGCTCTGGTAAAGATTTATAGCCTCAGAAACTCTATGTAGTGCTGCTATGAGTCAGAACCGACTCCATGGCACATAACCACCATATATATATAACCCTGTATGTTGTTGTTGTTGTTGTTAAATGCCATCAAGTCAGTTCCGACTCATAGCGACCCTGTACAGGGTTTCCAAGGCTGTAAATCTTTACGGGAGCAGAAAGCCTCATCTTTCTCCCGTAGAGCAGCTGGTAGTTTCAAACTGCTGACCTTGTAGTTCACAGCCCGATTCGTAACCACTACACTACCAGAGCTCCTTAGAACCCTGTATAGGCTTTCCAAAGGAGTTCTGGCAGCGTAGTGGTTACAAATTGGGTTGCAAACTTTGCAGTCAGCAGTTCAAAACTCAGATGCTCTGCAGGAGACAGATGAGGCCTTCTGCTTCCATACAGGGAAACCATGTACAGGGTTGCTATAAGTCATAATCAACTCGACGGCACTTAACAACAACAACAACAACATAGGATTTCCAAGGAGCAACTGGTGAGTTTGAACTGCCAACCTTCTGGTCCAAACCTACCTTGTGGTCCAGTACTTTATGCCACAGTGTCATGCCAGGACTCTAAATATGTGGTGATGTAGGATAAGCACTGGACCACAAGGTCGGTTTGAACCACAAG
>NW_006408529.1:35523161-35530232 GCF_000296735.1 Chrysochloris asiatica | reverse complement strand
CAACAACATATATATATATATATTTATAAGGTTATATGGTAATGGCTATGTGCTGTAGTTTTAAACTATTGACCCTTGAGGTTAGCAGCCTGACTTGCAACCACTACACTGAGTATTTTTATATTTGTCATTAAATGCCACCAGGTTGTTAATTGCCATCTAGAGAGAGAGAGACGCCTGGTGTTGTACTGTAGGATGAACATTGGATTTCTAACTGCAAGAAAAGTGGTTCAAATCTACCAGCTGTTCTTTGGAGAACTTATACAGGTCACTATGAGTTAGAACTGACTTGATGGCACTAAAAAACAAGAACACACACACACACACACACACACATATATATATATATGAAAGTGATAGAAACAAATCTAGGGTTCCAATGGCTCTTTCATAACTAGCTATATGTTAGAAGGCAGCACATTTCTTTATGCCTCAACTTTCCCATCTATAAAATAAAAAACATGCTTCTACTTTAATATACTGCAAGTCAGTAAGGGAACAAACAATACATGTTTCTTCAAATCCATGTGGATCCTTCTCCTGGGTTTCCTCTCCTATGACAATTGCTCTGATAAGAGTGTGTTCTGCCCGTACTGTGAACCCTTATCTTCTCTCACAAGCCCACAGGATTCGTTCTATCCAGTTTACGATAGAGGTTCATTTCCTTCATGGTATCTACCACTGGTCATTATATATTCATTGCTTTTTAAAAAAAAAAAAAAGTTTTATTGTGAATTATGTGATAGTTTACATGGGAGAACATTAGTTTTACATTCATCCTATCATATATCATCTCACTGCTATGGTTACAATCCCCTCCATGCATCATCAACCAACCAAAGGGTATACAAGCCTGCCTCCCCCCTCCCCCTGTCATCAGCACACAGCCCTTCTCCCTCTCTGTGTCTAAAGTCCCCAGCTGCTCCATCGCTCCGCATCATCATCTCTGCCCCCATCTCAGGCATCACTGCTTCTCTGGATAGGGTCCCACTTTCCGCTCTTCTCCATTGATGGTCCCAGGGAACTCTGCTCCTAGACTGAAGAGTTAATCATTCCCCTCCTTGCTACAAAAAGTCTACCTTTACATTTCCAACCCTCACAAGCAGTCCTGATAGCAATTATTCACTATTGCATCACAAGAGACCTATCTGCATTTCATTTCATCAGCCCCCGCCTAGACAGATTGGATACTACTTAGTGGAGATTCTACATTCCTTCATGCCCTCTGAATCTAGGCTCCCTCTTGAGAGCTTGTAAGCCAGTCACTTCTTGCCTTTGTAGCCCCCCCATTTCGGGTAGCCAATGTCCAAGTTGCCCATCCCTGTCTACTCTGTGTATGGAGGGTATGGGAATGATCCTCACTGTAAAGATTTGTTCCCTCTTTAGAGCTACTGCATCCATAGGCGTAGGACAAGTTCATCAAATTGTATCAGATTACTCTTTTTTCCCCTCTTCTTTCTTCTTCTAGTTGAGTGCTGATCATCCAGTCATTGAAGCCAGGTCAAGTGGGTATTATGTTTTTGTGTATATGCCCTCTCTTCTTATCAGCTGGATGCTTCACTCTCCACTCTAGTCCTCTGTGGCTATGTCAGTGACTCTGGGCCAAAGAGTCCCCAGATCTTGCCATACACTGCTGGTCAAACAGGTCTCCACCCAGGTTCACAGAAGTCTATTGAACATTATAGGGCTTAGCTTGCAGCTTCATTGCTGTTTTTCGCTCACTTCCCCTTATCGGTGATGAGCGTGGTCACCAATCAGAGTGTGTATTCCCATTAAGTCTTAGTCTTGGAAAGGGGTTTGCACTGGGGGGACACAACCACTTGCCTTGATGTCTCCTGGGCAAGCAACTTGCTTGTTCTTGTAGTAACAGTTGGTCTGCCTATGTTGTTTTGTATTTTTCCTGTAGGTCATTGTTTCAAGAAGTATCTTCTGTTCTTCTAGCCACTTCAGGCTGGTCTGCTCGTCCTTTCAAGTGGGAATTTCCCATCTTTGAAGGTCTGGATGTGGTTCAGGATTCCACCTATAGTCTTATGTAATGCAGAGGCTCCACAGGAAGCCTCCTTCATATTTATTGCTTTTTAAGGACTGTTGCAGAATCCATGAGGGCAGCAGCATCTGGAACATAAAGGAGGTTTCGTTAATCTCTATTGAAGAAATGAACCTGCATTTTCCCTTTTTAAACAATGATTTTGTTGTTGTGGTTAAGTGCTGCAAGTCGGTTCTGACCCATAGCAACCCTGTATAAGGTTTCCAAGGAGTGGCTGGTGAGCTTGAACTGTCGACTTTGTGGTTCAAACCAACTTTGTAATCCAGCCCATTAACCCATAGTGCCACACCAGGACTCTTTAATAATGATATTGTTGTTCTTGCTGTTAAGTGCCTTTGAGTCAATTCTGACCCATAGCCACCCTTTGTAGGGTTTTCAAGGAGCAGTTGGTGAGCTTGAACCATCAACCTTGAGGTTCAAAGCAACTTTGCAGTCCAGTGCATTAACCCATAGTACCACACCAAGGCTCCTAAGTAATGATTTGTTGTTATTACATGCCGTCAAGTTGGTTCTGACCCATAGTGACCCTGTATTGGGTTTCCAAGGAGCAGCTGGTGAGTTTGAACCACCAAACTTGTGGTTAAAATGACTTTGCAGTCCAATGCACTAACCCACAGAGCCACATCAGGACTCTAAATAATGATAGTAGCTACTATTTGTTAGGACTTCTGGTGGGGACTGTAGGATCAGCATTAGACTGCAAACCACAAGGTCGGCAGTTCGAACCTTCCAGTTGCTCCTCAGAAACTCTAGACAGGGTTGCTATGAGTCAGTGTTGGGCTACTAACCATTAAGGTCAGCAGTTCTAACTCACCAGCAACTATGCAGAAGAAAGATGAGGCTGTCTGCTCTCAGAAGCATTGTTGTTATTGTTAAGTACCATGGAATTGGTTCCAACTCATAATGACCCTGCACAGGGTTTCTGAGGCTGTAAATCTTTACAGGAGCAAAAAGCCTCAATTTCTCCTCTGGAACAGCAGGAGTTTCGAACTGCCGACCTTGAGGTTAGCAGCCCGATTCATAACCACTACTGTAGGCATTGCAGTCTTATAAATTCCTACACGGGTCACTAGAAGTCAGAATTGATTTAATGGCTGTGGGTTTAGATTTTTGGTTGCACCAACAGTTGAACTTTCCACTGCCAGCAGAAAGTTCGGTGATTCAAACTAACCTCATGACTCTGTAGGGAAAAGACCTTGTGGTCTGTTTCACAAAGATTGTTGTTGCTGTTGTTAAGTACCGTCAAGTTGGGTCTAACCAAAGTGACCTTTTATAGGGTTTCCAAAGAGCAGCTGGTGAGTTTGAACCACTGACCTTGTAGTTCAAACTGACTTTGCAGTCCAGCGCATTAACCCACAGAGCCAAACCAAGACTTATAGCTTAGAACACCCCATGGGACAGTTCTATTCTGTCACAAAGGGTTGTTAGGAGTCAAAAATCAACTCAGTGAAATCCAACATGATCATGTAGTAAGGAACCAGACATTGTGCTGCTGCTTTTCAGGCATTATGTCACCAATTCATCACATCAGCTCCATGCAGTAAGTACCATATGTTATGTAGATGATGACACTGAAATTTAAAGAGTTCACAGTGCTTTACACTATAGAATCTGGACCCAAACCACATGGAAGGCACTCAGAGTCTGAGCACTTTACCCCTGCAATAGATTGCCTTTGGTTCCTCAGTAATTGAGCATTGGTGTTTATTGAATCAAGCCCCTATATGACAGATGGAAGTGATAGTAGATGGAGGTTTGTACTTAGGACCCACGATGTCGATAATCAGACGCTCCAATAAATCAGCCAAACCCACTGGCATTAAGTCAATTCTGACCTATAGTGACCTTGTAAAGCATGTTTCCAAGGCTATAACCTTCACAGAATCAGACAACCACATCTTTATCCCCTGGAGATACTGGTGGGTTCAAAGTGCCAACTTTTGATGAATGTACTGCACTCCCAGGGTTCCCTTAGAAGCTCCAAAGGCAAGGTGAATTCTGAAGCCTAGAACTAGGACTGGTAAAGAGTAAAAACAATGAGATTTATTCCCATGTGTGTTGCACAGAGATCTTCCAGTGGACGAGGGTCTGACTTCAAGTTTTTCTCAAAATGCATTTTTAATTGCTGTTGTTAAATGCCGTGGAGTCACCTCTAACTAGCAGCAAGTTTCTGAAGAGCAGCCGGTGGGTTTGAATTACTGATCAGTTAATTGTCCAGATATTGTAGAAGTCCAGATACTTTATATGGGTTTCCAAGAGAATTTTAAAAAGTGTCTTGCCTAGGGGTGTGCTTACAGAAACTGATCCCTGGGTAAGTGCATAATAAAAATACATGGTTATTGTTGTTGTTAGATGTCAAGTCAGTTCCAATTGATAGCGACCATATGCAGAAGAGAACGAAAATCAAACTCACTGGAGACCTTTTCACTCCATTCCAAATACCTAGAGAGTGACTTGGCAGCTACAGAATAAAGAGAAAGCAACAGAAACAAAAGCTGATGCCAATTTGCTTTGTAATTTTGGATTCTTTTTCCTGGGGAATCCTTCTGATAATATAGAGTTGATGGAGATTTTTGAAACTGTTATGCCTTAAGACCCCCTTATACAAGAAAGTCAAAGCAAGGTAGAACTCAGAGAGTCATGAGGAGGGAAAGAGAGACTAGAAGGTGTAAGTCCTGCCTTACAACATGGACCCTTAAGCCTCAGTTGGAAATTTGCTGGTGATGCTCTCTGGAAACCTGGCTCTTACTTTTATTCAAAGGAATAACATTTAAATGAAAGATTAACATTCCAGGAAAATCAAATGTCAAGGAATATAAATCCCCAAACTAAAAAAACAGACCCACTACCATTAAATCAGTTCCTATTCATAGCCACCTCATATACGGTGTCATCGACAGTAAATCTTTACAGAATGAACAGACTTATCTTTCTCCAGTGAGAGGCTGGTGGGTTTAAATTACTAACCCTGAGGTTAGCAGTCCAATGCCTAACCCACAATGCCAATAATGGGATATAAAGTCCTTTTATTCCTTATATTATTAAGAGATATAAAATCTTTTGTTATTGTTGGTTTCTTCCAACACCTGACCTGCTCTCTCCTAAGATAGATTCTGAAATTATCATGTTCCTTTTGGCACTACGCAATTTTTTTATACTCAGATCCCCCTGTCTTTAAACATATTGCTGTTATTTATGAGCCTCTTAAAAGTAAGAATGACACAAATTAGATCTCCAAATACTCTGGAGTGAATAGGAATCAAGGTAATATTCACACATTAAATAAAGAAGGACCATAGAAAAGGGGACTGTGGGTATGATCAGTACTAGAATATATCATTCACAGGGCAGAATTGTATTGCACATTCAACACTATCCAGGGGAGAGTAAGATGGTATTTGAGGGATGCTAACAGATCTTTCACCACCAATACACAGCTGGCATGTAGCTATATCTCATAAGATTTCCTATCAGATATTCTTCCAATTTGATCAAAATCTCTGGTTACTAAAATCTACTTATAAATAATTCAGTGACCAGACACCTTGATTCAAGAATTGAGTATGAATGCTTACACAAGCCTGCTGAGAGCTGGTTCAAATCCCAGTGAAGAAAACAGATTTGGCGTCTCAACACGGGCCAGTAATCAGTTGCCAATTCCAACTCATGATGACCTATAATTGTGCTCCATAGGGTTTCATTGGTTAATATTTTTGGAGGCAGATCATCAGGGCTTTCTTCAGAGGAGCTTCTGAATGGATTAGGACCTCTAATCTTTCAGTTAGCAGCTGAGCATGTTAATCATTTTCAGGGCACACAGCTAGAATTCTTCTCAGGAGATTTATACCATATTTGCAACATGGTCAAGCCCAGGTCTACCCCGTAGGTTGATGGCCCCAGAAATTCATCTTAGCTTCAAGCTATTCAAACACACCACATCAGCCTTATATGGGCACGAGCAATCCAATCAGTGGGAAAGGGATTGTTCCTGTTACAAATAAATGAACTGGTGGTGCGGCTTTTTTTTTGTCCACCCCTGTGAGATGAGTTAATGAGAGGGAGACTAGGCAAGTCTGTGGGATAAGCACCGGATGGCTAACAATGAGGCTGGCTGTCCAAGCCCACAAATTGCTCCTTGGGAACCCTTTACAGGGTCACTATGATTCATAATCCACTCAACAGCACTTTACAACAACAGCAGATCTCAAAGGTGAAGGCCAGATCCCAAAGCGTGTGTATTCTCTGAGGGGACAATCCCTAACATCTGGGTAGTTATCAGTAGATACTCCTCTTCCATTTCTCATGTTGCCTATTTCAAGAGCAACATCCCCACACAGACACCCTTATCCTGCAATGCCTGGGACACAAGGCACTTATTCTGACTTCACCACTCACTTCCATGTCTTTGTGGCCAATGTTGTTCATCTTTCTAGATTCTTGCATTTCAGTTCTCTCTGGAAATGCTACTTCTGAACTGTCCTACAGCTCAAATGAGATCATGAGTTGGAAAAGGCTTTTAAAGACATAAAACATTTTACAAATGTGATATGTTTTGTTGTTAGGTGTTATTGAGTCAGTTCTGACTCACAGTGATCACATGAAAGACACAATGAGACACTGCCTGGTCCTACAGGTCCTGCATTATCCTGACATTCATTGCTATGTTTGAGCCCATTGTTATAGTGACTATGTTAGTCCCTCTTACTGAGTATCTTCCTCTTTTTTGCTGACCCTTTAGTTTACTGGCACCACTCATCTGTCAGTTTGCTGCACTGTGATGGTTAGAGTGTTGCTGTAATGCTGGAAGCTATGCCAATGGTATTTTGAATGCCAGAAGGATCATCCATGATAGACAGGTTTCAGCTGCACCTACTGATTAAGACAGACTTAGTAGACGTAGAGTAGGACTACTTCTGAATTATTAGCCACTGAAAACCTTATGAATAGCAGTGAAACACAGCTAGTACCATAATATTGAATAATGAAAGGAGCTCTGGTAGCGTAGTGGTTACGAATCGGGCTGC
>NW_006408529.1:35519559-35523061 GCF_000296735.1 Chrysochloris asiatica | reverse complement strand
GGCTTTCTACTCCCGTAAAGATTTACACCCTCGGAAACCCTATACAGGGTCGCTATGGGTCGGAACCGACTTGACGGCACTTAACAACAACAACAACAACTGAATGTCAGCAGAATATTTTCATATATAGTGCCAGAAAATGAGCCCTCAGGTTGGAAGGCAATCAAAACACGACTGCAGAAGAGCTGCCTCCTCAAAGTAGAGGTGACTATAGCTAAGGACATTTATATATATACTCCAAGTGATTATATATACTTAACCCTTGTGGGAAAAATAAAGCCAGTGGAAAAAACCTCCATGGAATCCACTGTATGCAATGCCTAGCCTTAAAGGTGCCCTATTTGGAGGGGTGGACTGGTGGAGCGGTGAGCACATGCCTGGGCAGGTGGGGCCAACACCAGGTACAGTACCCTGTCCAATTGAAAGGCAGGTAGGGTCCTCTGTGTTGCCCGCAGACCCATAAACTCCCCCAGGTTACAGTCCATGCATGTTTTGGGCAAATGTCCTTAGCTATGGTAAATAAATATATAAGCTATGGTAAATAAATATATAAGCTTTCAGGATCTTCATTTGATGATGGGACACAAC
Source organism: Chrysochloris asiatica (assembly GCF_000296735.1). Taxonomy (NCBI): domain Eukaryota; kingdom Metazoa; phylum Chordata; class Mammalia; order Afrosoricida; family Chrysochloridae; genus Chrysochloris; species Chrysochloris asiatica. The sequence goes on along the minus strand of NW_006408529.1, from coordinate 35,522,473 downwards.
TCAAAAAGAAGAGACACAGTTGTAAACATTCATTTATAATTGGAACATGGTATGTATGAAGTATGAATCTAGGAAAATTGTAAGTTGTCAAAAAAGAAATGGTATGTATAGAGATTCATATCCTAGGCATTAGTGAGCTGAAACGGACTGAAATTGACCATTTTGAATCTAACAATCACATGGTTTACTATGCCAGGAATGACAAATTCAAGTGGAATGGCATGACATTCATCATCAAAAAGAACATAACAAGATCTGTCTTAAAAGTACAACATTGTCTGAGATAGGATAATATCCACACATCTACAAGAATGGAGTCCTCATGTGGCGTTGCCGATTAATGTGCTGGACTGTGAAGTCGGTTAGAACTGCAAGATTGGTGGTCAAAACTCATCAGTTGCTCCTTGGAGTCCCTATACAGGGTTGCTATGGGTCAGAATACTACCACTATCATTCAAACTTATGCACCAATCATTAAAGCCAGTGATGCTGACTAAAGAATTCTACACACTTCTTCACTTGGTCAAACATGCCATCTGTATGTATTGATAACTACTGGTAATTGAAATGCAAACGTTGGAAAAAAAGAAGCCAGGATGGCACAACTTTGTCGCTCATACTTCTCATGTATTATGAAGTTCCTAGAGAAGGACATCATGTTTGGTGAAGTGGAGCATTGGCAAAGAAGAGGAAGACTCCAATGAGATGGATTTTCACAGGGGCAGCAGCAATGAGCTCAAGCATAGCAACAATTGTGAGGTTGGTGCAGGACCGGGCAGTGTTTCATTCTGTTGTGCATAAGGTCACTATGAGTCAGTACCCACTTTACAGTACCTAACAACAACAACATCATCTATATATATATTCCAGAGAAAGAGTGTTCACAGTGGGCATGGTGATGCTAAGGATAAAATGTGTTCATGTAATGAATCTTGGCAGAAAAGCCAAATAATTCCCTACTCACTCAACATTTTCCCCAATCCATTCTCTCTGTGCCATTCTGAAAAAAATTCAGAAATGAACCCAACATTCCTTGTTTTTAGTCCATCCAAAATTTTACTCACATGAGGCTTGTGTTTGTGAAGTTATCTTTAGAACCTTCCTCTGAATGCCTTGGACTCACTACAGATTGGTAATGTCTCGGCAATCCTTGAGTGTTTTGTTTCATTTTGTTTTAGCCTAAGAATTTGAATATATAAAACTGAGCAGGAATAAACCTGACATCTTGCCCATTTGATTTCCTCCTTTATCTGCTCCTCCGGCATGACTATATAATCTTAGGCTTCCAAGAAGCCATTGGAAAATCACCCATCTATCCACCCTATATTTTGCAAATGAAGTAGCAGAGGCCTACAGGGTTAGAGTGATTTGCTCAAAATCATTCAGATAGTTGGTGGCAAAATCAGAACTCTGGTCTTCTGACTTCCAGTTAACTGTCATTTCCACCACACAGAACATGTTGTTAAGTGCCATTGAGCTGTTTCCAACTCATACCAACCTTCTGTTAGGTTTCTGAGGAGCAGCTGGTGGTGCAATTAGCAGTCTCGTGCTTATCCTACAGTGTCACACCAGGACGGGTGGTGGTTATGTATCATGGAGTTGGTTCTGACTCACAGTGCCCCTGAACCCGAGGCTGTAAATCTTTATGGGAGCAAAAAGTCTAAAATACTATTATTCAGAAACTTTCTTTTCTTATTCCATTTAGTGAGAGAAACTCAGCTGAGAAACAGATGAGTGGATGGGAAAGCTTGCCTGCTGGAGGCATGAGGAAATCAAATGACCTAGTTAATCAAAACTAGACAGTAGCTCTTTTCTTTGATTTTGAAGAGAGCAAAAATTGCAAGGAGAAGCCAGCCAGCATGAGAGTGACTTCCTAGAAGTTTTTCCATCGTGTGTTATACCAAATGGCACTTGTCCTCCCTGTGTGACCTGGAGCAGGTTGCACAACTTCTCTGGCCTTGGAAACTCTTGTCCTCTCTGAAAACCCAGAAGAGGCCATTAAAAACAAGTCTTCCCTTGTAGACACAGCTCAGATGAGTCCATTCATTCCTTCCGTGTCTCAGTGATCCTTGCAGAGCCAGGATGTTCTTAATCTTTTGTATTATGATTCTTTTCTCTAGGAGCTTTGTGCATTGAGCAATTGTCTTCCCAACCAAATATTAACTTTTTTTTTGTTCAGAATTGTCTTTTTACTGCTTTAACCTATGTTATGCTGATTCTTGTTTCACTTACTGATGTAGGAACCCTGACTTCTGCAAAGACCTCCCTCTCTAATATTCCTGGAACCCTTGGGTTGTGTCTGTAAAATCCACTCAGGTATCATCTGTCCCAGGCCTCCCTGGAGAGTACCATGTTTATTTAGCTCTGTCCGCAGCTGCCAGACATCACTTCTGCACCACTGTGATGCACACTTGCCACTGTTCATTACCAGGTGTAAAAAAGATTGCAGTAGCTACATGTAATCTTTTCCTTCTTTCTCTGACATGTGTGTATGTGAATACGTGTGTATATACATTCTCAATGGCTCCCTCCTCTTTCTCGACTATTTTATGTGATCCACAGGCTAATGGATCTCTATCTAGGGCTATGATTGTACTAGAGAGGGAACAGACAATATCCAGGGATGGAAGCACCAACCAGTGAGATTTCGAGCCTGTGTTCTGAGGAGAAAGTAAGTGATTTTTCCATTCGCATTAGGACTAGTTATGTTACATTGCTGTTAGGTGCCTTCAAGTTGATTCTGAGGAGTTGCTGGTGAGGTTGAACCACCAATATTGCTGTTCAAACCAACCCCGATGAGTGCTTATCTTACAGTGTCACACCGAGACTCCTGTTTGGACCAATGAAAAGTCATCAGACATCTGCTAGGGATTGCTGGGAATGTTTTGCTCTGATGATTTGGTGCCTCTTATTC
>NW_006408529.1:35493028-35516260 GCF_000296735.1 Chrysochloris asiatica | reverse complement strand
CAAGGTTGGCAGCTCAAACCCACCAGCTGCTCCTTGGAAACCCTATACAAAGTCTCTGTGAGTCAAATTGAGTCTATGGCACTTAACAACAACTTCTGGTCAGCAGTTCAAACCCACCAGCTGCTCCTAGAAAACCCCATACAGGGTTACTATGAATTGGAATCTACTTGAGAGTACTTAACATCATCAACAACAACACTAAAAGGTTGGAGTTTCAAGAAAGGCCTGGTTACCTGTTTCCGTAAAGATTACAACAAACCAACAAAAACCAAAACAGACCATTGCTCTCCAGTGCATTCTAACTGATGGTGACCTCATGTGTTACAGAGAACTGCTACACAGTCTGTTCTTGGCTGTCATCTTTCTGGAAGCAGATCACTATAAAGATTACAAAGATTGAAAACGCTACAGAGTGTAGTTCAACTCTGAAACATGTGGTTTGCTTATGAGTCAAAATTGACAGCTACAGGGGGTGCTCTGCCAAACACAGGCATAAGTCTCAGACTTTGACAGAATAGTAAGTTACACTGTGGTGTGGTCCTATTCATGGCCCAGACCCTGAGGGCTGAGTTAAGGCGAGTTCAGCATGTTATTGTGAAGCCTGCTGTTTCATAGTCATGAGATGCAAAGTTCAGGCGGTCTAGACACACACTGTCTCACACGGTCCTTTATGATCTAGAGACGCTGTGTCTTTTGGTATGATGCGGCTTCAGCCTTTTTCTTTGTGTGCCCTTTTGAAAAATTGAAATGTTCTCGAAGTCTGGAGACAAACTTCTGCGTGAACTACATCTGAACTTTAATATTCTTCCTTTTCTTGGTTAAATCTCAGCAGAGCTGGAAATGATCATAATTTTCCTGAATACAAACGAAAGGTTTTGTAGCATGTTGAGCAAAGTAGCTGCTTCCTATTGCAAAAGAACTGATTTCTATTCTCATTGCATCGGCGTTTTCATTAAAATTTCCATTATCCTCTTTTCTCCAATGCAGTTGTAGATGAAATTGTCCTGACCACATTTTTCAAGCAAAATTACTTCTGATTCAAAATATGCGAATGGGATGTAAGAGGAAAAGAGCCATACTTCCCAAATATAGATTGTCTTGGTAAGGAAACAATTTTTTTTTTTTTTGTCCTAGTCTTCATAAACATTTTAAGTCAGTGTTATTAGCTTTTAAGGAGCTCTGGTAGTGTAGTGGTTACAAGTTGGGCTGCTAGCCTCAAGGTTGGCAGTTCTAAACTACCAGCTGCTCTGTGGGAGAAAGATGAAGCTTTCTGCTCCCTTCAAGATTTACAGCCTTGAAAACCCTGTACAGGGTCGTTATGAGTTGGAACCGACTCCACGGCATATCACTACCACCACCATTATTAGCTTTACAGCTTTTGTTGTTAAGTGCCATTGAGTACATTCTGACTCATAGCAACCCTGTATAGAGTTTCTGAGGAGTGGTTGGTGGATTTGAACCACCAACTGTGGAACTAGCAGTCCCGTGCTTGTCCTACAGCACCATACCAGGAACCCTATTAGCTTTACTGTTATCATTATTGTTATCTGCTGTTGCGTGGATTCTGACTCTTAGTGACACTATATATATATATATATATAGGGTTTTTGAGGTGTGGGTGATGGATTTGAACTAGCAGTCCAGTGCTTGTCCTACAGTGCCATACCAGGATTCCATTAGCTTTACTAGTCAATTTTAACTCATGGTCACCCCATGTGTGTCAGAGTAGAAATGCTCCATAAGGTTTTTAATGACTATCATATTTACAGAAACAGATCACCAGGCCTTAATTCTGAGGTACCTCTGGATGGACTCAAATGAACAACCTTTCAATTAGCGACAGAACACACTAATTGTTTGTGCCACACATACTGTTGCTGTTGTTAGGTGCCATCAAGTCAGTACATACTAACCACCCCCCAAAACAAATCTGGATAAAGATACAGTCTTAGTGATGGTGGTGGTGGTAGAAATGGTGACATTTAAAGCTATTCTGAAAATAATGGCCACCTGTCTGTTGAGAGCCTATTGTGTTTCTGACCCCAGCCCCAGATCCCTGACCTTACCTCTGTAGCTTGAAGCCCTTTGTAGCCAGACTACAAGATGACCATCTACTGGACTTCTCAGGGAGCTGAAAGGGAAGAGGGCCAGGCCTATCACAACACTGAGTCTGACTCTGTCTTAAACTGTGTGATGTTGGCCTAAGACTCTCTGAGTTTTCTCACTGTTGTTGTTATTAAATGCCATCCAGTCTGTTCCGATTCATAGCGATCTGTACGGGGTTTCTAAGGAGCAGCTGGTGGGTTTGAATGGCCAACCTTGTTGTTAGTAGTTCAGTGATTATCCTATAGCACCACACCAAGAGTCCTGTGTTACTATTGTTTATTGTTGTTGAATCCGTTCTGACACATAGCAACCCTGTAGAAGGTTTCCAAGGCTATAAATTTTTACACGAGCAGAAATCCTCGTTTTTCTCCTGTGGAACAGTTGGTAATTTTGAACTGCTGACCTTGAGGTTCGCAGCCCCACTGTAACCATTATGCTATCAGAGCTCCTTCAGACCAATGCTAATGAAGCTTTGCTTATCCTGCCTACTTCATTGGGAAGTGAGTGATCAAATGAATGCATTTGAAAGTGCTTTATAATTTGAAAAATTATGTTCAAACAGATCATAGGGGAAAAAAAAAAAAAATAGTATATGACTGAGCCACCAAAGTCAGTTCCTGGGCTTTTCTTAAAGAATCGTGCCAGCCCTGTGCTTCCATACCTTTCCACTAAGGAAAGAAGGTAAAAGAAACATTAAGCCTTTTGCTTTAAGCTACCATTGTTGTTGTTGTTGTTGAGTGCTATCGAGTCGGTTCCGACCCATAGCGACCCTGTACAGGGTTTCCGAGGCTGTAAATCTTTACGGGAGCAGAACGCCTCATCTTTCTCCCGCGGAACAGCTGGTAGTTTCAAACTGCTGGCCTTGCAGTTCGCAGTCCAATTCGTAACCACTACACTACCAGAGCTCCTTTTAAGCTACCATAGAAACTGTTTTTGAGTGCTTTTCTAAGGAATGCTGGTTGATGCTGTAGGATAAGCATTGGACTGCTAACTGCAAGTTCAGCAGTTCAAATCCACCAGCTGCTTTTCAGGAGAAAGATAAGGTTTTCTGCTCCCATAAAGATTTACATCAATGATAGTGGGGTTTTTATTTTCTGAACCAGGAGCCCTGGCGATGCAGTGATTAAGTACTCAGCTACTAACTGAAAGGCCAGCAGTTCTAACCCATCAGCTGCTCCTCGGAGACAGATGAGGTAGTCTTTTTTACTACAGATTTACAGCCTTGAAGATCTATTTGTTTGTGATTGTTGTTAAGTGCCGTTGAGTTGGTTCCAACTCATAGTGAGCCAGTATAGGGTTTCTGAGGAACAACTGGTGAGTTTGAACCACTGACCTTGTGGTTCAAATTGACCTTGCGGTCCAGTTCTTATCCTACAGCACCACACCAGGATACCTATGGGACAGTTCTACTGTGAGCCAGGCTAAACTAAACACATGTATGAGTATTATCTCATATAGTCTTTGAAAAAACGCTATTGTCCTAATTAGATAAATGAAGACATGGAGGTTCAGCGATGTCAGATGATAATATGCTATTACCATAACATCATATGATCTGAAGTTAATGATCTGGGTTTTCTGTCCTTGTTTGTCTGAACTCAAAGTCTGTGTTTATAACTACCAAAAACTAAACAAACCAGTTGGTGACCCTAAGTGTTTCAGAGTAGAACAGGGTTTTCAGAAGCAGATTCAGAGTTCTACAGGGTTTTCAGAAGCAGATAGGCAGGGCTTTCTTCTGAAGCATCTCTGGGTGGCTTCAAACTGCATCTGGTTAGTAGATAAATGCGTAACCATTTGCACTATCCAAACTCCTTGTAACTATCAAGAGGTACTTATGTCTACTGAGGAGGAATGAGAAACCACCTCCCTTAAAAGATAAATAGCTTTTAGAAACAGATACCCAGAAGAGTGGAGCGTCTAATGCATTCCTGTCAACAAACTAACTTATTCTTCTACTATATCATCCTTTGGAAACAAAGTCCCTAAGGAATTTCTTCTTTCAAAAATCATCTTCAACATAATCCTACTTTTGTTAACATCTATTCCTTGTTAAGTTTCAGGTATAAATACTTTGTGTGTTTGTGTATATGTATCTAATCCTCATAGCTGCCTATGAAGTAGATGCCATTATTTTCCCCACTTTATAGATGATGCAACAGAGACACAGAAAGATGGTGAGACTTGTTGAAGACAGAACAGCTGCTAAGTGACAGCTGGATTTGTACCAGGTAGTCAGTCTGATTTCAGAGCCTGTATCATTACAATAAGGAATGGCACTATGGGTTAATGCACTGGACTGCAATGTCACTTTAAACAGCAAGGTCTCCAGTTCAACCTCACCAGCCGCTCCTTGGGAACCTGTACAGGGTCACTGTGTATTGGAACCTACTCGATGGCACTTAACTTAATATCACTACAAGAAGGAGCCCTTGTGGTACAAGCTAATTGCCCTTTTGTTAACTAGAAAGTTGTTGGTTAAACCCACCTAGAAATTCTGTGGAAGAAAGATCTGGTGATCTGCTCTCATAAAGATTCAGTATAGAAAGCCCTAAGTGGCAGTTTACTCTGTCACATGGAATCACCACGAGTAGGACTCAACTTGAGGGTACCTAATAACAACAAATAACCACAATGTATACCTAGTAAAAATGTTGGAAAGAAAACATACCAACTAACTAAATCTCTCGGGAGAAATTTAGGTGGGATATAAGGAGGGGCAGACTTTTACTTTATTGTGTAGATACTTAAGTATTTTTGAACTGTTGATAATATGTAGAAGAATTGATGCATTTGAGTTATGACATTGGAGAAGAATATTAAAGCAGCCATGGACTACCAGAAGAACAAACAAATCTGTATTGGAATAAATATAACCAGAAAGTTCCTTAGAAGCCAAGATGGCCAGACTTTGTCTTTCACTTCAGACATATTATCAGGAGGTTCCAGTCCCTGGAGAAGGACATCATGTTTGGCAAAGTAGTGGGTCAGTAAAAAAGAGGGAGACCTTCACTGAGATGAATTGGCACAGAGCAGTAACCATGGGCTCAAATTTTAGCAGCAATTGTGAGGTTGGCACAGGATCAGGCAGTGTTGCATTCTGTTGTATGTAGGGTCACTCTAGGTTAGAACATAACAACAACAATGTATGATTTTTGTTATACGTATACATTTGCCTTTTATATAGTTTTGGCATGAATTATTTCTTTTAAAAATGGGAATGACCATTCAGCTGCCAGTTTGTTGCACTATGGTGACTTGCATGCTGCTGTGATTCTGGAAGCTTTGCCATAAGTATTTTAAACATGAACAAGGTAACACATTGTAGACAGGTTTCAACTGAGCTTTTAAGACTAAGATAGACTAGGAAGAAGGAGACATGGACTACTCCTGAATATTTAGCCACTGAAAATCTTATGAGTAGCAGTACAACACTGTCAGATAGCAACAGAATACTGAATATTGAAACATGATGAAGAGCACCAGAATATTATCAGATATAGTGCCAGAATATGAGACCCTCAAAACACCGCTGGGTGTTCTGATGACTTGAGTGGAGTAAAGTTTTCAGGACCTTCATTTGCTGATGGGGTACAACTCAAAACGAGGAGAAACAGCTAAAATTTCAGTCTGAAATTGATCAAACATGTAATCAAGATGACATAAAAAACACTATACAGGAAGAAAACAAAGGTTATTAAGAAGACAGGAAAGAAGAAAACGACCAAACTGGATGTCAGAAGAAACTCTGAAAGTTCACTCCAGCCTAGAGATGCTAAAGCAAATGGAAGAAATGAGGAGGTAAAATAATTAAACAGAAAATTTCAAAGGGCAGCTCATGAAGACAAAGTCAAGTATAATGAAATGTGCAAAGACCTGGTGTTACAAAACCAAAAGGGAAGAACACACTCAGCATTTCTCAAGTTGAAAGAACTGAAGAACAAATTACAGGATTTTATGGGCAAAATATTGAATAATGCAGAAAGACATTGGAAAAGAATACACAGAGTCATTGTACCAGAAAGAAATAGTCACTGTTCAATCATTTCAAGAGCCAATGGTACTGAAAGTGGAAGACTTAGGTGCACTGAAGACATTGCAAAGAACAGGGCTCTGGGAATTGATGGAATACAAATTGAAATGTGTTCAACAAACTGATGCTGCACTGAAAGCACTTACTCATCTATACCAATAAATTTTTAACACAGTTACCTGGCCATCTGATTGGAAGACATCCATATTTATGCCCATTTCATAGAAGGATGGCCCAATGAAATAAGGAAACCCCCAGACAATATCATTCATATTGTATGCAAGTAAACTTTTGCTAAAGATAATTCAAAAATGACTGCAAAAGTACATTGATCCAAACTGCCAGAGGTTCAAGCCAGATTCAGATGAGGCTGTGGAATGAAGGATAACATTGCTGATGTCAAATGGATCTTGGCTGAAAGCAGAAAAAAACAGAAAGATATTTACCTGTGCTTTATTGACTATGCAAAGGCTTTTGATTGTGTGGATCATGACAAACAATGGACAATTTTGCAGAGAATGAGTATTGCAGAACATCTAATTGTACCTATGAGGAACCTGTACATAGATGAAGAGGTAGTTGTTCAAAGAGAACAAGGGGGACCTGAATGTTTTAACTTTAGGAAAGGTATGTGCTAGGACTGTGTTCTTTTACCATACTTATTCAATCTGTATGCTCAATAAATAATACAAGAAGCTGGATTATATGAAGAAGAGCGTGGCATCAGGCTTGGAGGAAGGCTCATTAACAACCTGGGATATGCAGATGATACAACCTTGCTTGCTGAAAGCAAAGAGGACTTAAAATACTGATGAAGAGCAAAAACCACAGCCTTCAGTATAGTTTGCACTTCTATTTAAAGAAAACAAAAATCCTCACCACTGAACCAATAAATAATATCCAAATAAATGGAGAAAAGATTGAGATTATTAGTTGATCTGAGCAAAAAGACTTCATTTTGCTCAGATCAACCAATAACACTCATAGTCATAGAAGCAGAAGTCAAGAAATCAAACAACATATCGCATTAGGAAAATCTGCTGCAAAAGACCTCTTTAAAGTGTTGAAGAGCAAAGATGTCAGTTTGAGAACTAACGTGCACCTGACCCAAGTCATGATATCTTCAATAGCCTCACATGCATGTGAACATTGGATAATGAATAAGGAAGACCGAAGAAGAATTCATGCATTTGAGTTATGGTGTTGGAGGAGAATATTAAAATATCATGAACTGCCAAGAGAACAAACAAATCTCTGTTGGAAGAAGTACAGCCAGAATACTCCTTAGAAGTCAAGATGGCCAGACTTCATCTTTCACACTTCAGACATACTATTAAGAGGGACCAGTCCCTGGAGAAGGACATCATGCTTGATAAAGTGGAGGGTCATTGAAAAGGAGGAAGACCCCCAACGAGATGGACTGGCACAGTGTCAGTAGCAGTGGGCTCAAGTACAGCACTAGTTGTGAGAATGGCAGAGGAACAGACAGTGTTTCGTTTTGTTGTGCATAATGTTGCTATGAGTCAGTACTGTCTCAACCGTACCTTACAACAACAACAGAATGGGAATGACATTTTCCAGGAATTTCAGAAACCTCACAAGATGCTAAACGAGGCTCTAGTAAAGCCAGTCTGAGTTTGTCGGTTCCATCTCACTCCTTGCTGTGCTATGCTCTCCTCCCTTACATATGGTCAGCCAACAGACAAAGCAGAGGGCTCTATGACTGCATCATGTGGATTTATATCCACTCTGAACCAGAGGGCAAATGGGAAAACATAAATTTTGTCTGCTGCTTTTGGGGGCACTGACCTCTCACCCAGGGAGTGATACCCCGTAACCACTATAATTTTTTGACAAGGGTTATTTCTCTTCCTGATGCTAATGGAATTGCCCAGCACAGTTTAAACAAAGCCCCACATGGGTCAAAGTGATGAACTGAAATCATCATTTCCTCACACCACCATCTCCACCCAGGGTAATAGTCCACGTCCACCTTCTCTCTCTCATATTTGAAGACAAAGCAGAATAAATTGCCTTCAGATAATTCCCATTGTCCAGCCCAACACAAAGTTGAATCACCATTTCCTAGGTTAAACCTGGTAAACCAACTGTGAGCTAGAGGCATTGTTCTCCAATGTCTCCTCCAAGGGAAAATCTTTTTAAATAAACATTTCAAGTTTCCCCACTGTCTCAAATGTCATAAAATTAAATCTACTGTATCTTTTTACATGTTAAACAAACTAAGGAAATCACAGAATATTATCATCATCATTATTTTCAAGTACCTTCTGGTTTGTTCACAAAGCATCTTACCAATGGTGACCCATCCAGGCAATGACTATAAGTTCATTTTGTTCTAATTGGGACAAATGCTGCCGTGTTAATGTTTATTTGAAGGTCACCAGACATTCTGTAAATGGTCATGTTCCCTGATACATCAAAACCTCTTTTTATATCTCACACACCCATTTGGAAATTGTGATAATGATATGATGATTATATTATAATATTACTCATTGTTGTTGTTAGGTATCATCGAGTCAGTACCGACTCATAGCAAACACTGCCCAATCCTGGGCCAACCTCACAATTGTTTCCATACTTGAGCCTCTTTGCCAGTCCATCTCGCTGGGGGTCTTCTGTTTTTTTCTCTGACCCTCCACTTTACCAAACATGATATCCTTCTCCAGAGACTGGTTCCCCCTCCTGACATGTCCGAAGTATGAGAGATGAAGTTTGGCCATCCTGGCCTCCAAGGAACACTCTGGTTGCACTTTTTCCAACACAGATCTGTTGGTTCTTTTGGCATCTCATGGCACTGCCAATATTCTTCTCCAACACCACAACTCAAAAGCATCGATTCTTCTACGGTCTTCCTTATTCACTGTCCAGCTTTCACATGCATATGAAGTTATTGAAAATACCATGGCTTGGGTCAGGCACACCTTAGTCCTCAAGCTGACATCTTTAAAAAGGTCTTGTGCAGCAGATTTGTCTAATGTAATGTGTCATTTGATTTCTTGACTGGTGCTACCATGAATTAATCTGAGAAAAATGAAATATTTGACAACTTCAATCTTTTCTCCATTGGTATGGATGTTATTTATTGGTCCAGTGGTGAGAATTTTTCTTTTTTACTTTGAGTTGCAACCCATACCGAAGACTGTGGGCTTTTATCTTCATCAGTAAGTATTTTAAGTCCTTATCACTTTCAACAAGCAAAGTTGTACCTTCTGCATATTGCAGGTTGTTAATGAGTCTTCCTCCAATCCTGGTACCACATTCTTTTTCATATAATCCAGCTTCTTGGATTATTTGTTCAGCATACAGATTGAATGAGTATGGTGCAAGAATACAATCCTGGTGCACACTCTTCCTTAGTTAAACCATTCAGGTTCCCCTTGCTCTGTTTGAACAACTGCCTCTTGTTCTATATATAGGTTCCTCGTGAACACCATTAAGTGTTCTGGAATGCTCATTCTCCATAGTGTTATTCTTAGCATATCATGAACCACACAGTCAATAGCCTTTGCATAGTCAGTAAAACACAATAAACAAGATCTATCTGACACCAACAATGATATCCCTCATTCTATATGCTCATGTAAACCCAGCTTGATCCTCTGGTAGTTCCTGTCAATGTGCTGTTGCAGGTATTTTTTGAATTATCTTTAGCAAAATTTTACTTGCTCACAAATAATATGTCACATAATTTATAGAGGAATTAGACAGGAGTTTACATTTACATTGTGAAGGGTTTTGGAATAAGCACTTAAAGGTTCTCATATTCTCTTAGTATTGAAGGAATACAACCATCTACCCTCCTCTCTTTGCCACTCTTCCTGGCATGGAACACATCAACTATGTCAGCTGCAGCTCCATGACTTGAATGCCCTTCCTCACCTGGTCTTCCCGAGAAACACATTCATCGTCCAAAACTTGGCTCTAGCACCATGTCCTCTAAGAAACAGTATCACTGTGTCTCCCACTCATTCCTGCAGAACATACACCATGTAGAAGTAACTACTGTAGTTCTTTTGCCCCACTTACTGTTCCCTACACAAAGGTGTATAACAAGATCTAAGACACTTTATAGTGCCACAACAAAGAACTCAAACAGTAATGACCCATGAACATGGCACAAGATTGGGCAATGCATTGTTCTGTTCTATATAAGATTAGCCTGAGCCAGAGCAACTTGGTGACAACAACAATATCACATTCAATGTTGGTATTCACTTTTATGTCTTTCTTCAGAACTAAACCATAGGTCCTTCCAAGGATCTATTGTATCTATTTCATCTTCATATCCCCATAGCCTAAATTAGTGCTTAGAAATTAGTAAGTACTCAATAAATATTCACGATATGGATGGATAGGCAAATGAACAGATGAATGGATAAATACCTTCTAGAATTTAAAGGGATTAACACATAGACTATACTATGTATTTCCTGTATTTGGAAATATTCAGTTCTGTTGTTAAAGATAAGAAAACAAATGAATGAAGCTTATAAGATGCATTCCAATACAAACAAGCAAACAAACCTGCTGCCACCTAGGTGATTCCAATTCATAGCGACCCCGTAGAACAGGATAGAACTGCCCCATAGGGTTTCCAAGACTGTAATCTTTATGGAAGCAGACCGCCACATCTTTCTCCCAAGGAGCAGCCAATGGGTTTGAACTGTCAACCTTTTGATTAGCAACTGAGCACTTAAGCACTCCTGTGTACCAGGACTCCTTACACAATGCATTAGATATAAACAGTAAATAAATAAGTGGCTTATGAGACATAGACAATATTTGTATGTTAGGTATATTATTTTTGTTAAGTGTTGTTTTGTTGAGTTGGTTCTGACTTATAGCAATCAGGTATAGGGTTTCTGAGGAGTGTCTGGTGAGTTTGAACAGCTGATCTTGTGGTTAGCAGTCCAGTGCTTATCCTATAGCATTACATGAGAACTCTGTGTGAGGTATAGAAAAATAAATTAGGAATCTCTGAGAAAAGTTGTTGTTTCTGTTAAGTGCCATCAAGTCAGTTCTGACTCATATTGACCCTGTATAGGGTTTCTGAGGATCTGCTGGTGGATTTGAACCACCGACCATTGTAGTTCAAACTGACCTTTAAGTCCAGTGCTAAGAAAGATTAGACGTAGATAAAGTTAGTAAAGCATGTATGTGCTGAACTTAAATACAATTGGGCAAAGGACCAAGAGGCAACAAATATTCATGAGCCTCCAAATATACCTAAGGCATATGAAACACTCAACATTCACAGGGTCTTACATTGGCAACCCATTGGTGACACCTCTTCTGGCCTCACAGCTGTTCAGCAGGTTAATTGGCAAGCTACAGCTATTGGCCAGGGCACTGGCCTCTGTACCTCTTTAATGGAACAAGCTTGTGTTGGATTCAAATACCGTCTATCTACTGAACCCGCTTGCTTAAACTTCAATTCCTGTCTGCATAGCCCATCATCAGTGGGCAAGTCTGAGGCATTAAAGAGAATGATGCAGCAGAGAGAAAGAGACAGGACATGTGAACACTGCAGTAAGTGAGGACTCAGTTGGTGTGATCCTCCACCAGACATGTACTCTATCCTAAGTGTGTGAACTTACCTCAACTGTCTTTTCTTGCTTCTTTCTGTGTGTTTTAAATGGATTCAATAAACTGCGTGTTTTAAGCATATCAGTTTGAAATGAGCCTTTCTCTTCTACAGCCTCTAGGATACATTACAGATGGTACACTTGTAAAATACTACTAAGTATAATTCTGTCACAACAATGATATTCCCCACAAACACCATTTTTATTCATTACGGTTACCATTTTAGGAAGCCACTAAGTCATGGCTGCTCCCTTTCAGACGGGTCAGTCTTCTTTTGAATTGCTATAAGAGAGGAGAAAATTAAAGGTATCAGGTATCTCCTGGAGTCCCTGGCGGTACAAACTGTTAACAGGCTTGGATGTTAACTGAAAGGATGTTTTGAATCTACCCAGAGGTTCCTTAGAAGAAAGTCCTGGTGATCTAGTTCTGAAAAAAAAAAAACAACAAAAAACAACAGCCAGAAAAAACCTATGGAGCAGTTGTAGTCTGACATACCTGGGGTCACAGTGAGTTGATACAATTTAACTCAATGGCAACTGATTTAGAGTTAGACTCAGTACTCATGAAAGTAAGATTAAGATGCTGCATAGAGCCATCAGCCATTATTATTTTAGAACTCTGGCTGGAGTTACGGATCTACTTCTTACACAAAATACTTATGGCAAATCATAAATGAAAGCTGTATGGCCAAGATGCTATGTGATTAACGGGTGCATATGTGGGAGACTCAGACTTTCTTCCAAGAATAAGTACCTTCATTTTCCCTCAGTATCAGGCCAATAACAGCCCACACTAATTTGCTCTTGTAGAATTATACAATTGTACCCTATATATATATAGCAATGACTGAAATAAAGGTGGACTTCAAAATCTACTTGGATCTTTCTCTGTAAATAGCACTGATGGCTGCCTGCAACACTTCCTATCAGCATTTATAATAATGGTTCCTCCAAAACTTGAATTCTTAGGTGTGCGGACCAATAAAGAGTTATTATTATACTGAGTGGGGTATTGGCAGTCTGAGGTAGTTCCTAGTGTGCCATATTACTTCAGACTTTCATTCTTGTTTATTGACTATCTATAGTATTATAAGTCCTGTTTATTGCTGCTAGTTTCACATAGCTCAAATTCATGTATAAAAGATGTTCTCTTTCCTGAGTCATATTTAAATTTTATTCATATTGAGTTCCAAGACTTTTCCTTTCTTTGGACAAGATATGCTAAATGAATCTTCCTGGCCAAGGATTCTCTTCTTATCCTATAAAGTGTCCCTGTTAAATGGATTTCTTGAGCATCACATTGTAACTGTGTTTGTGGACGTTTAAAACCCTTTGCAACCCAGATATGGTGGATCAATAAATGAGAAAAAATGAAGAAAAAGTCACTATTTGATCTTGTATATTGAATTTATTTTTCTTCTAATAATGGTATGAGGACTAAGGTGCATCTGACCCAAGCCATGGTATTTTCAATAATCTCATATGCATGTGAAAGCTGGACAGTGAATAAGGAAGACCGTAGAAGAATTGATGCTTTTGGTTTATGGTGTTGGAGGAGAATATTGAAAGTGCCATGGGCTGCCAAAAGAACCAATAGATCCATTTTGGAAGAAGTGCAGCCATAGTGCTCCATGGAGGCCAGGATGGCCAAACTTCATCTCTCATACTTCAGACATATTGTCATGAAGGACCAATCATTGGAGAAAGATATCATGTTTGGTAAGGTAGAGAGAGGGTCAGAGAAAAAGAGCAAGATCCCCAACGAGATGGATTGGCCAAGCGGCAGCATCGATGCCACTCAAGAGTGGCAACAGTGGTGAGGTTGGCCCAGGATCCGGCAGTGTTTCGTTCTGCTGTGCACAAGCTCGCTATGGGCCGGTACTGACTTGATGGCACCTAACAACAACAACAATAATGGTATAGAAGCTTGGGTGGCAAACTGGATTATGTGTTGGAATTCCAACCACAAGTTCAGCTATTTGATCCACCAGCAGCTCCACAGGAGAAAGATGAGGCTGTCTGCTTCAGTAAAAATTTACAGCCTCTGAAACCCTGTACAGGGTCACTACGAGTCAGAACTAACTCAACGGCATACAACCACCACCAACAACCAATAATGGTATGATATTCAATCTCCACTAGAACAGTGCTATGGCATCATGATTGAAGGATGTGTAAAACCAGCAAAAGAGCCTTATAATAAGGCCTTAAAAATAGCTGATATGAATGTCTGTGATCCTGTATTAGCAATACATAACCAAGTCAGGGCTCAGTTTTATATATGTTGTTGTTGTTGTTATGTGCCGTGGAGTCGGTTCTGACTCATAGTGACTCTGTACAGGGTTTTCAAGGCTGTAAATCTTTACAGGAGCAAAAAGCCTCATCTTTCTCCCGCGGAACTGCTGGTCGTTTCAAACTGCTGATCTTGTGGTTCGCAGCCCGATTCGTAACCACTACGCAACCAGAGCTCCTTAGTTTTATATATATTGGTGAAAATAAATAGCACGTGACATCACTTGGGGACTGTTTTATCCTCAGATCTCCATGAGTCTGGAATACTAAGACCATGCAAAGTCTCCCACTGGAAGGTTGCTCCTTTGGTCTCATGGCTGTCTATTTACAGTCTAATTACAATTCCTGTAGCTAGAAGGAAGGCCTCCACACTCAGCTCCCTGTCACCATCTGCTGCTATAATGGGGAGCCGGAGTGAGCTGCATTTCACAGGAAAATAATTGAGAGGAAGAGGTACAGCAACCCACCCTGAATCACAGCCTGACCTTGCACTATTTTGGGGTGCTCCAGGAGTGCAGCACCCAGACTAGAGTCCAGATAATCAGACTCCAATGACTGAAACAAGGGTGGACCTTAGGGCCTACCTGGTGTCCTTGTGCGTAAATAACACTGATGGCTGCTTGCAAAACTCCCTATCAACATGTATGATCATGGCTCCTCCAAAGCTTGAACTTCTTCAGAAGACAATCTTTAACTTTTTCCTTAGAGATGAAGCTTAAATTTGAAATATGCTGAGTGAGGCAGCCCTTATCTTGATATCACATTAAGATGCAAATGGCTGACATCAAATGTTTTCTTGTCCTCTGGTTTTGCTGGGGCAGATTCTGGGCTGTGCCAGGGAAAGAGAGAAAAATGGGAGTTGGGAATCTCAACAGAGGTTTGATACATTTCATGTTGCTTTCTATTCAGAAATTCTTTGGGGTGTGTGGGCAGAGTGTGAGGGGCGGACTGGATGTAGGAGGCAGTCAGTTACGTATTCTTATTCCCTGTATCAAATGTTTGTTTATATAATAAACTTGATAGTCTCCTTTTGAATTTCTGTTTCTCTTGCCCTCCCAGTGAGGTCATTTTTAGATGACCAGATCTAATATGCACAACCTGAAGCATTTAGATTTCATCTGCCTCCCACAACATTTCTTTCTTTTTCTGGAATGTCACTTGCTTTGGGAATTTATAGTTGAGAAGTTTTCTTTGTTTGTACGGAGTCTAACACGACTTTTCAGGAAGTGGGTTAGCCCTCAGCTCATGCCGGTTCTAGCGGACTGTGGATAACAGAATCAAGGAGGAAGGGTGAGGTAAGGGGACTCAACCTCCCTCCAAGCAAGGAAGAGGAGTTTGTGGACTTCTCTAAACAGCCTACAGTTACATTTCTCAAGTGAAGGAAAGGTGGTGATTATGACCTCAACTTTCTACCAGTTTTCCAAGAAAATTGTGATTACTTATTCTTGTACATTAAAGAAATCAGACTTCTACCAGGTCTACCTCAGGAAACCTTCAACACTCCCAGACCTTTAGGAATCTCCCCCAACTCCTGTATCATCCTTTCTCTCCCTTGGAAGCATTTCTTCTTTATCCTTCTCAGAAGCTCTCTGACCTCTCTTCTCTTGTCCAATTATACTTACACAATAGTATTTAAAACATGTTCATGTTCAATTGTAATTTACTGAAAAAAGCTTCAGCTTTCACCTCTCCCAGGGTATTACATTTTAACAAGGATCAAAGGCTTAAATGAAAAGAATTAATCTCCTATTTGGGGATTTTAATACTCTTCACTAATGTAGAAGAGAATTAAAAGGGAAGTACCAGGAGGACTTGGAAAAAGAGACTTGAAGCCTGGAACTATTGTCCATCACTCCCTGTATCTGTTTTGATATTTCTGACATATAGTCATGTAATCTTTAAGTGGCTTCTCTAGAGTAGCAAAAGTGGTGAAGTTATAAGCAATGGACTGCAAACCACAAGGTAGGAGGTTCAAGTATACCAGCTACTCTACAGGAGAAAAATGGTTTTTGCTCCCACAAAGATTTACAGCTTCGGAAATCTTATACAATGTTGCTATGAGTCAGAACCAACCTGGAGAAAACACTTAACAACAACATATATAGAGAGATTTATCTCAAGGAAATGGCTCACATTTTTATTGTTGTTGTTGTGAAGTGCCATTGAGTTGGTTCCGACCCATAGCAACCCTGTACAGGGTTTCTGAGGAAAAGCTGGTGAGCTGGAACCACCGGCCTTGCAGTTCAAATGGCTTTGCAGTCTGGCACATTAACTCACAGCTTCTCCTGACTCATGCAGCTTTGAGGGCAGATGACCCCAAGATTGTCAGGTCAGACAGCAAGCTGCTGATTGCGATGGTGAATGAATTCAAGTCTTAACCAGTACACATGTATATTCTTGCTTTGCCAAATAATTCCTCTAAGTTCCCAACCTTCCAGAAAGGTCTGTCTGTGGGCACAGTCAAGAAGAGCCCATCCTAATCCAAGAATTGTGTTCTGAGTCAATTTTGATCCTGAATTGAATCTGTTGTTTCCCTAATAAGCCCCATCATCGTGAGTATTGTCTGTGAGTTCTGTGGCCATTACAATGAATTATTGAACTCGGCAGAAAAGGGGAGCGTGCCATTGAAAGGAGAGTTGGTATCAGAATTGGTATGAAGATTGAAAAGGGGACATATATCTGATCTCTACCCTGTAGGAATCAGCCTTAGGCAGCTGATCTTCATTCTACTCCCATCTTGTGACAGTAGAGGAGGGACAACAGTGCCCCTGCCATGACACTTTTGCAATTCTTTTCTTATATTCACTTATTGAGTCTTAGTTCTCTCCTTTAAGCCTTGTGAGTTAAATCTTTTATATGTGAGAGTCTTTCAAAGAGCTTTTAAAGACAACCAACCAAGACATCCTCCCTCCCAGTTTTTTGTCTTACAAATTGAGAGTTACTCTAAACCCACAGGCAGAATATGTACCTTAAAAGTGAAGTCACAAGTTCTTTGATAGATATATGTTATCATTAGACGGAGTTTATAATTCCTGTTTTTAAATCTAGACAATTTTGTGACTGTTTTGTCCAATAGGTGTGATGAAGTACCTTCCACCTTGTTTGCTGGAACACTTGCTCTTGGAGCTGCAAGCTGCCATATAAGAAGCTGCCGTCTTGTGAGGAAACACAAGACACATGAAGCAGCTGCATGGAGAAGCTCTGGTAGAGAGTCCCAGCAGAACCCAGCCTTCAGGTTACCCCAACCTAGGGACTAGACATGTGAATGAAGAAGATTCCAGATAATGCCAGCCACCATTCATTCAAATCACCCTCAGCCATTCCATTTCTCCCAGATGAAGTTCCAGATAATGTGGAATGGAGTCAAATCATCCTAGAAGTGTCCTGTCCAAATTCTTGATTCATAGAATTGCAAGTAGAATAACCTGATTGCTATTTTACACTAATCCGTTTTGGGTTGCTTTATTACACAGCAAGAGATAACTGCAACAGAGGTCAACTCTAAATCATCTTGGCTGTGACTGCTTCTGCCTAAGAGTAACATCAGCATTAAATTCTCTTACTACTTAAACTTGGCTATTAAATGATGACTTCCTCCAGAGTACCAGGGAAAAGCAGAAATCTAATTAACTGCAGGAAGTAATCATTGAAATAGATAATGCATCAAAAATAGTGCCAAGAGAAGTCAAGTCTCTAAATATCGTGTCTTAGACGTTGTTGCTTTAGATTACATGCCCAGTGTAAACTGTTAGTTTGAGCTCATTTCTGCAGATAATAAAGACTTTTTGAATCTTCATTCCATCATCATCCAGTATTAGTTATACTACCTTAAGTCTTGTGTCTTCAGAAGGAGGAATGCTGTCTTGAAAATGAGGTTTGGCTAAGCCTTTCAGCCATCTGTGATCCAAAATCAGCTTGATGACAAGAGCTGCTTAGTAGGATTATAGTAAAGACTGGAGATCACATAAGAAACTGCTCAGTTCTCAGTAGGTTCACACTATTGTTCTCTGCAGATTGGACCACATGCCTTTTATATTTTCATCCAAGTTTTAGAAAGAAGCACAAGGTAGGACAGATTGAGGATGAACCCACTACCAGTGACCATCCAGGTATTGGCCAGAGTTTGAATCCTTAGGTTCAAACAATTAATCACTTTCAAATAGAAACTCACAAAAGCAGAGATCTTAGTATGTTTTGTATGCAAATATTCCAAGTGCTTAAGGTCTCTGAGTAACTCACACAGTTTACACTTGACTAGTAACCTAAAGGTTGGTGCTTCAAATCCACCCAGCAGCATCATAGAAGAAAAGATTGGCAATATGCATTCATTTAAAAAAAGAAAAAAAATTACAGCAAAACAAAAAACCCACCATGGAACAGTTCGCTGCAACACATAGGCTCATGAATTGGAACCAACTGAGTGGTAATGAGTTTGGTTTTTAAATTTTTGTTGCAAGAGCTTAGAGCAATGCTCAACATACAGTAGGTACTCAGTAAAGTTTGTTAAATAGATGGCTGTAGGGATTCCTTAAGTAGCTCTCTCCTTTGCCACATTTTTTTGTGTTCATCACATAGTAGGAAAGAATATGATGTGCTATCCTCTAGTTAAGGCGTTGATGTCTCCCTCAGCCAAAAGCCGGTGCTCAGAGGTGTGACTGCCGAGTACACAGGGACCTATATAGAACTCAGAAACAGACAATTCCCTTTGCTACATCTATTTCTGCTTCCTAATTACTAAGATGTTTAAACTATAACATGAATAGCCACATTAAAGCCATTTGTTATATGTAAAGCAGGGGCAAAGCACACTGATAATTGAGGTCTCCCTTGGTGCCAACCTACATGCCGGAGGTATAATTAAGTGTAAGTACCTCTTAGTTTGCTAGCCATTATTACTGGGCTGAAACATATATTCAACCAGTTATTAGTGAAATTCTATAGTATCCTGAGGAACTGTTGTTTTAATAAATGGAGTAGGAGTTCTCCAGCCATCACCAGGCTTCCTCAACAGATCTTGGGCAGTGGTTGGTGGTGTAAATTTTGGGGTCTGCATATTCTCCATTTTCAATGTGGAAAAAGCAAGCCTTAGGGCTGTTAGAACAAGCCTTCTGATGCTCTTTTTGGTTTACTTTGTCATAGAAAAGATTTTTCCTTCCAACTTCTCTGCTCCATGCAAAACAGGAAATGCCCAAGGAGGATCCCTTTTCTCTTACAAGCAAGCAAACAACATGTATTGATTGAGGTCCTGCTGTGCCCACATCCTGAGCGAGGGCTATATCTAAATAATTAGCATGTTTTTTATTTAAACTAGCATGGAAAATTGTTGTTAAGTGCCATGCTGTGATGTTGAGTCATTCAGACTCATAGTGACCCAGGACGGGGTTTACCAGGGGCAACTGTTGAGTTTGAACCTTCAACCTTGTGGTTCAAAGTCCTGTGCTTAGCCTACAATGCCACACCAGGAGTCCAGCATCATACATTTATTTTTGTTGTGGGCCATTGAGTCAATTCTGATTCATAACGACCTTGTAAAGGGTTTCTGAGCAGCAGCTGCCGAGTTTGAACTGCCGACCTTGTGGTTTGCAGTCCAGTGCTGATTCTACCAGGAATCAAGCTCCATCATACTAAAGGAAGGCAGACAGAAAAGATGGTGATAGGGTGTGGGGGTTAAATCTCTCATGACTTACTCTGTCTTCTATTGGTAAGTTGAAAGAGCGAATCTTTGAAATGGAGGAGACTCTAAGAAAGAAAGGGAGATCACCCAACACTCTCTTTTGCATTGTTTATATTTCCTTCCCAGATGCTCATGTAGTGGCTCTTGAATTCCCCTGTAGGAAAGTTTGTGGGACAGTTATGAGACTGATTTGTTTTGAACCCACAGCTACATAGTGAGCACACAATATGTATCAGAATCATGTGTTTGGGAGACTTTTGGGGATGGGGTAGAAGCTACTGAGACTATGAAGGAACTAAAGGGGCTGAGGCCATGTTGTGGAAATGCTACTACAGATCCCCCTCAGATTGAAGGATAATAGGCCAAGTCACCAGCCCTGGGTACATCTATTCTCAGTGCCTGACACCCAGTGTTGTTGTTATTGTTGTTAAGTACTGTTGAGTTGGTTACAACTCATAGCAACCCTGTATAAGGTTTCTGAGGAGCAACTGGTGGGTTTGAACTGCCCACTGTAGGACCAAAGAGAAGAATCCATTTTGTATATAAGCCTTAGCATGTCCTCTAGCTCCAACAAAATGATATATGTATAAATAGCCAGGCAGCTCAAGGCCAGATGCCAGATGTTTTCCTTTGCCCTAGCCTAAGAACAAAGACCACCAGTCCTGGCCAATTAAACTGTAACATCTCATAGTTTGCCAATTGTTAACCAATCCAAAAATTGTGAAGCTGAGAAACCTGAGCTTGTTTGAAAACGCTATAAAAACTCCGCAGACAAAGGGTTCGAGGCTCTATCCCTAATCCGCTGCGTCGGATGAGGTGGAGTCCGAGCCCGAGCTTGAATAAACAACCCTTGTGCACTTGCATCGGTGTCGGCTCCTTGGTGGTCTTTGGGGACCCCGAATTCTAGGCATAACACCCACCTTGTGGCTTAAACTGACCTTGCAGTCCTGTGCGTTATCCTGCAGAGCCACACCTGGATTCCACTGACATTCAGTAGGGCCTCAATATTTGCTTGTTGAATGAATGACTCCTTCCATGAGTAAAAAGGCAGCTCCTCTCCCATTTATCTTGTAGAATTTTAGATATGCATGTACAAATGGCATCTGTGCTCTTTGGAAACTCTGCTGTTTTGAGAACCCAACAGGAGAAAGTGCTTTTTGGACTGAATATATACCAGATATCATGTTGGACACCTGGCATGCCACAGTAGGATCAGCACTGGACTGCAAACCACAAGATGCTCCTCTGAAACCCTATACAAGGTCACTGTGAGTCAGAACCAACTTGGTGGCACTTAACAACAAAACAGCAACCATGTTATTGGCTTTAAGGAAAGGTCACTGGAAGAAGTTCAACTGCCATTGGCATAGGGCAAGATGTTAGATTCTGGGACCACAAAGATGAATAAGATGCACAAAGTTGATTTTGGACTCCAGAAAACAGGACCATAATGCTAAATTCCAAGGCTACTGCATTTGTCACATGAATAACTACTGCTGGATATCTGGACGATCCCTTGAAGCATCAAGGAGGCTGAGAGTCCTCTACAGTCTGCCTCATAAAAACTAGAGTGACAACTTCAAGAGGCTGAGCATGGGGCTGTCCACTGGGATCTTCTCAGAGTCTCAGGGCTGGCCCACCCCTCCCATCACTTGCTCCTGAGACTGCCTGAAGTCTCATCTCCTTTAAAAGCTTCCACAAAGTTCCACTTCTACAAAAAGCTCTCCCCAGTCACTGGGCTTGCTATTTCTCTGGCCTTCTCTATATCTGTATCTCTGTTTCCTGAGACAAACTGTGGACTACTCCAAAAAAGGATTTGGGTTCATAGTGATATGTATGCTGAGCAGTTAATCGCTGCTGGGGAGTGGGATTAAGGTGAGAATTCACTTTGATGTGTGACAAGCTCTGTACTAGAAACTTCACACAAATCATCCTATTCAACAATCGGCAAGATAACCTAATGCTGTTTGTCATTTTCTGTTTTCTTTTTTACATATGAGGAAACTAAGGGTCATAAAAATCACTTTTTTTATCCATAGATACTGAAAATGCTAGTTGAGTGTCTAATATGTACTAGGAAAATTGCTATGCATTGGGGAGGCCACTTGGAAGACAAATACAGATTGGCCCTTACAAAGTTTTTGCTCTAGCAGGGAATGCTGACAAGTAGGCAGTCAGTTCCATAGAAAATAAAGAATGTTTTGGTAGGGGAAGTAGTTCATGCTAAGAGGCACTTATAACCTCTAAAAGAAGTGATATAAAGGCACAAAGTGGCTGGCTTACAAGTTTTCAAGAGGGATAGTTTCAAAGTGTGCAGGAGAAGGTAGGATCCTTCTTTGCACAGCCTCATCTAAATCTGGCTTGAACCTCTGGCAGTTCCTGTCAATGTACTATTGCAGTCATTTTTGAATTTGAGTATGATATATCTTGGTGAGTTTCTTTTGGGATATATCCTGTTTGGGGTTCATTTGGCTTCTTGTATACTTATCTTCCCTTTTTTAAATGAAGTTAGGAAGTTTTCTTCCAACAGCTCATCAACAATATTTTCTGTGCTTTTCATCGTCTCTTCCTATTCTGGAATTCCAATGACCTGTAAGTTATTCCTTTCATGGTGTCCCACATAACTCTTACACTTTCTTCAGGTTATATCATCCTTTTTCTTTTTTTTCTGATTGCTCTTCTGGTATTCCAGCATTGAGAGATTTATCTTCAAGCTCACTAATTCAAGCGTCCATTGTTTCAAATCTATTCTTTTGGCCTTTCAGGATATTGTCCATTTATGAAATCTTGTTATTAATCTTCTGTATATCTAATTGTTGCTGTTGTTCTTAGGTGCCCACGAGTCAGTATCAACTCATAGTGACCCTATGTACAACAGAACAAAACACTGCCTGGTCCTGGGTCAGCCCCACAATTGTTGCTATGCTTGAGCCCATTGATGTTGCCACTTTGACAATTCATCTCACTGGGAATTTGCCTCTCATTCTCTAACCCACCACCTTACTAAACATGATATCCTTCTCCAGTGACTGGTCCCTCATGACAATATGTCTGAAGTATGAGATGAAGTTTGGCCATCCTGGCCTTCAAGGAACACTCTGGCTGCACTTCATCCAACACAGATCTATTTGCTCTTTTGACAGTCCATGGTACTTTGAATATTCTCCTCCCAACACCTTAACTCAAATGAATCAATTCTTTTATGGTCTTCCTTATTCACTGTCTAGCTTTCGCATGCATATGAGGTTATTGAAAATACCATGGCTTGGGTCCAGTGCACCTTAGTCCTCAAGCTGACAACTTTGCTCTTCAACACTTTAAAAAGGTCTTGTGCAGCAGATTTGTTTAATGTAGTACACCGTTTGATTTCTTAACTGCTGCTTCCATGAGTGTTGATGGTTGATCTGAGAAAAATAAAGACTTGGAAAACTTCAATCTTTTCTCCATTGATAAGAATGTTGTTTATTGGTCCAGTGGTGAGGATTTTTGTTTTCTTTACATTGAGATGCAATCCATACCGA
>NW_006408529.1:35480854-35489348 GCF_000296735.1 Chrysochloris asiatica | reverse complement strand
AAAGCTAAAGAGGATAGAGAGAAACACTGTTAACTGATGATATATGGAGGGGATAATAATCAATGTAATGAAACAAGCTATATGAATGGTTGAATGTGAGCCTGATGATGTGCCCTGTAAACTTTCACTCAATCCAAAATAAAAACATTTAATTAAAAAAAAAAATTGCAGGAAGACTCATTAACAACCTGTGGTATGCAGATGATATAACTTTGACTTCTAGAAGTAAAGAGAACTTAAAATACTTACTGAGGAAGATCAACAACTATACCCTCCAGTATGGATTGCACCTCGATGTAAAGAAAACAAAAATCCTCACAATTGGATCCATTAATAACATTATGATAAATGGAGAAGAGATTGAAATTGTCATAGACTTAATTTTGCTTGGATCCACAACCACCAGTTATGGATGCAACAGTAAAGAAGTCAAATGACATACTGCATTAGGCAAACCTGCTGCATGAGAACTCTTTCTTGGATGAAATGCAGCCGAAATGTTCCTTGGAAGGCAAGATGGTGAAACTTAGTCTCTCATACTTCAGACATGTTATCAGAGGGAGCAGTCCTTGGAGAAGGATATCATCCAAGAAAGATTTGTTTGTTCTTCTAGGAGTCCATGGTACTTTTAGTATTCTTCTCCAACACTACAATTCAAATGCATTGATTATTCTACAATCTTCTTAACTCATTCCAACTTTCACATGAGGCTATTGAAAATATCCTGCTTGGATCAGGCGCACCTTAGTCCTCAAATTGAACTGCTTGCTCCTTAGCTCTTCAAAGAGTTCTCATGCCCATTTGTTTGCATATTGCTTATGAGTGCTTTCAGTCTACAACAGCAAGGTTGAGTAGTTGTAACAGAGACAAAACATCCTGAAAATCTAAGAACTTACTATTTGGCTGTTTAAGAAGAACTTTGTCAACCCTGGTCTACAGAGAGAACATAAATAGAGAAGAGGGCTGGCTAAGGAAGAAGTCCCATGGGTCTCTAATGTAGAGAAGGCTGGAAGAGGATTAAAAAGCCCTCCCCACCAAAGTGTACCCCAGAATCTGATACTTGGCAGGACAGTAGCAGCATCCTGCAAAGTGGTCGATACCCATCTAACAGGTCCATTGCCACCAGGCGACTTGTCTAGACCACCAGCTGTGTTCATAGGTTCATGTAACACTATCTTGGTACATCCAGGTATACTTTGTGGCATAGCTAGGGAGAGGGCTGAGTCTACTTAAGGGGCAAGAATCACCAGAATAAAAATGTTCATATTAATGTGATCTAATTTACCTGGTGATGCCAAAACAAGTGTTTGTTTGCATACTGTAACTCTGGCAGCTTAGTGTGTGTGCATCTTAGCTTTGGCCTTCCGGAAGCTTGGAGCCAAACTGACAGCCTCCCTCTAACAATTGTCAAGCACTGCACATCACAGTGTGACTCTCATCTCTGGACTGGAAGTTCTATTATTTGCATTTTTCCCTTAGGCAAGTTTCTTCAACTATGTTTATCCTTTTTCACCATATATGTTTTATAAACTGCCTCAAATTCTTTGACACTTGAGGAGAAGATATGTGTGTGTATGTCTATACATATAAATATGTATAAACCTATGCATATTTGTTATAAAATCTGTATATACCTATAACATTTGTTATAAAACTAAAACAAACAAACAAACAAAAAACAGTTGTTGATTTAACTCCATTTTGTGATGATCCCAGGTGTGTCAGAGTAGAACTATGCTCCATAGGGATTTAAATGGCTGACTTTTCAAAACAAGATCACCAGGCCTTTCTTCTGAGGCTCCTCGAGGTAGACTCAAGCCACCAACATTTCTGTTAGTAGTCAAGCACTTAATCATTATAGCCACCCAGGACTTCTAAAATAATATATGGAGCTCTGGTGGCTCTGTTGGTTTAGTTGTTGGGCTACTAACCACAAGGTCAGAGGATCAAACTGAACAAATGCTCTAAGATAGAAAGATGAGGCTGTCTGCGCCTGTAAATACTTATAGTCTCAATCTTATAGAGGGTTGCTTTGAGTCAAAATCAACTTGATGGAAGTATGGTTTTTTGTTTTGCTTTTTAAAATAAATAATAACAGCAATTGTATATGTTTATGTATAATAATTATATATATTCATATATATGACATTTTCCCCATATTTCTGTGATTTTATTTACCTTCGTTTATAGAATTACTGTTCACTTAGTTTCCCAAGCCAGATGTTTCAAACTCATATTAGATTCCTCTCCCAGTACCTAAAACATCAAATCAACCATCAATTCCATCATTTCTCCTTTATCAATTCCTGTTTCCATTAATCCAGTCCTATTTCATACCACCCATGTAACTGTTATTATCTATTTTCTTTTTTAATAAACAATTTATTAAAGTTCCTAAAAATAGAATTTAAAAGCTCCAAGAAATCAATAGAAAAATTGGGGGAGAAGGTTTGGTTTTTTTTGTTTTGTTTTGTTTTAAATTTATGTTGTTGTTCCAACTCATACCGACCCTATCACCAACAGAACAAAACACTTTCTGGTCCTGTGCCATCCTCACAATTATAGTTGGGTCCCCTGCTGCTGTCACTGTGCCAGTCAATCTCATTGGGGGTCTTCCTCTTTATTCCTGGCCCTCTACCAAGGATGATGCCCTTCTCCAGAGACTGGTCTCTCCTAATAACAGATCCAAAGTATGAGAGACTAAGTCTCGCCATTCTGGCTTCTAAAAGGCATTCTGGCTGTACATCTTCCAACACAGATTTGCTTGTTTTTCTGGAAATCCATGATACTTTCCATAGTCTTCTCCAACACCATAACTCAAATGCATCCATTCTTTCTCAGTCTTACTATTCATTGTCCAACTTTCACATACATGTGAGGTGATTGAAACACTGTGGCTTGGGTCAAGTGCAATTAGTCCTCAAATCGATATCTTTGCTCTTGAAGAATTTAAAGAGGATTTGTGTAGCAGATTTGCCGAATGCAATACGTCATTTGGTTTCTTGGCTGCTGCTTCCATGAGTGTTGATTGTGGATCCAAGCAAAATGAAGTCACTGACAACTTCAATCTTTTCTCCATTTATCATGATGTTATTTATTGGTCCAGTTGTGAAGATTTTTGGTTTCTTTACTTTGCAGATGAAATCCATACTGAAGGCTGTGGTCTTTTATTTTCATTGGGAAGTATTTCAAGTCCTCTTCACTTTCAGAAAACAAGGTTGTATTGTCTGCATATCATAGGGTTTTAATGAGTCTTCCTCTAATCCCGATGCCATGTTCTTCTTCATATAATCCAGTTTCTTGGATTATATGTTCAGCACACAGACTGAGTAGGTATGGTAAAAGAACACAGCTCTGGAAAACACCTTTCTTGATTTAAAACCATTCAATATCCTGTTGTTCTGTTCGAATGACTGCCTCTTGGTGTATATACACTATTAAGAGCACTATTAAGTGTCCTGGAATACACATGGTTCACAATGTTAACCGTAGATTGTCATTATCACAGAGTTAAAAGACTATGCATAGTCAATAAAGCACAAGTAAACATTTTTCTGGTATCATCTGATTTCAGCCAAGACCCATCTGATGTCAACAATTATAGCCCTGATTCCTCATCCTCTTCTGAATCCGACTTGAGTTTTCGGCAGTTCCCCGTTGATGTACTGTTGCAGCCAGCTATTTTGGAATTCTCTTCAGCAAAATTTTGCTTGTATGTGATATTAATGATTTTGTAAGATGATTTCCATATTCCACTGGGTCACTTTTCTTTGGAATGGGCACAAATATGTATCTTTTCCAATCGATTGGCAATTTCTTAGCATAGGTGAGTGAGTCCCTCCATATAAAATGTCTCATAAATTAGGGAAAGATGCTTAATTTCACTCAACAAAATAAGTTTAAAACTTTTATGAAAGCAATAATTTTCACCCAAGAGACTGGCACAGTTCAAAAGTTTCCTATCACATTTTCTTAGTAAGAATGTTGAGAAAGAGGCACTGTCAGATGCTAGTGGTAGGAGTATGAATTGCAGCAATCTCCAAGGAGGGCAATTGGTCAAGATCTATCAAAATTACAAATGCACATACCCTTTGACTCAGTAATTTCACTTCTGGGAATGTATCCTACAAAAACATTTTATATGGGTGAAATGACATGAACACTTATGTAGTATTTTTTATAGCAAAATATTGGAAATAATCCTAGTACATATCATTGGTACATATCACTGGTCTTTCAGGAGCCCCAGGGTAGTGCAAACAATTAACTACTTGACTACTAGCTAAAATATTGGTGGTTCAAACTACTTGACTACTAGCTAAAATATTGGTGGTTCAAACTCATCCAGAGGTGCCTCTGAAGACACACCTGGTAATTGGCTTCTGGAAAGTGACAGCTTTGATAGCCCTGTGGAGTCATTCTCCTCGACATGAATTGTAATCAGCCATGAACTGGAAAAGGAATTATTGACTCCATGGCAACAAACAACAAGAAAGTTCTTTTAATATAAAAGAGAGCAAATACAATCAATGAAACACTACGCAATTGTAAAAAAAAAAAAAGTGCTGTTAAAAAATAGTAAGAAAAACAAGTAAAGATCTTTAGGTACATACATGAGACAATTTAAAAAATATGTTTCTAAGTTGTCAAAATCCACCTCTTCCCAATACATTTGCTTATATGTGAACTAAACATCCCAGGAAGCAAAGTCAAAGAACCTATCTTGAGGTATGACTGGGGTCAGTGATAGGAGGGAAATATGCCCTTGAACAGTTGAATACCTTTTTGTAACTTTTGCATTTTGACCTACCTACCTACACACACACACACACACACACACACATATATAATATTATTATGGACTCATTCCATTTAAAGCACACATTCTGTTGAATATCCATGGCCTTCCAGATGCAACTCAGATTCTCTCGACTGTCTCTCCAGGTCCAACACAGCAACCTCAGCTTACCTTCCCACTAATCTCTCACCTGCCTAACCACATACATGGAGCTGCTCAGCCTCCCTCTAACCCAGGACAACGGGGAGCTGTAGAAAGAAAGAAGGCTCAGGAAATCTTGGGAATTTCTGTCTTGACAAGCTATGTGACCCTAACCTCTCTAAATTTCAGTGTCTTTTTCTGAAGAATGGAAATAATGCTATCTGTGTCCTGGGCTATTGGGCAGAAAGAATTAAATGATCCTGGTAAACCATATTGTGCATAGAATGCATTTGATCAGTGTTCACTCCCTTCCCCCTGCCCTTTCCTATTTATGCTTTTGTACCTTTGCTCAATACTGTTCTCCATTCCTCCTACTCCTCCTGGCTAACTCCCACATCTTCAGCATTTAAAAGGAGTCAGAGGTCACCCTTGGCTCCTTCCCCTGTACTATAGCACCTCTGTTACAATGGGCATCAAAAGATATGTCGTTTTTCTACTTCCATTTCTGTCTCGATAGCTAACAAGAGCAGGAACTCTTTCTTCTTCTTCTTCTTCCTCCTCCTCCTCCCCCTCCCTCTTCTCCTCCTTCTTCTTCTATTTTTAGCCCCAGAGCCTACCAGAGTTTCTAAGATTGGGGAGGAACTTGTCCAAGTTGATTTGTGGTTGTTGTTTTTAAGTGCCATTGAGTCGGTACCGAATCATAGTGACCATATGTACAACAGAACGAAACACTGCCTGGTCCTGGGCCAACCTCACAATTGTTGCCACACTTGAGATTAAAGCAACTAAAATAGAGAATCCAGTTTGGGACTTATTGTTGAGCTTAATCATTCTTCATCAGTCTCAACCCCCCTACACACACACTGACTCTGCACATGAATGGCATACTACTTCTTAATAGTATATATTTTTGATGAAATGAAAATGGACTTTTAAGCAGAGATGAAGAGTCATAAGATGCATATATTTATTCATTACCATCCCAGCAGGGACTTGTGTTACAGGGGAAATTACTGATAGTATAATAAAGAGAAAGGTGAACATTTATTCAGCACATTTAAAACCTGGTCAAAAAATAAGAAGAGCTCTTCTTATCTCAGACCCTACTATGGCATTTGTACCTGTCAGCCATATGGCACTTTGCAATTCCCTATGTGGTTTAACCTAGACTCCCCGTGTTGTGCTGGACTGTGTAAGTACTGGACTGTGAACCACAAGATCAGTGGTTCAAACCCACCAGCCATTCCTCGGAAACCCTATACAAGGTCAATATGAGTTGGAATCCATTTGATAGCACTTCACAACAACAACAACATTTAGTTTAAACTCAACTCTTCTTACCTGAGGAGAAAGCAAATGAAATAAAAATGCTGAAGCCAAATAGGGTCTAAAATCTAAAGTCAAGTGACTCTTGATTGGGAGGAGGTAGGCAGGTGAGGGGGAGGGTATGGGTGGTGTTAGAGCATCTGACTCTGGATATCAGCGGTTCAAAGTTCATGGCCACTCACGTTTCAAACCACAATGCATTTAAGAGGGGGCTTCCAAAAGTTTGTGGAAATTTTTCATGATCTTTTGATTCAAATTTTCCATGACCTTCTGAAACCCCCTTGTATGAGTTCTTAATGTTGCTGTAGAATCTGCACTGGACTGCTAACTAAAAGATTGGCAGTTCAAAATCATAAGCTGTTCCACTCTCATAAAAGATTTGTAGCCTCTGAAACCCTACATAGGGTCACTATGTGCTGGCAGTGGGTTTGTGTGTGCATTCCTGCTTTCCTTGCTCTCAGAGTCTCACATGGGAGCTAAAGAAGTATCTACCCCATTCTGCAATAAATGCTATGCTAATGGAAATGCAGGTGTTTACGGGAGTTTGGTCATGAGCTACATGACCCAGGCTTGGGGAAATCAATGAGGTTAGCTAAGTAAGGCAGCTGAGATCTGAAGGCCTAGTAGGGTTGGCCTAGGAGTGTGAACACATATGTGTGAGTGTGTGTGTGTGTGTGTTTGTGTTTTGTTCGGAGGGAGGTGGTGTTCTTAAGTGACATCGAGTCAGTTCTGATACATAGCGACCCTGTCTAGGGTTTCTGAAGAGCAGGTGGTGGGTTTGAACTGCTGGCCTTGAGGTTCATAATCCAGTGTTGATCCTACAGCTCCACACAAGGAGTGTATGTGTGTTTTGTTGGGAGTGAGGTAGCAGGATATAAAACTGTTCATGGAGGATCTTTGAAATCATGTTCATTAATTTTTTTCACATATATTTACTGTACTGTTATAATGCCATGGACTCTGATCATTGTTACAATGCTGTTGCTGTTGTTATGTGTTATTGAGTCAGTTTCAACTCACATCAACCTTGTATAGGGTTTCCAAGAACAGCTGGTAGGTTTGAACTGCCAACCTTACAGTTATCAGTCTAGGGCTAACTACAGTGTCATACTAGGTCTCTGTTGCTACAATGTTGTTGTTGTTAAATACCATTGAGTCTGTTTCAACTCATAGTGACACTGTACAGAGTTTCTAGGAATGGCTAATGGGTTTGAATCACTGAACTTGTGATTAGCAGTCCAGTGCTTATCCTACAGTGCCACACCAACACTACAATAAGTAGATCTTTATTCTGACAGCATGTGGTATCTAGAAATCTAAAATGGGCCCGAGAATATCCACCTGGACCTTGTAAAATTTCCTCCCCTTGAACATTGGCAGAATCTTCAAATATAGTGGAACATGTGATTACTTACGATGTGTTACCGCCACTTGTCTGTCAATGTGTTGTACTGTGGTGGCTTGTGTGTTGCTGTGATTCTGGAAGCTATCCCACAGGTATTTTAAATACCAACAGGGTCACCCACAGTGGATAGATTTCAGCTGAGCTTCCAGACAAGACAGACTAGGAAAAGGGAGAGAGGGACTACTTCCAAATATTTAGTCACTGAAAACCTTATAAATAACAGTGGAACACTGCCATCACCAGAGTATTGAAACATGATGAAGAGCACCTAAATCTTGTCACCTATAGTGCCGGAAGATAAGCCCTTCAGGTTGGAAGGCTCTCAAAATGCCACAAGGGAAAGAGCTGCCTCCTCAAAGTGGAGTTAAACAAGAGGACACGGATAGAGTAAAGCCCTCGGGACCTTCATTTGCTGAAGGGGCACAACTCAGAATGAAGAGAAACATCTGTAAACATCCATTAATATGTGGAACATGGAATGTATGAGTATGAATCTAAGAAAATTGGAAATTTACAAAAAAGAAATGGAATGCATAAGCATTGATATTCTAGGCATCAGTGAGCTGAAATGGACTGTTATTGGCCATTTTGAATTTGACAATCACATGGTTTACTATGCTAGGAATGATAAATTGAAGAGGAATGGTGTTGCTTTCATCATCAAAAAAGCATATCAAGATCTGTCTTTGAAGTACATCACTGTCTGTGATAGGATAATATCCATAGGCCTAATAAGGGAGACTGCAAAGCCATTTGAACTGCAAGGTTGGCGGTTCAAGCTCACCAGCTGCTCCTTGGAAACCCTATACAGGGTCGCTATGGGT
>NW_006408529.1:35479204-35480754 GCF_000296735.1 Chrysochloris asiatica | reverse complement strand
AATCCTGATGCCACATTTTTCTTCATATAATCCAGCTTCTCATATTATTTGCTCAA
This sequence comes from Chrysochloris asiatica, assembly GCF_000296735.1. NCBI lineage: Eukaryota > Metazoa > Chordata > Mammalia > Afrosoricida > Chrysochloridae > Chrysochloris > Chrysochloris asiatica. Next base: position 35,480,698 of record NW_006408529.1, on the reverse strand, counting down.
CATACATGTTGAATAAGTATAGTGAAAGTATACAACACTGTTGCACATGTTTCCTAATTTTAAACCATTTGGTGTTCCCTTGTTCTATTTCACCAACTGCCTCTTGGTCTATGCATAGAGTCCTCATGAGCACAATTAAGTGTTCAGGAATACTCATACTTTGCAATGTTGTCCATAGTTTGTCATGATCCACACAATCCAAAGCCTTTGCATAGTCAACAAAGCACAGGTAAACATCTTTCTGGTATGTCTCTAGGAATTTAAAAGTGTCCTGTAGCAGCCTGCAGGGTACTGGTGTGGCACTGCAGGAAATAGTACTAGACTGTAAGGTTGGTTTGAACTTTATGGTTGGTGGTTCAAACACACCAGTTACTCTTCAGAAATACTATACAGGGTCACTACGAGTAGGAACCACGTCGATGGCACTTAACAACAATAGCAGCCTGAGGTCAGTTAAAAGAAAGAAAAAAACCAAAATGGTGTCAGAAAGACTCTGAAACTTGCTCTTGAGCATAGAGAAGCTAAAGTGAATGGAAGAAATTAGGAAGTAAAAGAGCTGAAAAGAAAATTTCAAAGGACAACTCAAGAAGACAAAATCAAGGATTAAAATGAAATGTGCAAAGACCTGGAGTTAGAAAGTCAAAAGGGAAGAGCATGCTCAGTATTTCTCAAGCTGAAATAAATGAAAAAAGGCAAGCCTTGGTTTGCAATATTGAAGGGCACCATCGGCAAAATATTGAATGATACACAAAGCATGGAAAGAACATGGAAGGAATACAGAGTCACTGTGCCAAAAAGAAATGGTCAATGTTTAGGTATTTCAAGATGTAACATATGATAAAGAATAGATGGTACTGAAGGAAGAAGTCCAAGGTACACTGGGGCACTGGCAAAAAAACAAGGCTTCAAGAATTGATGGAATACAAACTGAAGCCTTTCAACAAACTGACACAGCACTGGAAGCATTCATTCATGTATGCCAAGAAATTTGGAAGACAGCTACCTGGCCAACAGATTGGAAAAGATCCATATTTGTGCCAATTCCAAAGAGAGATGACCCAACAGAATGTGGAAACCATCAAACTGTGCTAAAGATAATTTGAAAAGGATTGCAGTACTACATCCATAGGAAACTGCCAGAAACTCAAGCTGGATTCAGAAGGGGATATGGAACCAGGAATATCATTGTTGACATTATAGGGATCATGGCTGAAAGATATAGGGAATACTAGAAAGATGTTTACTTGTGCATTTGACTCTGTGGCTCATGACAAACTAGGGATAACATAGTGAAGAATGAATATTGGAAAATATTTAATTATTCTTATGATGAACCTGTACATAGACCAAGAGACAGCTGTTAGAACAGAAAAGGGGGATATAGAATGGTTTAAAATCAGGAAAGTGGTATAACATGATTGTATCATTTTACCATACTTATTCAATCTGTATGCTGAGCAAATAATCTGAGAAACTGGACTTTATGAAGAAGAA
>NW_006408529.1:35457101-35472402 GCF_000296735.1 Chrysochloris asiatica | reverse complement strand
AGTTAATACCAATATTGCTCAAATTTATGCACAAACCACGAAAGCCAGTGATGATGAAATTGAAGAATTCGACAAAATTCTTCAGTTTGAAATTTATCAAACATGCAATCATGATGCATTGCTAATTACTAGTGATTAGAATACAAAGGTTGGAAACAAAGAGGAATGATCAGTAGTTGGAAAATATGACTTTGGTGACAGAAACACAATGCCTTCCATATGGGCTGCATCTCCATGTAAAGAAAACAAAACTCCTCACCACTGGAACAATAAATAGCATCCATATAAATGGAGAAAAGACTGAAGTTGCCAATGACTTCATTTTGCTCGGATAAGCTATCAACACTCATGGAAGCAGTAATCAAGAAATCAAACGACGTATTGCATTAGGCAAATCTGCTGCAGAAGACCTCTTTAAAATGTTGAAGAGCAAAGATGTCAGTTTGAGGACTAAGGTGCACCTGACCCAAGCCATGGTATTTTCAATAACTTCATATGCATACAAAAGTTGGACAGAAAATAAGGAAGACCATAGAAGAATTGATGCATTTGAGTTATGATGATAGAGGAGAATGTTGAAAGTACCATAAACTTTTAAGAAAACAAACAGTTCTGTACTGGAAGTACAGCCAGAGTGCTTGTTGAAGCCAGAATGGTCATACTTTGTCTGTCATACTTCAGGCATATTATCAGGAGGGACCAGTCCCTGAAGAAGGATATCACGTTTGGTAAAGTGGAGGAAGAACCTCAAAAGGATGGATTGGCACAGTGGTAGCAGCAATGGGCTCAGGTGTAGCAAGGATTATGAGCTTGGCCCAGGACTGGGCAGTGTTTCATTCTGTTGTGCATAGAGCCACTATGAGTTGGTACCGACTCAGTGGCACCTAACAATAACAACCATATAAGGTAAAGGTGCTTTAGTATATGTCATTAAAGTGGCTAATCAGTTGGCATGGAGTTAATGCACAGTGAAGTTAATGATCTGACTGTACCTGATCTAATCAGATGATCCTTTTCAACTGGCTCTAGAGGTCAGAGACAGAGAATTCATAGATTTGACATGTGAAAGGGATTCAAAACTAGGAAAATTCTCCACTGCTGGCTTTGAAGATAGAGAAGGACCTGAAAGCAGCCTGAAGAAGATGCATGTGACCCCTGACAAATGGTTACAACAAGTACAAGGGGACCTTAGTTCTACTACCACAAGAAACTGAATTCTGTCAACAACCAGTATTAGTTTGGAAGAGTATCCCAAGCCCTAGATGAGAGTGCAGCCCAGTCAACCCCTTGATTTTGGCCTTGTGAGTCTCTAAGGAGAGGATCTGGTAGAATTGTGAGAAAATAAATGGATGTTGTTTTAAGCTGCTAGTTTGTGGTAAATTGTTACACAGCAGTAAAAAACAGACACAGGGCATTTCACCACAAATCTGAATTCAACTAATATTTGAGCATCTGTGCTAGGGATGGTGTTAAGAACTTCAATACTCTTATATGTTAAATTACATAATCCTTCCTTTAGTCTTTTGTGGTTGATGTTGCTTTTTGTTGACATCATCAAACCATCACTTGCATTAGAGCTTAAATCACAGCTACAGTTAGTTTACACTGAAAGTTTTAACTCCATTTAAAGTCTTGACATAAATTCAGCCTCCACAGAGTTAGTTGTGAACATTAACCAGCAATGCAAAAAGCTTTGCCCTCAAGTAGATTGTTTTTGAATAGAAATTGCAACTCCCCTAGGCAGCCCAGGCAGGGGCAGGCCTGCCCTCAGGGGACTTGTCCTTAATGGAAATTGGGGTATCTGTACCCATGGTCATAAGTCATACCCGACCAAGATGTTTGGAAGTGAGACAGAAGCAATCCTGAAAACTTTTCTAATCTGAATTTATATATGTATCCCAATTATGATTCTTTTCCACTTCCATAGTCCTGTCTGTGACAGTGATGAATTGATCTACTGCCAACTACGCTCTGTGACTATTTCCTTTGTATTCTAAAGTCTATTATTTAGCTGCATAGCCATGATTCCTTTGGTCACCATTATGGCCTCATGCTGATAGTCTCCCTCATCCAGATGATTCGTCTTTGTCTTGTCTTTGTCCTGTTAATAAAGGAGTCTCTCTAAAATATTTTGAGTTTGGGGTCTTTTCCCCCCTGAAATAGCTTTCTCCACCATGAAGTATTTGAACTGTTTGAATAATATTCTCAAAACCCACAAACAGCATCAATCAGCAACCCCATTGACCTCACCATGATGACTGGTATTAAGAAGAGAAGAACTGTGACTTTGGGTTCAGAAGTGAACACAGGTTGTAAGTTGGTCCAGAAGTGCTGACCTTTAGGTTGGCAGCCAAGTGCTTGAACCATTCTGCCACCAGGCTTTACTCAAGTCAGAATGAGGACCAGTCATTTTGTTTATTAATTGGAAAGAGCTACTCTCTATTTTACACTGGTGATACAATATACAATTAGGAGGCCTAGAACTGCCTCTGCCATTGTATTCCCAGGAGAAAAGTAAATGGAGAAGGACAGAATCAAGAAACCCACAAGGAAATATATCTAGAACTCTTATCAAACCATACCTGAAGCTTGTATCTTTTAGGGACTTTTTTGTAACCATAAACCAATGATTTCCTCAAGCACTGAAGCCATTTTGTGTTGGGTTTTCAATAATTTGCAAGTAAAGCAATCCTAACAGATATATTATTACTCCTAGTAGATATGTGAGACCCTGAAACTCCATAAACTGAATTGCCAGTGGTCACAAAGTTAGTAAGTGTCAGAGCTAGGATTTCAAACACAATGCTTTAGCTCTAAATTCTATGCTGGACCCTTTATATCCAGCTGCCTCACCCCATTTATATCTGTCCCATCCTAACCTGCCGAATAACCTTCCCTAAGGTAACAAACAAAAAACTCTTTCATGAATTCCTCCTTATCCTCACTGCTAGAAAGTGATCCCAGTTTCACAACCTAAATGTTTCTTCACCTCAACTTCCAGCACTACCCTACATCTCAGTCTTTTCAAACACAATTGAAATCTTAAAAGGTCAGCATAGATAGAGCTCTCTCTTTTCTCACATATTGCTTTTTTTTTTTTTTTTTTTTCTCCTTCAAAGGGTTGCAAGACTGAGTTCTATAGAAATCACAGCCTTGTCCAGTTAGGGGGGCAGCTCAGACTGCACCCTGTAAACACCCAGGAAGCAAGGCTCAGAAGAGTCTCAGGAGGTGATCGTGAGGAAACAAAAGAGAAAGCGCCGAGATAAATGAGAAGGAGTCTTACTCTTCACCAAGAAAATGTCTCATTAATCAATGTCAAGACACCCCTACCTCCCACAGGGCTGGCAAAATCAAGTAACCAAATACAAGTTCCTTCCTGTCAGCTGAAGGTAATATTATTAGCAAATTAGCAAACACATTCATCAGTGATAAAAGAAAATCAATAGGTTTTGGAGTTTTATAAAGACAGGAGAAAGGGTAGAACTAAGAGCAGAAAGGTACTTCATTCTTTATTAAGCTTGTTTACTCACAGTCACCTCTTCCTCACCCCCGGATGCTGGGGAAGTGGCCTGGCCCAGTTTCCAGGTACTCTAACTGCTTGGCTCACTCCCTGCCCTCAGGAGCTGGGCAAGCACGGACTGCACAATGGCCATCCAAAGTGTAGGAGGCCCTCACTCTGAGGAGAGACCTTTTGTTGGAGACCAGCCTTTGAAGCCATTCTTCCAGCTGCCCATGGTGCAAGAAGGGAAAATGTTGACCTGAGGCCCCTGCTGATTTCTTCTTCCAGCATTTCCACTCCCCAGGAATGAATGGATATGTAGCCAAGAAAAAGCCTTCCAATGACTAAGGCTGCAGGGGAGAGGGATTGCAATTTCTTGCCTTTGGAAAAGTGGGTGGGAGCTTTGGGCTTTACAGAGAACAGGGACAGAAGAGAGACTGAACAATGAAGGGGCCCACCCATCCCCTGAACTGTGAGAATGCTGGTGGATCTGAGGGGGCTTTTTCATTTAACTTTTTAAAGAATCTGGTAAAAAGTACAGATTAGTGTGGCGTTCGAGGATAAGCAATGAACTAAAAGCTCCATTTGAACCACATGGTCACCAGCCACCCCTCAGAAACCCTATACAAAGTTGCTATGAGTTGGAACTGACTGGACAGCACTGACTAACAGCAAATCCTCAGGGAAAAAATGTCCCTTTTGTGGGTATTCAGACATAGTTTGGGGTACAAGTGCTGCCTAGAGCCCCCAATGTTAAGGAAAACCACCATCCTTCAGAGCTGGACTCACTGAGCTTCCTTCCTTCAGAAGGGACATGAATCTTGTACTTTGCATCAGGGCACCATAGATCACTTTGAACTGACAGACTTAAATCACTGGAAGGGTACAAGGTAGGAGCAGGCAGACTGAGCCAGGCAGCACTCTTTCCATCCCCCGGAAACACCTCTTTCTAAGCATCTTTATTGAGTTTCCAAGCATATAGTTGTTGTTGTTGTTGTTAAGTGTAGTCGAGTCCGTTCTGACTCATAGCAACCCTATATACAGCTTCCAAGTAATGGCTGGGAGCTCGACCCACCGACCTTGTGGTTCAAACCAACCTTGCAGTCCATCACATTAACCTGCAGCAACACACCAGGACTCCACAGTATATAGTAGGGACTCCATAAAGATTTTTAAGAAGATATTTTGTAGAATAGCAGTTACCTTCAGGAAACCCCAAGTGTGAAAAGCAGTTAAGCACCCAGTTACTAACTGGAAGGTTGAAGGTTCAAGTTTACTCCTAGGTGCCTTGGAAGAAAGACCTGGGGATCTACGTTTAAAAAATGCGCCATTGAGAGCCTTATGGAGCCTACTTCTGCTTTGACACACATGGGGTCACCACGAGTTGAAACTGATTGATTCTACGGCAACTCTTTTTTTCCCTCCAGCCTTGACCATAGCTAAAATACTTCAACTTTCGGGGATTGGAAATGTACTGAAATTCTTTCCTCATTCTGAGTTAAAATGTCAGGAAAGGTGTGACTCTGGAGGGTGACCGGACCTTTTCATGTCCTGAAGTGACTGATGCAGGTAATAAGGCAAGCATGTCACTCTCCCATCTGGGAGCCACCTGCTTTCTTGGAATTCTCTTCTGCTCACAAGGGCACAACTCTGAAGCAGGCCATTTGCCCTGAGATAGCTGCAATCCACAGGATAGAAGCTGTTGTTAATAAATGCCTTTGAGTTGGTTCTGACTCATAGTGACCCTGTAGAGGGTTTCCAAGGAGCAAGTGGTGGGTTTAAACTACCAACCTTGTGGTTAGTAGTCCATTGCTTATGCTACAGTGCCACACCAGGATGCCCATGAGAGAAGAGGAGAAGATGAAGAAGAAAAGGCAAAACATTCACAAGAATCCATCTTTTCCTTCTTCCATACAAACTTTATCAGAGCTTCAAAGTGAGCCCTTTGTTTCTCCTTCCATCTGTGTCCCAGACACTAAATGTCCCTCCTCCCAAGGCCATCCATTATCTGCTTCTGTGCCAGTAATACCCAGCAGGGGGCTCTACTTGGTTTCCCTTTATCGAACTTCCTATCTAAGGAGGCTTTGGTTAGTGCTTGTATGCTAACCAAAGGGTAGGCAGTTTGAACGCACAACCTGCTCTGAGGAAGTAAGATGTGGTAATCTGCTCCCATGGGCTTGGAAACCCTATGGGAGCAGTTCTACTCTGTACTTAGCATCACTATGAGTCCAAGTCAACTTGAAGACAACAAGTTTGGAATTTTGGTTAAACTTCCCCTTTGCTCAAAACAGGTTCTTCCTTGCCTTATAGGCACAACTGACTCAAACTCCCTGGGGAAGTACTCACCTTAAAGAGGGCTGGATGTCTGTGTGGGGAGTTTATTCTCTAATGGTAGTCCCTAATTCCCAGGCTGTGGAATGAAAGGATTTCTGAAGGGTAGGAGCAAGAAGAGCTAGAGCACCTTCCCACTTCCTTGACAACCAGACCCATCCCTGGTTCAATCTGGAGTGTGGTCTAGGCTGCAATATATTCAGCCTGTATTCGGAGAGCTCCTTTCTCTGCCTCCTTGACAGGATAGGTGTTCCTTAGACTTTTCAGTCCCCTCCTTTGGTGGTCCCCAAAGCAAGAAGTATATCCACTCCAACAAGTACCTTTGGTGGCAATACAAAACATAGACAAATTCAAGGGCCTGAAAATAACTCTGCAGGTCACTCCCTTCAAGATCTTCATTCTATAGAAGACAAAGCTGAAGCCCAGAATAGTCAGGCAAGAAAATGCATTTGCAGTATTTGGAATGAACCACTTGCCTGACATTCACATGTTTTCCAACACAGGGCTCAATTATTGTATCTAGGCTTTTACAAGTAGGAAAAAAAAACAAAAAAACAAAAAACTGTTCACAATGAGCATGTGTGCTGAGGTGAATGAGGTCAAGGAGGAGCACTGTAAAAAAAATTATCTAGTTCAGATAGGAGAAGAGATGCCTATCTCTCTAAAATACATAAAAGGTGATGGACAAAAGGGGACAGGTTACAATTGGGACCCTGTTAACCAGGACAACCAATTAAGCTAATTCCACTTCAGACAACTCTCCATCTGCCAGTAGAGTTTATCAATCCTGGAGAGTTACTGCACATGTAGATAGATACTCTTCAAATGGAAATAAGAACTCTCTACATGTGAGTAGCAAATGAATGAGTCAGGAAACTGGTTCAGTCCAACAAGGACAATGCAGCTGATGATACTCCTTTAGAGTTGATATAATCTCTAAATAAATTAAACTAGTTCCATTATACCATTTCAGCCACCCATCTGTCATCTTGTTGTAATGTGATGGTTTGCATGTTACTGTGACAATAGAAGCGATGTCACCAGTATTTCAAATGCCAGCAGCATCACCATGGAAAACAGATGTCAGTGGAGTCTCTCGACAAAGACTTGGAAGGAAGGCCTAGAGGTCTACTTCCAATGAAAACCCTATGGTTCATAACAAAATATTGTCCAATAGAGTGCTGGAAGGTGAGCCCCCTACTTGGACAGAACTCAAAATAAACAATGGACTTGAGCATATCCATAATTGAGAAACTAACACAGGGCCAAGCAGCATTTGGTTCTCTTGACATAGGTCTCCACGAGTCAGAGGCAATTTGTGACAACTAAAAACAACAGCGTTGTAACAGTTAAGTGTTAAAAATTAACTTAAAAATTTTTGTGATTTAGCTAATTGAATAGTCTAGTAAGGAACATAAAAGGCCCCATGAGTTGTCCCTCATTCAAAAGGTGGCTGCTGGCCCCACACAACCACTTCAGGCACGGTACATTCCCCTTGCTCCCACACATAGAGTTCATCTTTTTCTTTTCACTCTATTCACTAATATCTGACTCTAGACTTTTTTGATGAAGTTCTTTGTCCAAAGGTAAGTCACTACAGACAGTAAGGGAAGTGGATTTTCACTCTCCATTCTCTAGGGATGTTACTTGGGATAGTCATACTTCACCACAAGGAGGACTGTGATAAGGAGATCATGACAGGGAAATCTGATACCTCCATTCTGAACCAGCTTGGAAGAAAAGGAGAGAGAGAAAGACTCACAGTTTGAGGTCTTTTAATGGCAACCACCTGTCCCCAACTTGGCAATGACTATAGACCTTCCTCCATAATTCCTCTGTCAGTTTGTCATACTGTGATAGCTTATGTGTTACTGTGATTCTGGAAGGTCTGCCAGCAGGGTCACCGATAGTGGGCAGGTTTCAGTGGAGCTTCCAGACTAAGAAAGACTAGGAAGAGGCAGACCACTTCTAAAAGGTTACCCACTGAAAACCTCATACATTACCAGAAAATAAGGCCATCAGGTTAAAAGATACTCAAAATACCACTGGAGAAGAGCTGCCTCCTCAAAGTAGAGTTGAACTTAACAACTTGGATGGAATAAAGCTTTTAAGATTTCCATTGGCTGATGGGACACAACTCAAAATGAGGAGAAGCAGTTGCAAACATGCATTCATAGTCATAATGTGGAATGTATGAAATATTAATCTAGGAAAATTGAAATGGAACATATAAAGATTGATATTCTAGGCATTGGTGTGCAGAAATGGACTGGTATTGGTCACTTTCAATCAGACAATCATATGGGTTACTATGCCAGGAACAGCAAATTGAAGAGGAATGGCATTACATTCATCATCAGAAAGAACATCTCAGATCTATCTTGAAATACAATGCTATCTGTGATAGGATAATATCTATACACCTTCAAGGAACACCAGCTAATACAACTACTATTCAGATTTAAGCACCAACCAAAGCCAATGATGATAAAATTGAAGAATTCTACTAATTTCTTCAGTCTTAAACTGATCAAGCATGCAATCAAGATGTGTTAATAATTACTGTCGATTTGACAACAAAGGTTGGTATCAAAGAAGAAGGATCAGTAGTTGGAAAATATGGCCTTGGTAATACTTGGAGATTGCATGATAGAATTTTGCAAGACCAATGATTTCTTCATTGCAAATACCTTTTTTAAACAATATAAAAGACAACTGTGCACATGGACCTCACCAGATGGAAGACACAGAAATAAAATTGGCTGTATATGTAGAGTGAGACCGTGGAAAAGCTCAATGTCATCAACCAAAAAAAGCCAAGGGTAACAGTTTTAACTGCTGTAACATTGTAATCGTTGTAACAGTTACAACACTTACAGTTGTAACAGGTAACAAGTATAACAGACCATCAATTGCTAGTATGCAAGTTCAGGCTGAAGCTGTAGAAAATTAAAACAAGTCCAGGAGAGCCAAAATATGACCATGAACATATTCCACCTGAATTCAGAGATCATCTTAAGAACAGATTTAATGCATTAGACATGAATGTCTAGTGACCAGAGGAGTTGTGATATGACATCAAGAACATCATATAGGAAGAAAGCAAAATGTCGTTAAGAAGACAAGAAAGAAGGAAAAGGCCAAGATGGATGTCAGAAGAGACTCTGACACTTACTCTCCAGTGTAGAGATGCTAAAGCAAATGGAAGAAATGAGTAGGTAAAAGAGCTGAACGGAAAACTTCAAAGGGCAGCTCAAGAAGACAGAGTCAAGTATTATAATGAAACATGCAAAGACCTTGATTTGGAAAACCAAAAGGAAAGAATATGCTCAGCATTTCTCAAGCTGAGGGAACTGAAGAAAAAATTCGAGCCTAGACTTGCAGTACTGAAGGATTCTATGGGCAAAATATTAAGTGATGCAGAAAGCATCAAAAGAAGATAGAAGGATAGACAGAGTTACTGTACCAAAAGAAATGGTCTATGTTCAACCATTTCAAGGGGTAGCATATAATCAAAAGCCAATGGAGGAAGAAGTCCAAGGTGCACTGAAGGCATTGTCAGAGAACAGGGCTCCAAGAATTTATGGAATACAAATAGAAATCTTTCAACAAACTGATGCAGCACTGGAGGCACTCACTCATCTATGCCAGAAATTTGGAAGACAGCTACATGGTCAACTGATTGGAAGAAATCCATATTTGTGTCCATTCCAAAGAGAGATGACCCAATGGGATATGGAAATCATCAGGCAATTAATTTTAATTTTTAATTAAAATATTAATATCACATGTAAATAATATTTTGATAACAATAATTTAAAAATAATTGCAATAGTACATTGACAGGGAACTGTCAAAGGTTCAAGCCAGATTCAGACTTGGACATGGAATGAGGGGTATCATGGCTGATGCCACATGGATCTTGGCCGAAAACAAAGAATACCAGAAAGATGCTTACTGTGCTTTATTGACTATGCAAAGGCTTTCAATTGTGTGGATCATAACAAGCTATGGATAACATTCTGAAGAATGGGCATTCCAAAACACTCAATTGTGCTTATGAGGAAGCTGAACATAGACCAAGAGGCAGTTGTTCAAACAGAGCAAGGGGATACTGAATGGCTTAAAATTAGGAAAATTGGGTGCCAGGGCTGTATTCTTCCACGTTACTTATTTAATCTGTGTGCTGAGCAAATAATCTGAGAAGGTGTATTATATGAAGAAGAACGTGGCATCAAGATTGGAGGAAGGCTCACTAACAATCTGTGAAATGCAGATGATACAACCTTGCTTGCTGAAAGTGAAGAAGCCTTTAGATACTTACTGATGAAGATGAAAGCCCACAGTCTTTGGCATGGGTTGCACCTCAATATAATGAAAATGAATATCTTCTCAACGGGACCAATAAATAACACCATGATAAATTGAGAAAAGATTGAAGTTGTCAAAGACCTCATTTTGCTCGGATCAACCACCAACACTCCTGGAAGCAGCAGTCAAGAAATCAAATGACATACTGCATTAGACAAATCTGCAGCACAAGACTTCTTTAAAGTGTTCAAAAGCAAAGATGTCAGTTTAAGGACTAAAGTGCAGCTGACCCAAGCCATGATATTTTCAATAGCCTCATATGCACATGAAAAATTGAACATGAATAATAAAGACCATAGAAGAATCAATGCATTTGAGCTATGGTTTTTGAAAAGAATATTAAAAGTACTATGGGAAGAGAGGGCATATCCACAAGAGCACCCACACTTGCAGATAATACCCATTTGACCAGGCTTCAATGGCTGGATGATCAGAGCTCAACTAGAAGAAGAAAAAAGAGGAAAAAAAGAATAATCTGATACAATTTGATGAACTTGACCTACACCTATGGATGCAGTAGCTCTAAAGAGGGAACAAATCTTTACAGTGAGGATCATTCTCACCCACTCAATACAGAGCGTAGACAGGGATGGGCAACTTGGACAATGTCTACCAAAAATGGGGGAGCTACAAAGGCAAGAAGTGACTGGCTTACAAGCTTTCAAGAAGAAGCCTAGATTCAGAGGGCATGGAGGAAGGTAGAATCTCCACTGAGTAATAACCAATGTGTTCGGGTGGGGCTGATGAAAGGAGATGGGGATAAGGCTTATGTGGCACATGTTCTCCCATGTAAAACTATCAGAACTGACTGTGAGGGTTGGAAATGTAAAGGTAGACATTTTGTACCAAAAGGAGGGGAATGGTTGACTTTGCAGGCCAGGAGCAGAGGCCCCTGGAACCATCAAGAGAGAAGACTGGAGTGCGGGACCCTACCCAGAGAAACAGTGAAGACAGAGATGGATGCAGAGAAGATGATGTGGAGAGATGGAATGGCTGGGAACTCTAGACCCAGAGAGTGAGAGGGGCTGTGTGCTGATGACCAGGGGGCAGCTTGTGGGGTATATCCTTTGGTTGGTTGATGATGCAAGGAGGGGATCATAACCATGGCAATGTAACAATATACGATAGGATGAATGTAAAGCTAATGTTCTCCCATGTAAAACTATCACACATTTCACAATAAAACAGTTTTTTTTTTTTTTTAAGTTGAAATTTCAGGAAGATAAATTTTAAGGTAGATAACGTGAATACTAGAAATGTGCTAGTTTGGGAGTTAGACGATTCAGCTTCTAATTCAAGCTGTATGTTTGTAGCAAGCCTGTCCCCATATCCTAGGTCTTAGTTTCCTCATCTGTAAATAAAATATTGGACAAAACTAGAAAGTCTGTAGGGGCTGTTCTAGGTCTAACATTCTGTGATACTTGGTGGTCTATTCAGAGTTTTTCAAGGGGGAGGAGAAAAGTGAGGATATAAGGTAGTATTTCAGTCAGCTTTCTTTCCTTTCTTCTCAGACAGGGTAGTGGAAGCTGATACCTTTGAAGTTTGAAGACTGCTCCCATACAATGAGGAAAGCCATATGAGAATGTTTAAAGATGATTTCCTCATTTTAGCAGGTATGCCATGAGCCCTTATAAGTTACCTGTAGTGTAGGGAAATCTGGATGTTGGTTTTATGTTGATCTAGGATCTTGTCAAATTCTCTTTGCATAATTGATCTTAGAGAGTTGTGCGAATCTTTGTTGTTGTTGTCAAGTGCCATCAAGTTAGTTAAAAAAAACAACAACAAAAAACAAGTACTATGGACTGCCAGATTAACAAATAAATCTGTGTTGGAAGAAGTACAGTTAGAATGAACCTTAGAAGCCAGGATGGTGACATTTGGTCTCTCTTACTTCAGATTTATTATCAGGAGGGATTCGTTTCTTGATAAAGACATCATGTTTGGTAAGTGGAGTGTAGGCAAAAAAGAGGAAGACCCCTAACAAGATGTATTGGCACAGTGGCTATAGAAATGGGCTCAAGTGTAGCAGCAATTGTGAAGTTAATTCATGACCAGGCAGTGTTTTGTTCTGTTGTGTGTAAGGTCACTAGGAGTCAGAATCAACTGGAAGGCACCTAGCAACAACAACAACGACAACAAAGAGAGGTGGCCCAACATAACACAGACATCACTGAACAACATAACTACTATCATTTGCGAGCAAAATTTTGCTGAAAAACGTCAATAGGGATCTGCCAGAGATTCAAGCAGGATTCAGAAGAGGACATGGAATAAGGGTTATCATTGCTGACATCAGGTATATCGTGGCTGAAAATAGAGAATAGTAAAAGATGTTTACTTATGTTTTATTGACTATGCAAAGGCACTCAACTGTCTGAATCATAAACTATGGACCACATGACAAAGAATAGGTTTTCTGGAACATTTAATTGTGCTCATGAGGAACTTATACATAGACCAAAGGGCAGTCAATCAAACAGAGTAAGGGGTTACTGAATGGTTTAAAATCAGGAAAGGTTTGCTCCAGAGCTGTATCCTTTTGTGCATTCAATTTGTATGCTGAGCAAATAATCTGCGAATCTGGATTATATGAAGAAGAATGTGTCTGTGACAGTTAAGGTTTTTGTCAATTTAAGTGGACCAGGATTCTCAGTGGTTTGGAAGTTGAGATGTAGCTATTCCCCATGATGTGATTTGATGTGATGAAACAATAAGTGGATTGTTGTTGCTGTTGTTAAGTGCCATCAAGTTGGTTCCGACTCATAGCAAGCCTGTAAAGGGTTTCTGACCAGCAGATTGGGATATTGTTGTTGTTGGTAGGTTCCTTTGAGTCAGCTCCAACTCACAGCAACCTTATACAGAGCAGAACTAAACATTGCCCGGTCTGAGCCGTCCTCACAATTGTTGCTATGCTTGATCCCATTGCTGCTGCCACTGTGCTAATCTATCTCATTAAAAGTTCTTCCCCCTTTTTTGCTGACTCTCCACTTCACCAAGCATTATGTCCTACTCCGGGACTGGTTCATCCTGATAACATTTCTGAAGTATGAGAGAAAAATCCTTGCCATCTTGGTTTCTAAGGAGCATTCTGGCTATATTTGTTCCAGCACCAATTTGTTTCACTGTACTTCCATAATTCTCTAATTTGTTGTTGTTGTTAAGTGCCATCAAGTCAATTCCAATCCGTAGCTACCCTGTATAAGGTTTCCAAGGAGCAGCTGGTGAGCTTGAACCACCGACCTTGCAGTTCAAATGGCTGTGCAGTCTGGCTCATTAACCCATAGCACCACACCAAGACTCCAAGGTCACTATGGGTTGGAATCGACTTGACGGCACTTAACAACAGCAATTCTCAAATACCATAGCTAAAATGCATCAATTCTTCTGTGATCTTCCTTAATCACTACTCAGTTTCACATGCCTATGAATTGATTGAAAATACCAAAGTTTAGGTGAGGCACGCCTTAGTTCTCAAAATGATATCTTTGTTCTTGACCACTTTAAAGAGGTTTTATACAGAAGATTTGCCTAATGCAATACACCATTTTATTTCTTGACTGCTGCTTCAATTAGTGTTTATTGTGGATCCAAGCAAAATGAAGTCTTCGACAACTTCAATATTTTCTCCATTTATTGTAATATTATTTATTGGTCTAGTTGTGCAGATTTTAACTTTCTGTTCCATAGTCTGCCCTTGGCCTTGTTTAAGCTGATGATATTGTGCTTTTTCCACCATTTTGTCTCACAGATGTAGTCAATTTGATTTCTATGTGTTCCATCTGGGAAGGTTTATGTGTATAATTATTAGTTTAAAAACAGTATTTGCCATGAAGAAATCAATGGTCTTGCAAAATTCTATCATTTAGTTTCCAGCATCATTTCGATCACCAAGGCCATATTTTCTAAATACTGATCCTTCCTCTTTGTTTCCAACTTTGCATTCCAGTCACCAATAACTATCAGTACATCTTGATTGCTGTTTGATCAATTTCAGACTGAAAAAATTGGTAGAATTCTTTAGTTTCATCATCACTGGCTTTAGTGGTTGGTGTCTAAATTTGAATAATATTTATAATTAACTGGTCTTTCCTGTAGGTGTATGGATATTATTCTGTATAGACAGCATTGTATTTCAAAAAAGAACTTGAAATGTTCTTTTTGATGATGAACATGATGCCATTCCTCTTGAATTCGCTATTCCTGGCAGAGTAAATCATATGATTGTCAGATTCAAAATTGCCAGTACCAGTCAATTTCAGCTCACTAATTCCTATGATACAGATTTTTATTTATTCCATTTTATTTTTGACAACTTCCAATTTTCCTAGTCATACTTCATATAGTCCCTGTTACAATTATTAATGGATATTTGTAGTTATTTCTCCACATTTTGAGTTGTGCCCCATCAGCAAATGAAAGTCCAGAGAGTTTTACTCCATTTGTGTCATCATAGTCAACTCGACTTTGAGGTGGCTCTTCTTCCAGTTATATTTTGATTACCTGAAGGGCTCATCTTCCAGCACTAAAACATATGATAATGTGCTCCTGCTATTCATGTTTTCATCTCTGGTACTTTATCTGACAATGTTTCTGTTATTCATAAGGTTTTCAGTAGCTAAACATTTAGAAATAGTCTGTTTCTACTTTGTAGTCTGTCTTAGTCTAGTAGCTCAACTGAAACCTGTCCATCATGGGCGACGCTGCCAGTATCTAAAATCCAGGTGGTATAGCTTCTATCAACATGCAAGCCACCACAGTATAACAAACTGACAGAACCATTTGGGTCCGACTAAGTTGTTGTTGTTGTGATTAGGTGCTGTTGGTCAGTTCCAATTCATAGTAATGTTATAAACAACAGAATTAAACACTGCCTGGTCCTATACTAATCTCACAAGTGTTGCTACTCTTGAGTGCATTGCTGCTGTCACTGTACCAATCCATCTCATTGGAAGTTTTCCTCTTTTTTGCTGACACTCCATCTTATCAAACATGATGTCCTCCAGAGATTGGTCCCTCCAGAGATTATGTCCAAAGTATGAGAGACCAAGTCTCATCATCCTGGCTTCTAAGGAACATTCTGGCTGTACTTCCTCCAACATA
>NW_006408529.1:35448093-35455431 GCF_000296735.1 Chrysochloris asiatica | reverse complement strand
CTCTGGCAGTTAGTCTTAACTGTTGACCTTTCAGTTCAAACCAACCTTAAGCTCTAGTGCTTATCCTATGGTGCCATACCACCTTAATCCCATTACGACCCTTATCTGATTTCATGAGAGATTTCCAAGAGTATGACATGTCTGTCATTTTATTTTATAAGAGATAAAAGCAGAGAGACATGAACAGAGAAAGAGGAACTACTACCAGCAAGATAGAAGAGTTGGGAATGGATTGCATCCTTTGGACCTGGGGTCCTTACACTGTGACGTTCCTAGGTCCAAAGGAAGATTAATGATAAGATACATGGAACCAAGGAATGCTGGGCCTATAGATGCTGAAAGGAATCAAGTACCTTTCTATAGAGCCAGTGGTTTGGATTCAAACCTCGTTCATGGAGTTCTGGTATGGTACTGTAGGATAAACACTAGACTGCTAACAATAAGATCAGTGATTCAAATCTCCCAGCTACTCCTTAGAAATTCTTTACAGGGTCATTATGAGTCAGAACTGACTCTATAGCACTTCACAGCAACAACAACTGAGATAATTGAAGACATCTATTTGTGATATATCTCTTATAGCACCATTAGATAACTAGGAGTAGTATCAGAATTGAAGTAAGACTCTCATTAACAACCTGCAATATGCAGGTGACACACCTTGCCTGCTGAAAGCAGAGAGGACTTGAAATACTTACTGATGAAGATCAAAGACTACAGCCTACAGTGGTGTGGATTTCACCTCTGTTTAAATAACATGAAAATACTCACAACTGGGCCAGAAAATAACATCATGATAAACAGAGAAAAGATCAACGTCAAATATTTCATTTTGCTTAGATCCACAATTAATGTTCATGGAAGCAACAGACAAGAAATCAAAATATGTATTGCATTAGTGAAATGTTTTGCTATGTTCAAGGGCAAAGATGTCACTTTGAGGACTAAGGTCCACCTGACTCAAGTCATGATATTTTCAATCGCCTCATATGCATAAAGTTGGACAATGGGTAAACAAGATCAGAGAAGAAGTGATGCATTTGAATTATGGTATCAGAGAAGAATATTCAAACATTCCATGGATCGCCAGAAGAATAAAGTAATCTGTCTTGGAAGAAGTACAATCAGAAGGCTCCTTAGCAGTGAGATGGGAGACTGTCTCTCATACCTAGGACACATTGACAGGGGGACCAGTCCCTGAAGAAGGACAACATGATTGGAAAAGTGGGGGGTTTGCAAAAAGAAGAAGACCCCCCCACTAAAATGGATTGACAAATTGGCAGCAACAATGAGTTCACACATAACAGCGATTGTGAGGATGGCACACGACTGGGCAGTATTTAATTCTGTTGTACATAGGATCACTATGAGTTGGAACAGACGTGTTGGCACCTAAAAACAAGAACATTCACCTTCATGACTAGGTTTGCTTTCTTGTTCTCTTGAAATGCAACCCTAAGAACACAGCAATTGCAACTTTGACAAATGAAAGGTTTCTCATGTTACCTGAAGAAGAAATATTGATTTATACAGATTTTTTTTGAGGCAGCATTAGGAGAACTTTATGCTAACCCTGATGCCATTCATTTATTTTGTAAACACCAACACAGTTTTACATATTATTTAATGCCCACTATGTACCAGGAACTGTGTCCATGAGGACATGAGTGAGTAGTTCAAAGTACCTGTTTGCTAAGAGTTTGAAATCACATGGGCAAGGCAGATGGACAGTCTTATATTTGCAGTAAATGATAATTGCTATTTATTATAGGGGCACAGAGTAAGGACCTCTTGTCTGCGCTCAGTGAAGAAGAGCTCTGAAGAGGGTGACTCTGTCTTGTAGAAATACAAAATGATTCAGTAGGCAGAGGGAGATAAGGATATAGGGTGAGTAGGGTGGAGACAGCATTCCAATCAGTGGAAGCAGTATATGTTAGTAACCCAGAGAAACATGTCACAGCAGAAAGGCATGTGTGAGCCCTAGAGTCCTCTACCCGCTCTCTCCCCACCTGGCTTGTTCTTTCTCATACCTTCAGGTATTCGTTTAATTCCTCCAGGATGCTTTCACTGACTGTGTCCACTCTACTCCTTAGGAGTTCCTTTCCTCATCACAGTCCCTATCCTACTTCTTTTTGCTGTCTGCTGACCTGACTGTGTCGTCTACTAGCTGTGAGTTCTTTGAAAACAAATCAGGATCTGTCTTGTTTATAGTTTCAGTCCAGTGTCAAGTGCACTCAGTTTGTCGTGGTCATGATGTGTGGTGGAGTCGGTTCCGACTCATAGCAACCCTGTACAGGGTTTCCAAGGCTATAAATCTTTACAGAAGCAGAAAGCCTCATCTTTCTCCAGTGGAACAGCTGGTAGTTTCGAACTGTTGATCTTAAGGTTCATAACCCCTACACTACTAGAGCTCCTTGTCAAGTGCATTTCTCAAGAAATATTTTATATGACTAACTTTAAAACTCTACAAATACTGTATTGCATATGACTTCCAAAATGAGCAGAAGACGTTTGATAATGTGCTCTGGAAGTTAGTGGCTACACAGAAACGAAAGCATCAAGCATTTGTAATTTCCATTAAATGAGGTGCAATGAGAATAGGAAGCCTTGGTTTCCCACGGGGTAAGCACTGGGTCACCCACTGAAAGTTTGATGGTTCAGATCCAGCTAGTAGCTTCAGGGGAGAAAGGCCTGATTGTTTGCTTCTATAAAGATCATAGTCTAAAACCCCTATGGAAAAGTTCTCCACTGTTACCTGAGGTTGCTATGAGTCAAAAGCCACATGATGGCACACAGCAAACAAAATTAATCTAAGAGAACAAGGGGTTTAGATACACAAATATTCAAAGTTAGTCTTGTATTTACCCCTAAGGAGCGTTGTGCACCTCACATCCGCAAGACTCAGTCTTCTTATTGTCCAATGAGGGGATTCAAAAGTGTGTTTAACACTCATCCACTCCAATTTTTCATTTGCTTACTAAAGTCTGAGGTAAAACCTGCCCCAGAATTTTAAATGCAATTGAAAACATTTTCAACCAGCAACACTTTCAGGGAGTCCTATTGTGGCCTGTGGGTTAATGTACCAGACTGCAAAGTCATTTGAACTGCAAGGTTGGCTGATTCAAGCTCACAAGCTGCTCTTTGGAAACCCTATACAGGGTTGCTATGGGTCAGAACTGACTCGATGGAACTTAACAACAACAATAACACTTTTAGAATCATTTCTTTTAGAATACCTCCCCTAAACATAAGCTTTTATTCCCTTTCAAATAAAAACCCCATATTGAGTTCATTTTGCTAAGAGAATCCGGAGCTCCCTCTCGGAGTATGATGAGATGTGGGTGTAGATGTGAGTGTAGATAGAACAGTGCTGGTCGAGGTTATTTGGTTATCTGGAAGCAGAGAGATGTCTGCAACTACTCCACTCTTTTATCAGGGACCTTTTGTTATTGTTGTGAAGTGCCATCGAGTTGGTTTTGACTCATAACGACCCAGTATAGAGTTTCTGAGGAACGGCTGGTAAGTTTGAACTTATAAAGAGCCACACCAGGATTCCTTGTTGTTAAGTGCCATCGCATCGATTCTGATCCATAGTGACCCATAGGGTTTCCAAGGAGCAGCTGGTGATCTTGAACTGCCAATCTTGCAGTTCAAACACTTTGCAGTATGACACATTAGCCCACAACACCACACCAGGACTCCTTAAAGAAATGTATAAATGATGCCTGCCCTAGAATTTTCATTGTGTTAAAAGGGCAGATGATTGTGGTACTGAATCGAAGTCTGCAGTAGGCCAGCAAACTCTGGACTCAAAGCCCATCATTTCAATCCCACAGTTCCCTAAGAAGTTTAGCTATATTGAAACCAAACCATATAAAACCAAAGCTAAGCAAAAACACTAATCTATAAGTGTACCAAGGATCCAAAATTTGGGGGAAATTGCATGTGCTAAAACAGTAGAAATGAACTCTTAACTCTAAAACCCAAAACTAAACCAAACCCAATGCCAGCTAGGCAATTTCAACTTATAGTGACCATAATAATTTTTCAGACAAAATCTTTCCAAAACATCACCTTTCTCCTGTAAGTTTGAACCACACACTTTGCGGTTAGAAGCCTAACACCTAACTCACAATGCCACTAGGGCTCCCTGTTCTTGTTGCTAAATGCCATCAAGTTGGTTCCACCTCATAGCGATCCTGTATAGGGTTTCTGAGGAGCAGCTGGTGAGTCAAACTTATGGTTCAAACCAACCTTGTAGTCCAGCGCATTAATATGCAAAAACCTACCCCCCAAAATGTAATAAAACCCATTACCATAGAATCTGATTCGCAGTGACCCTATAGGATAAAGTGGAAGTGCCACATAGGGTTTCCAAGGTTGCAAATCTTTACAGCAGCAGATCACCTCATCTTTTCCCCACAGAGTGCCCGTTAGGTTCAAACTGCCAACCCTTCAGTTAGGAGCTCAATGCTTAATCCATTGTGCCACCTGGGCTTCTAAAGAAGCTATTGCTGTTTAAAATTAGAACCAGATTCAACAGATGAAAATTGCTAGTTGAATGGAAAGCATTTATTTGCCTAGAGTGAAATAAGATCTGTGAAGTGGTAAAATTCAAATTGGGTGCCCTCAGAATTTGGGATGAAGAGTAG
The DNA here is from genome assembly GCF_000296735.1 of Chrysochloris asiatica. NCBI lineage: Eukaryota > Metazoa > Chordata > Mammalia > Afrosoricida > Chrysochloridae > Chrysochloris > Chrysochloris asiatica. The sequence goes on along the minus strand of NW_006408529.1, from coordinate 35,450,779 downwards.
GAAACATCACCACCAAGACTTGGAACTAACAAGAATCCATGTAAAATTCTATAATAGTTGCCATCTTTCAGAGGAAACACCCCCCAAAAATTACACTAAAGATTGATATAAATATGTTGTCAATGAGGTTAGAACATCTCCCCAAAAGGAAGGGCTTCATTTAGAAAACAAAACAAAGGATAAATTGTAACCTTAGAAATGGAGCCAAAACAAGCATACCCATTATGAAGAAGTAAGCTCTGGTGGTGCTAACCACAAGGTTAGTAGTTCAAACCAGCTGCTCATTGGGAGAAAGAAGAGGCTTTCTACTCCTATTAAGATTTATAGCCTTAGAAACCAACACAGGGTACGCATGACTTGAAACCATCTCAATAGCAGAGAGGGGTTTAATGATATAATAGCAGTTCTGATGACTGACTAAGGAGACTGAAAAATGAAAGAGGAATTACCAGAATTTGTCAGAGTGACTCAGGGCTGTCTAAGACAGAGGACCCTCCCATTCTGGTCTGCATTTCCTACAGTGGAAATGGTCACATCAAACAGTTGTACTAGACTATCATCTTCATTCAACTCTATACCCACCAGATAGCATTCTGGTCTTGGTTTTCTTTCAAATAAATTTCCATATTGTAAAGAGAATGTGCCTATCTGCCAACAAGAACTTTCAGGTACCTTCTTCAGGGAGTTCTATTTATCAATGAAATTGATTTGTCATTTTGATCTGTGCAAAAATGGTGTGGAGGTAGGTAGTGTCTGACCTCTTTTAACTTCATGAGGGGAAAGGAGGATCAAGATCATCAGCTTCAGCTGCCCAAGGTTTATTATTATGAGGCAGAGATTAGACATACCTCCACCCACCAGCCTTTTTACCAATTCTGACACCAACCATCTGTCCCACGGCACTCTACATCTCTCCTAGGTTCAATAATCTATTACAATGGTCACACAGAACTCACAGATCATTACAGGTTTTATTAGGAAAATAATAGGTTATAACTCAGGTTCAGCAACACCCAGGATTTGTTTTGGTTGTTAAGTGCCTTTGAGTTGCTTCCAACTCAGCAATCCTGTATAGAGTTTCTGCAGAGTGACTGGTGACCTTGAACTGCTAACTTTGCAGTTCAAATTGACCTTGCAGTTCAGGATATTAACCTGAAGAATCACACCAGGTCTCCAAGATAGAGTTCTTTAACATTCAGGATACAGTTCTTTAATGAGGATAGTCTCTTCTCAGCCAGAGGTGCCCACAGGCACTGCTCTCTGGCCAAAGTTACAAAGCTCTTTTAATTCTGCCACTATTAGTGCTCAGAGGCACATCACTTGTCAACAATCCTCTTGCTCATAGGTACTCATCTTTTTGGTCCATGTGCCAGGAAACCCACTACTCCATCTCCTGTTTGTCTCCTGATTCTACTGCTTCTGCCACTGCCACTTCTCTGTCTCTCTTCACTGCTTCTCTTCATCTCTCACCATCTCTGGTGCCACAGTTCTCTGGTGTTAGTGCCGTCACATTGGTTCTGACTCATAGTAACCCTCTATAGGGTTTCCAAGGAGCAGCTGGTAAGCTTGAATCGCTCACCTTGCTGTTCAAACCGACTTTGCAGTCCAGTGCATTAATCCACAGCACCACATCAGAACTCCTATCTGTTAGGCAATGCCTTGTAAGCTTTAAACCGGACCCTCATGAGCAAATGGATCATTCACAGATGAGTTGACAAAGGTTTCTGAGTCTTGTGGTAATGCAGTGAAGCAGGCATACTGAGAAGTCAAGCCAACCACACTTCTTCACTCCAATATCACACTTCCCAGAGTCCCTGGGATGAACAGACTAATGACAGTGTGGTTTTTACTGTGCTTTCTTTAAGGGGAAGTACATTTTCTAGAACATCCAAACGGATGATTACGAAATAGTCAAAACCCTATGGATAAGAAAGATAATATACATGATACGCTTTGTGAGTTATAGGTTTAGTCACTTGCAATAAAAGAATGCAACCACAGTAATTCCTGTGAAAAATTGTTTAATAGGTGTTTACACAGTACCTTCTATGAGTCTATTAGTAATACAGTGAAATACTTGGCTACTAATCAAAATGTTGACAGTTCAAGTTCACCCAGAGGTGTCTCAGAAGAAGGCCTAGCAATCAACATCTGAAAAATGAGTTATTGAAAACCTTATGGGGCATAGTTCTCCTCTGACACATATGACGGTACCATGAGTCAGAGTTGACTCAACAGAAGCTGTTTTATTATATACAAGGTAGTGCGAGGGATATGAAATTGAAACAAGCACAAGTGTCCTTTCAGTCAAGGAAATGAGAGGAGATAGTTTGTATCATATAAAGTAGAAACCAGTATATATTTTAAGGACTATAACTGCAATGCTGTTGATAGTTGAGGAGGAAATATTATTTTATTTAACAATCACTTATATAGTACTTGCAATCCTGGTGTGACGCTGTAGGATAAACACTTGACTGCAAGGATGTTTGAACCAGTGGTTCAAACTCACCAGTCAATCCTCAGAAATCCTATATAGGGTCACTGTGAGTCAGAACCAACTTGACAGCACTTAACATCAACAACAACATCTAATACTTACAAAGTGCCAAATCAACCTATCATCTGTCACTTTGTCATACTGTGGTGGCTGGTGAGTTGCTGTGATTCTGAAAGCTATGCCACC
>NW_006408529.1:35445311-35446858 GCF_000296735.1 Chrysochloris asiatica | reverse complement strand
ATCATATAGGAAGAAAGTAAAAAGTCATTGAGAAGACAAGAAAGAAGAAAAAGATCAAAATGGAAGTCAGAAGAGACACTGAAACTTGCTCTCCAGTGTAGAGATGCTAAAGCAAATGGAAGAAATGAGGTGGTACAAGAGATGAGCAGAAAATTTCAAACATCAGCTCAAGAAGATAAAGCCATTTATTACAGCAAAATGTGCAAAGATCTGGAGTCAGAAAACAAAAAGGAAGAACATGTTGAGCATTTCTCAAGCTGGGGGAACTGAAGAAAAAATTCAAGCCTCTACTTTCATTGTTGAAGGATTCTCTGGGGAAATTATTGAATGATGCAGAAAGTATCAAAAGTAAATGGGAGGAATACACAGAGTCACTGTACCAAAAGGAAATGGTTGATGTTCGACTGTTTCAAGAGGTAGCATATGATCAAGAGCCAATGATACTGAAGGAAGAAGTCTAATGTGCATTGAAGGAATTGGCAAAGAACAAGGCACCAGGAATTGATGGAATACAAATTGAAATATTTCAAGAAAGTTCGGCAGCATAGGAGGCACTCACTGATCTCTGCCAAAAAATTTGGAAGACAATTATCTGGCAGACTGATTGGAGTAGATCTGTATTTGTCCCCATTCCAAAGAGAGGTGATCCAATGAAATGTGGAAATCACCAGACAGTCTCTTTGATATCCCATGCAAGTATAATTTTACTAAAGGTAATACAGAAACAGCTGCAAGCATACATTGACAGGGATCTTCCAGAGGTTCAAGGCGGATTCAGAAGAGGCTGTGGAATGAGGGATATCATTGCTGATGTCCCATGGATTTTGGCTGAAAGCAGAGAACAACAGAAAGATAGTTACCTGTACTTTATTGACTACACAAAGGCTTTTGATTGTGTGGATCATGACAAGCTATGGGCAACATTGAGAAGTATGAGTGTTCCAGAACACTTAATTGTGCGCATGAGGAATCTGGACATGGACCAAGAGGCAGTTGTTCGAACAGAACATGGGAACACTGAATGTTTTAAAATTAAGAAAGGTGTGCAACAGGGTTGTATTCTTTCACCACACTTATTCAACCTGTATGCTGAGTAAATAATCTGAGAAGCTGGGTTATATGAAGAAAAATGTGGCATCAGGATTGGAGGAAGACCCATTAACAACCTGTGATATTCAGATGATACAATCTTTCTTGCTGAAAGAGAAGAAGACTTAAAACATTTACTGATGAAGATTAAAGAGCACAGCCTTCTATATGGATTGCATCTCAATGTAAAGAAACCAAAAATCCTCAGCACTGGACCAATGAACAACTTTCTTATCAACGGAGAAAAGATTGAAGTTGTCAAGGACTTCATTCTTCTCTGATCAACTATTAACACTCATGGGAGCAGCAGTCAAGAAATCAAAGGACATATTGCATTAGGTAAATCTGCTGAACAAGACCTTTTTTAAAGTGTTGAAAAGCAAAGATAACAGCTTGAGGACTAAGGTCGGCCTGACCCAAGCCATGGTGTTTTCAATAACCTCATATGCATGTGAAAG
>NW_006408529.1:35437151-35444753 GCF_000296735.1 Chrysochloris asiatica | reverse complement strand
CAGCCACTCTGCAGCAGAAAGATGTGGCAGTCTGCTTCTGTAAAGATTACAGCCTTGGAAATTCTATGGGGCAGCTCTGCTCTGTTCTATTTGGTCTCTATAAGTCAAAATTGACTGGGTGGCAACGGGTTTGGTTTTGGTGTAATAATTTATGAAGTAAGTACTGTTTATCCTCATTTTAAAGATTGGGAAACTAAGGCGCAGGATTTAGCCATAGTCCTGTGGCGAGGAAGTGTCAGAGCTTGGTATAACTGAAGAAATTCAGTTCCAGAATCCTTGCTCTCGCTACACAACTCAAAGCTGCAGGGACTTACGGATGTTTCAAGAAAGAAGGGACATTTTATACAGAGGCCAAAACAGGGTGGGTGGCATTTAAATATGCAGACATGGAAGGAAGCACATTCTTGGAAAAGTAAACAGTGGGAGGGAAAACAGGGATACTAGCATGTTTGGAACTATTGTTTCCCAGTAAGCTAACAATAGTCCTATGTCCTTAGTATAAGTTCAAGTTCAGAAAGAATAACTTGTCAGAATAAAGGGCCTGAATAAAAGGTCAAGTATAGGGATAAGCCATGGTTGAGAATCTGGTGCCTTTTGAACATTAATTTCCACAGTTTCAATTAATTCTATCTGAATAGTTAGCTGAAAAAAGATATGGGATTAATAGGAATAAACTTACATTACAAAAAAAAAAAAAAAATCATACCCACTGGCATCTAGTCAATTTGAACTCACAGCAATGCTGTATACAGTTTCTGAGGCTATAGTTCTTTAAGGGACCAGAATGCCTCATCTTTCTCCTGAGGAATGGCTGGTGGGCTTGAACTTCAACCTTGCAGTTAGCAGCCAGTGCTTATCCTACAGAGCTACCAAGGCTCCTAAACATACATTGTTGTTGTTGTTAAGGGTCATCATGTTGGTTCTGACCCATAGGGACCCTGTATACAGACTTACATGGTTGTTGATGTTGTTAAGTAGTTTCAAACATAACTTGACAAGACAAGGACTCAAAGGGTCCCGAGGAACAATAATATTTAGACAGGCTGTGTTTCTTTAGAGGGAGTCCTGGTGTGGTGCTGTGGACTAATGCACTGGGCTGCAAAGTCAATTTGAACCAAAGGGTCGGTGGTTCAAGCTCACCAGCAGCTCCATGGAAACCCTATACAGGGTTGCTATGGGTCAGAACCGACTTGACGGTACACAACAACAACAACAACAATTTCTTTATAGATATGTCTTACTGCAGAAGATGAGGCAATGCAGGGAGGAAAATTCAATCCTATTTCAGAAAGTAATATCTCTTCTATTGCTACAAGGAATTTCATGAGTCTTAAAAAAAAACAAATACAACCACTGAATCATAATGGTGGCACTCTTTGTGAACAATGGCAGGTAGTCACTGGCTATTAATGCTGAGCACTAGGTTTAAAGAAGCTAATAGAAGCATGATTAAAAACTAGGGAGAATGAAGACCAGGAACATGATCCCCCAAATTGAGTCAGTTTTAATCCAAGGAAAATGAAGTCTTTGACAACTTCAACCTTTTTTTCATTTATCTTGATGTTATTTATTGGTCCAGTATTTTTTGTTTTGTTTTTTAATTGAGGTACCACTCATACCAAAGGCTGTGGTCATTGACCTTTATCAGTAAGTATTTTATGTCTTCTTCACTTTCAGCAAGCAAGGTTGTATCATCTGCATATCACATAGCAACTCAAATAGCCCCTTGCCTCGTTCCTCTTCTCTGATAAACTCACTACAACCTGTTACACCATATATTCTGATATTATACACAATATTATAAACACTTATCACATGGCTCAACAAGAGAGAATTCGTGAAAATCAGAGGCTTAAACCTTATAAAGGAGGAAAAGATACAAAATGAATTCCTAACAGTAGAACTGAAATGAAAGGTTGATGAAAGCTTTGACTGGAAATACTAACAACAGAAAGGCAGCGAAGTTGCACACCATGAGGACAAAAGACAGAAATATTGAGGCCTCCTGAATTAATATTTCAGGCGTTTCCTGAAATGGTCTCTCATGCCTCTGGCCAACACAGACCCTTAACAAGGTCTTCAAACATAGGTCCTGAACTCTCCACCAAGTTTCTTTCATGGAGAGTGATGGCTGCCTTATTTAGAAAGAAAGGGACTAGTTATTGACAAGCACATCCTCCTAAACATGTAAGAGATTCATCAATGGTTACAGTGAGAAAAAGGCAGCTGCCTCACATCAATTTATGGAGGATTTGCTTGTACCCTCCCAAACACAACTGCCACGTCCTCATCCTAGTTTCAGGTGAGCCCTCAGGTGAGAGAATGGAGAATGAGTGTGGTGGCTGGCATGTGGCAGAACCACAGTAACAATCATAGCAACCCTCCTTCCTTCCTCCAGCCACTTGGTCTTCCCCACCATGAGAAAGTCCTGAAGCAGGAACTACTTCAGGAGGTCTTGGTCCCATGCAACATGAGCCATCACCTAGGTCACTCCTGTCCAAACACTCACAGATATTTTTTCTTTGCCTTGTTGCTCATTCATTATAATGTCATCCAATTCTGGTAAGAGCCCAGATCCTCTTATCTTAGCCTAGTTGGAGGAGTAAAAATTTGCAGAAACAGATTCTGCAGTTTTCTCATGAGCTGTTAGAGCTAAGAATGTTCTGAACAGTCACTGAGACGTCTGTCAGATGCAGCAGGTTAGGACTTTTGGGATTTTTCCAGGATGAATAAACATCCCTCATACGATCTAAGTGGAGTTCTGGTATGGCTTTATGGGTTAATGTGCAACGTGAATTTTCAAACTGCAAAGTTGGTTTGAACTGCAAGGTTGGTGGTTCAACCTTACCAGTCATTCCTTGAAAACCCTATACTGGGTCGCTATGGGTTGGAACCAACTCAACAGCATTTAACAACAAATACTACCTAAGTAGAAACACTAGAAAGACAGTGTGGATCAGGGAAAAGCATGGCCTCATGTGTCTATGTATCTGGTGTAAGAAAGGAACCATTTGGTTTGAAAGCAAAGGAAGCCCACTGCCAGTTTCTTGTATAGTTAAGGATAAAGCAACTGTATTGGTTTGCATTAGCCTGGTGCCTTATGGGTGTATGTTGAGGTCTGTTAGTGCATCAAGTTGGTTGTGACTCATCGCGACCTTGTACGGGGTTTCTGAGGAGCAAGTGGTGGTTATAAACCACCAACCTTGCAGCTAGCAGCCCAGTGTTTATCCTACAGTACCATATCAGAACTAAAATAAAATATTGTTGTTATGTGCCACTGAGGTGGCTCTGATTCATAGTGACATTATGCACAATGAAATGAAATATGCCCAGTCTGGTGCCAGCCTCACAATTGTTTGAGACCATTGTTGCAGCCTCTGTATCAATCTTTCTGGTTGGGGGTGTTCCTCTTATTCTCTGGTCCTCTAGTTTCCAAGTATTATGTCCTTTTCCAGGGACTGATCTCTCCTAATAACTTGTTTAAGGTTCATGAGGTGAATCCTTACCATCCTTGCTTCTAAGGGACATTATGCCTGTACTTCTTACAAGACAGATTTGTTTGTTGTTCTGATCATCCATGGTGCTTCCAATATTCTTTGCAAACAATGTAATAAAAAGACATCGTTCCCTTCTTCTGTTGCTCTTTACTTATTAACCAGCTTTCACATGCAAGTGAAGTGACTTAAAATACTAAGACTTGGGTCAGGCCCACTTTATTCTTCAAAGTGGCATCTTTGCTCTGTAACACTTTAAACAAGTCTTTTGCCTCAGATTTGCACAATGCAATATATCATTTGATTGCTTGGATGCTGTTCCATGACAAGTTCAATTTTTTCCCCTCATTTGATCATGATGTTGCTTACTGGTTCAGCCGTGAGGATTTTTGTTTTCTTTACATCAAGGTGTAATCCATACTGACCTTCATCAGAAAGTGTATCAAGTCCTCTTTGATTTCAGTTAGTAAAGTTGTGTGATCTGCATATCACAGGTGGTTAATGAGTTTTCCTCCAAAGTTGATGCCACATTATTCTTCATATAATCCAGTTCTGCAAATTACTTGGTCAATATGGTGATTGAATTGAATAGTTATGGTGAAATGAGAAAGGATACAACCCTGATTTTTTCTGATTTTAAACTACTCAGTATTTGCCTATTCTGTTGCAAAGACTGCCTCTTGGTCCATGTATAGGTTCACAAAAACACCATCCCAGATACAGTTCCCATTCTTCTCAATGTCATCCATAGTTTGCTATCATCCACACAGTCTAATGCCTTTATATGGTCACTCAAACACAAGTAAATATCTTTCTGGTATTCTCTGCTTTCAGCCAAGATCCATCTGACATCAGCAATGATGTCCTTCATTCCATGTCCTCTTCTGAGTCTGACTTGAATTTCTGGCAGCTCTCTGTCAGTGTGCTGTTACAACCCTTTTTGAATTGTCTTCAGCAAAATTGCACTTGTATGTGATATTAATGATATTGTTTGATGATTTCTGCATCCCATTCGATAAATTTCAGAGTGAAAAAGTTGGTAAAACTCTTCAACTTCTTTATTGTTGACTTTGGTGGTTGGTGTGCAAATTTGAATAACAGTCATCTTTAATGTTTTTTTCTTATAGGTGTATATGTATTATCCTATCACAAATGGCATTGTACCTCAAAATAGGTCTTGAACTGTTCCTTATGATGATGTTGTGACAGTATTCTTCTTAAATTTATCCCTCCTGGCATGGTAAAACATATGATCATACAATTCAAAATCACCAGTATCTGTCCATTTCTGCTCACTAATGCCTAGGATATTAAACTTTTTATATTTCATTTTGTTTTTGATGACTTTGGATTTTTCTAGATTCATACTTCATACATTGTATGTTCCTATTATTAATGGGTGTTTGCAGCTGTTTCTCCTAATTTTGAGTTGTAACTCATCAGCAAATGAATGTCCTGAAAGTTTACTCCATCCACATCATTAAAGTCAACTCTATTTGGAGGCACAGCATTGTAGGATAAGCACTGGATTGTTAATTGAAAGGTTGGTGGTTCAAACCCACAAGTTGCTCCTTGGAAACCCTACAGAGGGTCATTATGAGCTTGAATCAACTAGATGAAACTTAAAAGCAACAACAACCATTTATGTTTACTGGAATACTATATATTAATATAATAAATAAAATTTTCATGATGTTAGGTATTATAGCTTTTTTTCAAATAGAAAATAACTGCCCTTTCCATTTTTAAAAATAACCAATGCTTTTTGTAAATAATTTAAAAATAAACACATGTATAAGGAACTCAAGTAAAAATCACACCACTAGGTTGTACTTAATAAAGGTAGTATTCCAACTGGGGAAAAGTATAATGTATTCATCTAATGGTATTAAAGCAATTAGCTATTTATATGGGGTTCTTTTTTAGTTAAATCTTTATCTCACACCATAAATACTAATGAATGCCCAATGTAGTATAATGTTCAATATAAAAAGCAAACACTATTAAAAACCACAAGAAGAGCACATAAACCAACAACCCAAACCCACTGCTGTCAGGTTGTCTCCAAAGCCTGTAGGACAGAATATAACTGCTTACAGGGTTTCCAAGGCCTTCAATCTTTACAAAAGCCCACCGCCACGTCTTTCTTCGAAAGAGCAGCTGTTAGGTTCAAGCTGCCTACCATAAGTCCAGTGTTTAAGCACTGGATCATCAAGCTTCCAAAACATGTTGTTGTTGAGTGCTCTTGAATCAGTCTGACTCATGGCATTCCTTTATAGGTTTTCTGAGAAGCAACCCTATATACAATAGAACAAAATACTGTTCAATCTTATACCATCCTCACAATTTTTCCAACGTTTTAGCCCATTGTTGCATTTCATTGAGGGTTTTCCTCTTCTTTTCTGACCTTCTACTTTACCAAGCATGATGTCCTTCTCCAGAGACTGGTCTCTTTTGATAATATGTTCAAAGTACATGTGACAAAGTTTCTCCAGCCTCACTTCCAAGAAGCATTAGGGCTGCACTTCTTTCAAGACATATTTGTTTGTTCTTCTGGCAGTCCATGGTAATCTCAATATTCACTAACATAATAATTCAAAGGCATCAATTATCTGATCTTCTTTATTCGTTGTCCAACTTTCCCATGCATATGAGGCAATTGACTAATTGTTAGCTAAAATATAAACAACCCAACAAAAAAATGAGTATGAACATGAATTTACTGAAAGAAATGTCCAATAAACATAAATGAAAGGTACCTAAGGAGTCCTGGTGTGGTGCTGTGGGTTAATGTGCCAGACTACAAAGCTGTTTGAACTGCAAGGTTGGCGGTTCAAGCTCACCAGCTGCTCCTCAGAAACCCTACACAGGGTCACTATGGGTCGGGATTGATTCGACGGAACTTAACAACAACAACAAGGAGCTCTGATAGTGTAGCGGTTACGAATAGCACTGCTAACCTCAAGGTCAGCAGTTTTGAAACTACCAGCAGTTCCACAGGAGAAGATGAGGCTTTCTGCTCCCATAAAGATTTACAGGAATTAATTTGAATCAGATGCCCTAAACCCAGACATTATCTAGGCCTACTGGAATTCCATCTAAGACCTGATTTCTCCACATACACCCTTGAGCTCCTTGACTGGCAGAGTTTGCCAACCCATATGAAGAGTCCTGCCCCACAACCACAGTTTTCTCTTTTCTGTGTCTTGCTCCAACCCTAGTTTTCTCCTTTCTTTGTTCTTCTTTCTTTTCTTTCCCTTCTCTTGTTTTTATCCTTTCTTTATCTGCACTTTTTATTTTTTCTCTTATTTTTTCCCTTTCCTTCTTTCTTTTTAAAATCTTTCCTCTTAGTTGTTTTCTTTACTATTCTTTTTCTTCTTCTTCCCCCTTCCTAGTTTTGCTTATTATATTCTTTTTTTCCCCTCTTTTCTGTTTCTCTGCCTTTGTTTTTATTTTTCTTTCCCTTTTTCCTTTGAGTGGTTAATTTTTTTCAAGATATTATTTACCTATTTCCCCCCTTCTTGATTTTTTTTTGTTGTTTCCTTTTTTTGCTGTTGCTGGTCTTTTTTCCCTCTTTTTTCTTGTCCTACCCAAAGGGAGACAATAACCATGCCCATATGACTCAGCCACACCCATACCTTCTACAGCCCTACCTATTAGGTGAGGGACACTATCTACTCCTGTACCACCTGATCATCAGTATACAGCAGTCAACATCAACCAAACTTGCCCTCATCTGTACTACACTAGCAGCAAACAGAGAACTATGCACATGTTCACATTCTCTATCACACACACCAATATACAATTGCCAATTAAATGCAAACACAATGCCATCACAATGTCTGGGAGGAAACATACGATTTCAGTTCACATGGAGAAAAAAGACAGAGTTGCTCAAACAAATGACCAAAATACAGATCTAGAAAACATCTCTGAGGAATAAATGGCACTGTAACTATGAGATGAAGAATTCAAAAGAATGCTATTTCATTAAATTCAGTGAATTGAAGGAAGCAAAAAGAATGCTTCAGACAAAAGCACGGAAAACTCAGACAAACCATTAGAAGAATTCAGGAAAGTGCTACAAGAGCAAACTGACAAAAAA
>NW_006408529.1:35428855-35436811 GCF_000296735.1 Chrysochloris asiatica | reverse complement strand
GCCCCAAAAGAAAATCACTAAGGCATATCATAAACAAACTTTCCAAAACCAAACATAAGGAAAGAATCCTGAGAGCAGCTCAGGAAAAATGAAACATTGTCTACAAAGGAGAATCAATAAGACTAACTTTTGATTTCTCAGCAGAAACAATGCAAGCAAGAAGGCAATGAGATGACATATATAAAGCTCTGAAAGAAAAAAAAGAAATTGCCAACCAAGTATCATATACCCAGTAAAACTGTCTCTCAAAGATAGAATCAAAATTAGGACATTTCCAGATAAACAGAACAGCCTGAGATTAACATACATGACAGCACCATCCAGAAGTCAAACCATACATGTTGTTATTGTTAAGTGCCGTCAAGTCAGTTCTGACCCATAATAACCCTGTATAGGGTTTCTGAGAAGCAGTCGGTGAGCTCAAACCACTGACCCTGCAGTTCAAACCGACTTTGAAGTCCAGCTCATTAACCCACAGTGTCACACCAAAACTCCATACATAGAAGTGGCCATATTAAAATAAACCTACAATCAGAAAAGAGGAAAACAGAGAGATTAATTTGTAATGAAGACAATTCCATAGTAAAAAGAAAGAACAGAGAAGTTGCAGAATTTCCAAATGCAGATACCATCAAGCAGATTTCGAGATAGAACAGACTGCTTTAAACTTGAAAAGAAATTAATGCATATGTTTTTTGGGTAAAGGGAAAGAAAATATACAAATGAATACACATACATAACAAACAGATGCAGGAGGAAGAGCAGCATACCCCAAAATATATGTAGGCTTGAAAAAGGATATTTGTATATGGGTATTTACTTTTGCTGCAAATATATCCATAAATGTGGAGAAACTTTGTTGTTGTTGTTAAGTGTCTTCAAGTCGGTTCCATACAGGGGCCAAAATTATGCAAACTTCTCAGCTATAATCAAACACTTTGAGGGAATGAGTTTCTGGACCTGGGGACTCAAGACCATATTCTCAGGAACACCAAGTTCAGTTAACATAATATAGTCCACAAAGACAATATTCTACATCCTACTTTGGTGAGTGGTGACTGGGTCTTAAAAATTCATGAATGGTCATTGAAGGTGTAACTATTGGTATCCATGTGTCCAGAAGAAAGAAGAGTGATGAAAATTAAAAATACTAGGAATTAATTAGTCCAAAGGACTAATGGAACATGTGAACATCAGTGTCCATGACCCTACAACCCAAAGAACTAGACAGTTGCTGGCTATCACTACCAATTATTCTGAAAGGGATCACATTAGAAGGTCCTGAATAAAGATGGATAAAATGTGGAACAAAATTCAAAATCATAAAGAGACCAATCTTACTGGTTGGATAGGAGCCCCTGAGACCGTGGCCTTAGTCACTCTTCAAGTATGGAACTGAATTCAGCCCCATGACACAATTTTCAGTCAAATGATAGACTGGTCTATAAGGGGAATAATAGTACTAATGAAGTATGCACATCTTACAATAATCAGCCATCTGAGATCAACAGGAAAACCTTTACCCAAGGATAAATTTTGGAAGGGTTAAGAAAGAATGAGGAATGGAAACAAATCATAGGGAAGAAATGGGATAAGCATTCTACATTAAGAGCATTGTAATCCATGAGGTGAAATAAAATGTGTCTGAATTATTGAATGTAAAACGATGTAAATCTTCACCTAATTCACAATTTAAAAAAAAAAAATCCTTATACTTCCTGTTCAGTATAAATAAAACATCATCCTATAAATACAACCAGTGCAAACTATCCAACAATATGAGCACCATTTTCCTAAATGTAGATCTACAACATATTCTTATGACAGTGTGTTCCATTGGACAGATGAACCATGGTTTATTTAAACAACTGACATTAATGACCATTTTTTTTCAAACTTTTACTACTATAAGCACTTTATATGCACTTATTATTATCTCTTTCAGATAATTTCTAAATTGGAATTTCTCGAAGTTTCTGCATTAAAGGAAGAGTTTCTCATGTCCAAAAATGCAATCTAGAGCCATTTTTCTAGTCAAAGTCCTGCATTCTCCTCATTCAGGAGAGGGGCAGAAATTCTATCAGCAATATCAGCAATAAAATATAATGTATGGCCTGTCATATCAGATTGGCCCTGTAACAGGGTTAGATCATTATTCATTTATGATGTAAACTGGACATCATCATGGCTCTTAAGGAAAGTGTCCAGGCATTTGTAGGTTATAAGTGTGGCACCTTAGGAAAGGCACTGGACTGTTAACTACAAAGTCAGTGCTTCAAACCCACCAGTTGCTCCTTAGAAACCTTGTACAGCATTGCTATGAGTCAGAACTGACTCAATGGCACCTAACAACATAAATGGAAACCATCTGTTATGAATTGAATGTGTCAAAAAATCATGTGTTGCAAATCCAAACCTCTATGCTTGTGCTTGTGATCTACCACTTATCTGTGAGTTTGTCATATTATGGTGGCTTATAGCGTAGTGGTTAAGAATTGGGCTGTGAACCTCAAGGTCAACAGTTCAAAACTACCAGCTGTTCCATGGGAGAAAGATGGGGCTTTCTGCTCCCATGAAGATTTATAGCCTCTGAAACCCTGTACAGGGTCGTTATGAGTCGGAACTGACTCCACAGCATATAACCACCACCACCATGCATTGCTGTGAGACTGGAAGCTATGCCAACAGTATTGTAAATACTAGCAGTGTCACCCATAGTAGATAGATTTCAGCAGAGAATCTATACTAAGACAAACCAGGAAAAAGAAGAGGCAGACCATTTCTGAAAAGTTAGACACTGAAAACCTCATGAATAGCAGTGGAACATGATTGATATAGTGCTGAAAGATGAGTCCCCAGTTTGGTAGGCACTCATGTTTGACTGAGGAATAACAGCCTCCTCAGAGTATACTTGACAATAATCAATAATAATACGGAAGGAGAAAAACATTTGACCTTCATTTGATTTGATTAAGGGCACGACTCAAAACAAGAAGGAATAGTTTGAGACATGCATTAATAACCAGAACATGGACTGCACAAGCATCAATCTAGGAAAATTAGAAGTTGTCAGAATAAAATGGAACACATAAAGATAGACACCCTAGACACTACCAAGCTGAAATGAACTGATATAGAATGTTTTGAATGGGATAGTCATATGGTTTACTATGCCAGAAATGACAAATTGAAGAGGAATAGCATTGCATTCATCATCATAAAGAGCATCTCAGGATCTATTCTGAAGTAGGATGATATCTCTGCAACTACAAGGAAGAACAGAGTCCTGACATGGCGCCATAGGATAAGCACTGAACTGCTAACTGAAAAGTCAGAAGTTCATACCCACCAGCTTTCCCTTGGGAACCCTTTACAGAGTCGCTATAAGTAAAAACTGACTTTATAACACTTAACAACAACAGCTCAAGGAAGACCAGTTGATACAACTATTATTCAAATTTATGCATTAACCAACAAAACCAATGGTGAGAAACTTGAAGAATTCTACCAAATTCTTCAGTCTGAAATTGATCAAACATGCAATCAACATGCATTGATAATTACTGGTGATTAGAAGGCAAAGGTTGGAAACAAAGATGAAGGATCAGTAGCTGGAAAATATGGCCTTGGTAATAGAAATGATGCTGATGATCAGATGATATAATTTTGTAAGACCAATGACTTATTCATTGTAAATACCTTTTTAAACAACATAAAAGGCAATTATATACTTGATTCTCACCAGATGGGATACACAGGAATCAAATTGACTACACCTGTGGAAAGAGAGGGTGGAAAAGTTTCCATATCATCAGCCAAAACAAGGACAGGGGCAGACTATGAAACATAGTCTCATATGCAAGTGCTCATATGCAAGTTCAGGCTGAAGCTGAAGAAAATTTAAGCAAGTTCACAGGAACCAGATATGACCTTGAATATATCCCACCTGAAATTAGACCTCACTTCGAGAACAGATATGATGCATCGGACACTAATGATCAAAGACCAGAAGAGCTGTGGGATGCCATCAAGAACATAATACAATAAGAAACCAAAATGTCATTAAAAAGACAGAAAAAAAAAAGAAAAGACCAAAATGGTTGTCAGAAGATACTGTGAAAATTTCCTTCCAGCATAGACATGCTAAAGAGAATGGAAGAAATGAGGAAGTCAAAGAGCTGAACTGAAAATTTCAAAAAGCAGCTCAAGAAGACAAAATCAAGTATTATAATGAAATGTGCAAAGACCTGGAGTTCGAAAATGTGGCATCCGGATTGCGAGAAGACTCACTAACAACATGCAATATGCTGATGACTAAACATTGTTGGCTGAAGGCAAAGAGGACATAAAATACTTACTGATAGAGATCAAAGCCTTCAGTATGGATTTGTACCTCATTGTAAAAACAAACAAACAAAAAATCCTCACAACTGGACCAATAAATAATATCATGATGAATGGGGGAAAGATCGAAGTTGTCAAAGACTTAATTTTGTTTTGTTTCACAATCAACACTCTTGGAATCAGCAGTTAAGAAATCAAACTATGGACAGCTTAGGAAATCTAATAGGGAAGTTCTACTCTGTCCAAAAGGATCATTATGCATCAGGATTGACTAGTGGCAGTGTGTTTTTGTTTTTATTTTTCATACTAATCTATGAACTGAACTTTTAGAATGATTTTATTAGTTTAACCACTCACAAAAGGTACATGAGAGTGTCCAATCTTCTAATCTTGTTCAAAAGTTTGTCACACTGTGGTGGCTTGCCTGTTGCTTTGATGCTGAAAGCTATGCCACCAGGATTTTGAATGCTGGCGGTATCACTGATGGTGGATAGATTTCATCTGAGCTTCCAGACTAAGACAGACTCAGAAGAAAGAGAGGCAGATAACTTCTGAATGTTTAGCTCCTAAAAATTTTATGAATAGTAGTGAAACACTGTTAGATAGGACCAAAATAATGAATATTGAAACATGATGGATAGCACCAGAATATTGTACTATATTTCTTTCTAGTTTACATTTTTTTCTTCATTTAAATCCTTGATCTATCTAGAATTTAGCTTGACATAAAGAATGAATTAAAGATCTAGCTTCATTTTACTACAAAATAGCAAGCTAGTTGACTCATGTCATTTGTTAAATACATCTTTTCAAAACTGTTATAAAATTCCAGTCTTTTCATATAACAAATTTCCATGCAAAATTTGGTTTCTTCTTGAATCCTTTACTAAATGACATTGATCTGCCATCTGTGTGCTAGAACCACAATTATTTTCATTTTGATACCTCAAAATTTTCCTTAATATTTAGTAGGATAATTACCTCTCCATTACTCTTATTTTTCAATGTTTTCCTATAAATTTTGGACTTATTTTGCTATACTGTCAAAAACAAAAGAAGCAGACTCTTCAGATTAATGTAAACCTAATTAACACTATTACAGTATTGTATCACCCCTATTTTCACTTTTGGATAGGATACAGAAAGCTGTAAAGAAGGTCACTTTCACCTAACTACAAGAAGATAGTTAACTCATGAAATCATAACTTATCTTAAATCCATCAAAAGGCTCAATTTGCAAGAAAATAAAGAAAACCTAAATTCCAAAGAGGAAAAAAGCCCTGGTGTGGCGCTGTGGGTTAATGCGCTGCACTGTAAGGTCTCTTTGAACTGCAAGGTTGGCGGTTCCAGCTCATCAGCTGCTCCTTGGAAACCCTATACAGGGTTGCTATGATTCATCAGCACATAACAACAGCAACAAGGAAAGATAAGACACACTAATGTTAAGACTCATGCTAAGGTAAAAGAGGTGGTCCTTTCCAAACAACTTAAATGAAAAGCAGCTATAATGTTAATAAATTGTTAAAGGCCACATGTGAATTAGGGTGCTTGTCTGAAATAGCTAGGAACCTCACATGAGGCAAATTCTTTCTTACTCATTAACTCTTTTCTGTGAGCTTCCACCAGGTGCTCCTGAAGGGATTAAGAGAGAGAAGAGACTGAAGAAAGTCACCCTAGGAGAAGCTGGAATGAAGGTAGAAACTGGGGTCTGCTGAAGAAAATTCACTAGGTTCCACCTGCTTCCCTAGATTTTCTTTTGTCATAGTGGGTTACATATTGGGCAGCTAACCACAACATCCGCAGTTAGAACTCATCATATGAAAGATGTTAACACCTAACTTCCATAAAGATTTGCAGCCTCAGAAACCCTATGAGCTGATACAGAACAACACAAAATCATGAAGCAAAAAGCTTACTGTGCTGGGGAAGAAGCAGCAAACACTGTCACCCCCAGGATTAAGATAAAGACAGATTCCTACTGGAAAAAGGAAAGAAGAGAAACCCTGATTCCCTGAGAGAACAAGAAGAACTCTTCATACCAGGAAATCATACAAAAACCGAGCTTGTTCATTGACAACCAAAGGTCTGGATGAGGAAAGAAAACTGTCTTCAAAACCAACTATAGACAATAAGCAGAATTGGAGTGCCATAGGGAGATGGGGCAGACATTGAGAAAACCCTACCCAGAGGCCTAGGTACACTGGACATGCCTAAGACTGAGGTTGGATCAGTACAAGATAAGCTCCTCGGCCCCGACTTTGAGCCACGAACTGAGTGACAAGCAACAAGTCTATCAATGAGAGAATGACAAAAGCATGGGAAAAAGGTACTCTCTGTGGCCTAGGTGTGTTCCTTTAACTGACAAATAGGAAAGAATAAATACTTGAAGAAATAATGGCTCAGACATCTCAAAAAGGATGAAAGATGTCAAAGCACAGATCCAAGAGGTTCAGAGAATCCCAACCAAGAGAATTACAAATATACACACATATAGCACTGTAGGTTAATGTTCTGGACTGCAAGGTCGGCTTCAGTGCAAGGTTGGGGTTCAAACTCACCAGTTGCTCATCAGAAACCAAATACAGGGTTGCTATGGGTTGGAACCGACTCGATGGCACTTAACAACAGCAAGACACATTATAGTCAAGCCACTGAATAGCCTTCCTATCCCTCTTTTTCTTTTAATATTAAGAAGGCAGAGGAAAAAGACATATTATACAGACAGGAACAAGTTAATAATTATAGAAGATTTCTCACTTAAAAACAAAAACAAACAAAAAAAACCCCACAGGAACCTCTACAAATCCATGGATAATAGAGATTCACCTTCCAAAAAAAATTTAATAAATAATCATTTTTTTAAAAACTGTTTTTCCAGAATTCTAAACTTAGCAAAAATATCTGTCAACAATGAAGATAACACTTGTTTCAGACAAACAAAAACAGAGCTTATTCATTGCCTGATCTGCATTAAAAGTTTTGCTTGAAATGTTAAAGGAAGTTTCTCAGATAGAAAGAATATAATATCAGGTCAAAACAGATCTAAACAAAAAAAATGAAGAATGCCAGAAATGACAAAGATGAAAGTCAATATAAGATACATTTTTCTTGTTTCGAATTGTCCTAAAACAGTATTGGCTTTCTAAAGCAGAAATATAAACAATATATTATGAAGTTTCTAGAATATAAAAGTATAATGTATGATTACAACAGCACAGGGAGTGAGGAAAAGTAATTATAAAAAGCTGTTACACAATACAAGAAATATGACTTGACAGCAGACTGTGATAAGGAAATGACGCATATTATAAACACTAGTGTAACCACTAAAAAGAATTACACAGGAATAGCTAATAACAGTTGGAATGAAATTGAATCATAAGAAAAGAACAGTTAATGTTGAAAAAAGCAGAAAAGGGAACATAGAAACAAAGAACTGAAGGAACAATGGAAAACAAGTAACAAGATGATAAGTTTAAATTAAACCCTATCAATAATTAGGTCAGCGGTTCAAAACTACCAGCCGCTCCGCGGGAGAAAGATGAGGCTTTCTACTCCCGTAAAGATTTACACCCTCGGAAACCCTGTACAGGGTCGCTATGGGTCGGACCC
>NW_006408529.1:35415743-35425895 GCF_000296735.1 Chrysochloris asiatica | reverse complement strand
CATTCCATAATTTACACACTTTTCATTTAGCAAATTTAGTAGCAATTCCCTCAGTGTAATAAGACTCTTTTCACTTCCTCCCTTCCTTCTCTGTTTCCTTTCATCCTTCTTTCCTGGCTCCTGTCTTCTGAGTATTGTTTTGGGGCAAATACTGCCCTTTCGGTTTTGTATGTTGATTGTTCTGTGTGGTCTATTCCTCCTGAGTGTTATTGTTCACTTTATAGAACTGTCTGCTGTTTGGATGTAAGGTGATCCCCCGGGATGGTTCAGTTCCAGGCCGGAGGGTGTCTAAGGGCCATAGTCTCTGGAGTTCCACCATTTTCTATCAGACCAGTAAGTCTGTTCTCTCTTTTTTTTTTTTTTTTTGTATGATTTAGAATTTTGTTCTATATTTTTCTCGTATTCTGTCCAAGAACTTCTATGGTCCCAGTCAAAGCAGTGGGTATTGGTAACCAGGCACCATCTAGTTCTTCTGGTTTTAGGGTGGTGGAGACTGAGATTCATGCTGTCCACTAGTCCTTTCGACTAATTGTTGCCTTGAGTCTTTGAGTTTCTTCATTTTTCCCTCCTCCAGACAAGGAGAGACCAACAGTTGCATTTTAGATGGCCTCTCACTAGCTTTTAAAACCTCAATCACTACCCACTACAGTCGGATGTAGAACTTTGTCTTTATGAAGTATTTTATTTTAATTGACTTAGCTGAACCCCAAGACTGTAGTTCTAAACCCTCAAGTTTCAAAGATTCATTCCTTCAAGGTGTTTAATTATTGCTAAGAAATCTTCATAATTTTGTTCCATTTGCTTTACTTGGATATATTGGCAGCACATACAAATATATATGTAGAAATATCTTCTGCCAAATCTATGTATGGTCGTGGGTGTTTTCCCATTCACCTACACATCTAGCATGTCTGCTTCTGTATCTACTCATAGATTACTGTTTATTATCTATGAGTGGATAAAAAGACAAGATTTTGTATGGAATAGTATTTACTGGTATTGTCTGTAACTCTTGTGCACCTCTAAGTGTCTTCCTTTGTCTAAGTGATTTCGTGTTGATCTCCCTTTATTGTATATTGTCTTTCCCTTCATCCAAATTAATACCTGTTCATTATATAGTGGTATTTCCTCCCCAACTGTCCATCTCTAATAACCATCAAAGGATGTTTCTTTCTGTGTACAAATCTTTCCTTGACTTTTTATAAACCTGGTTTTCATACAATATTTGTCCTTTTGTGATTGATTTATTTCACTCCGTATAATGTCCTCCAGCTTCATTCATATTATGAGGTGTTTCACCTTTTTTGTTATTTTTATTCACCTTTTTGTTATTTTTATTCTCAATTTTTCAAATTCTAAATTGCATTCTACTGTGTATCATAGTTTTATCTATTCATCTGTTGATGGGCATTTATGCAGTTTCCATCTTTTTGCTATTGTGAATAATGTTGCAATGAACATGGGTATGCATGTATCTATCGGTGTCCTGGAGCCCTGGTAATATAGTGAGTTACACATTTAGCTGCTAACAACAATGTCTGCAGTTTGAGTCCAGCAGTCACCCAACGGGAGAAAGATGAAGATTTCTGCTCCTGTAAAGGGTTCCAGCCTCTGAAACCCTGTATGGAGTCTCTATGAGTCAGAAGCAACTCAACAAGCATGCAACAGCAGCAGCAGCAGCATTTATGTCCCAGCTCTGATTTCTGTAGGATTGACCTAGTAGTGGGATTGCTGGCATTTCTATTTCCAATGTTTAAAGGAATTAACACACCAGTTCCCACAGTGGTTGTTCCATTTTACAATTCCACTAGCTCTGTATAAGAGTTTCAATCCCTCTATACCCTCACCAGCATTTGTCATTTTCTGTCTTATTGAACTTTGCTTTTATTACTGGATTGAGATGGTATTGTTGTTTTGATTTGCACCTTTCTAGTACTAAGGAGCCCTGTTAATGTACTGGATTACAAGATGGTCTGGTAACCATAAGGTCAGTAGTTCAAATCTACCCGTCAATCCACAGGAGAAAGATAAGACTTTCTGCTACTATAAAGATTTACAGCCTTGGAAACCCTTATCAGGGTCTCTATGAATCAGAATACAACCACCACAACCAATGAATAATGACCATGAGCATTTCTTCATGTGTTTGTTAGCCACTGAATGTCTCCTTTGGTGAAGTGTCTGTTCTGTCCCTTTGCCCAGTTCTTAATTGGATTGTTTGTCTTTTTGTTGTTGAGGTTTTGAAACTTTCTATACAGTTTAGAGATTTGTCTCTTGTTAGATATGCCATTGTCAACTTTTTTCCTAGTCTGTAGGTTCTCTTTTTACTCTTTTGGAGAAGTCTTTTGAAGTACCTAAGTGTTTAATTTTTAGAAGGTTCCAGTCAGTCTTGTTTATCTTCTGTTATTTGTGTTTTCTGTAACTATGTTTGTTAGACTATTTATACCATGAATTAGAACCTAAGTCTTTTTCCTATTTTTTTTTTGATGATCTTTATTGTTTTAGGTTTTATATTTAGGCCTTTGATCCATCTTGAATTGGTTTCTGTATAAGGTGTGAAGTAGGGATCTGATTTCATTTTTCTGAACATTGATATCCAGTTTTGCAAGCACCATTTGTTAAAGACACTGTCTCTTCACCATTTAATGGATTTCAGCCCTTTGTTGAAGGTTAGCTGTCCATAGGTGTGTTGATTTACTTCTGGGTTCTCAGTTCTGTTCCATTGACCTGTGTATCTCCTGTTGTATCAGTCCCATGCTGTTTGACTACTCGGGCTATATAGTATCTGTTTACATTATATTTTCTAATTCATGTCTAAAGACATTGATTTTGCATTTTTTAATCTGTCCACTTAATGAAATTAAATGTTTTCATGAATATTTCTTGAACTTTTCTGCTATGTGACCAGGTCATTTGGAAATAATGATAGCTTTTCCCCTCTTTTATTAAAATACTTTTTAATTTTATTCTTTTGCCTAATTGTATTGACTAGCACTTTCAGAACAATATTAAATAAAGTAATGATACTGGATAGCTTGTTTTATTTCTGAATTGGATAGGAATGTTTCTTAATAGCACAACAGTGCAGTTCACTATGTAAATGATAGTGAAAAGCCTTGTTCCATTCAGTGAACAAAATCAGAGGGAAAAAACTCTGGAGTCAAAGCCTCAGAGGCCAACAAATAACCACAATGGTTCCATCATAGGAGCCAAGTCCTAGGTAGGACACTCTCTAGATAGTTTCTTGTTGACTTTTGATGAAGGACTGAGTATGCAATGTAAGGAGTATGTACAGAAGAATTCTCTCCCCAAAGATTCACCTGCCCTGCACTGCTTGTCTTACAGCCTGAAATTCCTCAAGGAGAAGCTAATTTAAGAACCCATGCTTTTTGTTCCATGTGTATTCTCCAGGAAAGATAAAACTGTTTCAGCCCTCTTGCTTCCAGCCCTTGGGGTGAGAGAAGGAGCAGAAAGGCTCAGATTCAGGAGAGGTGCTTGTTGCTACCGTCAGAAGTAGGAAGAGGGTTGTTATAAAGAGTCACACACAAAATTCACTCATGTCATCATTTTACCTGAGGCTGCCCCTGCTCCTCCCCAGGGTCCTAT
Organism: Chrysochloris asiatica; assembly: GCF_000296735.1. NCBI lineage: Eukaryota > Metazoa > Chordata > Mammalia > Afrosoricida > Chrysochloridae > Chrysochloris > Chrysochloris asiatica. The sequence continues at coordinate 35,422,289 of NW_006408529.1, read as the reverse complement.
AACATTAACAAATCCAGTTGAGGAAAGTTCACACCTCTGGTTGTCTGCAGGGCAGCTTGATGAAAGGGTGCAGACTTTATGCCAGAAAAGTTCACCCACTTATTCACAGGTGTGAGCTTGGAGCTTTTCAGCTCTACAAGGGAAATCATTAATTCCACATTACCAGAAAGGCATGAACAGTCATTTGATAACACGTATTAAATGTCTAGTCCAGGGCTAGGCACATAAATATTTGTCTTCTTCCCCTTCCTTTTCTATATAAGGAGTTGTGGGCAGTGGGTAGAATCTGGTAGCATAGTGGTTACAATTTGGGCTGCTAATCTCATGATCAGCACTTTGAAACTGTTGTTTCCACTGTTCCACAGGAGAAAGATGAGGCGTTCTATTCCCATTAAGATTTACAGTCTCGGGAATCCTATACAGTGTTGCTATGAGTTGGAACTGACTCCGCAACACACCAACAATCCGCAGTGGCTAAATCAGGGCCTCTGATGCCCTAGGAGTATGGAATGAAATGCTAGGTATGGCTGTCATCTTTTCTGTCCTAATAAGAGAAGTTAGCCCCAGGAGGGAAAAAAGTTCCCCTTCCTGACTTCCCTGTGCTGTAACTGGCACAGCACAGCAGAGAACATGGTCAGGACTAAGTCAGAAGTATGGCCTCGGTGAGGAAGAGGAAGGCCCTATGGGGAAGACTGGGCTGCACTCCCAAGAGAACCACAAAACCAGAATGGGAGATGCCATTTACCTCAATAAATGGGGCACAGAGGTGCAGAGATGGTGTGGTATCAAACAAGAATGTTGCAATGTGCTCTGGGAGGAGATGTGAGCTACATCAGGAACCCTGCTTACATGCCTTCCAGGAAAAGCTCATTTAAACTTCTATGAGTCACATGTTGTTGTTATTAAGTGCCATGGAGTCAGTTCTGACCCATAGCAACCCTGTATAGGGTTTCTGAGGAGCAGCTGGTGAGCTTGAACAGCCAACCTTGCAGTTCAAATGGCTTTGCAGTCTGGCGCATTAACCCACAGCACGATATAACCATCCTCAATTTTATAACTTTCCTGTGAAATGAATTCTCATTAAATTTGCTGCTCCTTTGCTATTTCCCAAGTTAAATAGGGGGGTTGGGGGGAAGGAGGCTGTTTTGTTGAGGAAAACAAATCCTTACATTTTTATTTCCTACCAGAAATAAAATAAGGGAAGTAAAACCCCAACCAGTTAAAATGTCACACAAAATTGGCCTGATTTGGTTTCTTGAGCCTTTGGACGCTGGAGTAAGCATCCATGAATTCAGCAGACATACACGGAGGTGAAACAATGCAAGGAATACAAACACAGAGTTCTAAAGATGTCCAGAGGCTGAGGGGGCCCGTCACTTCCTGCTCTTGTCTGTATTCCTGTGACAAAGCCTCTCATAACAGATGCCAGGAGTGACTGTTCTGACACATGGAGGAAATTGGACACTGTGAAGCACTAGGTAGGAGGCTCTGTCAAAAACTGACTTTTGCCTGTTTCATAAAGCAGTTATCTCTGTGCCTGGGGTGAGAACTATCCCGAGGGTAAACTGCAAGGTAAAGGCTGAAACTGAAGGAAAAAATGTAATTCTTCTGAAATAAAAAATAGAAAACAAAATAAACAAACTCTCCTCCACATACAGCTAGTTTCTCCTGCATTTTAGCTTAAAAGTTTCTGCTCAGGTTGGAGGATTGGCCCAGTGAAGGTCCTGTGAGCCCTACAGAAGAATGTCAGATAGCTAGTCTACCCATACAGCATGTGGGACTGCCTGGAGGCTGCCCAGGTGGCAAAGAACCTTTCTCCTTAGGCTGAGTACTCAAAGCCCCACCCCAAGCTTAGCAGTGGACATGCAGTCAGTCTGTTCCTTCCACACAGACTTGGCCCCTGACCAGCCAATTGGCTATAATCCAGAATAATCATATTCTCTCTGCTGCAAATTTGTCATATATCACCAGAACTGAAGCAAAACAAGCTCTGGAAGTGCAGGTAACCATGAGTCCTGAGAAGGAAGCCAGACTGTCATGAAAAAAAGAAGAACGTCATCATAGAAGGCCCACAAAGAGATAAGAATGAGACACATGGACATAAAGAGGCCGATCTTCCCAGGATACCATGTTGCATCAGGGACAGTGTCCCTGAGTCCAAGTGCACTATCTATCTGTCAGCTGGTCATTCTGGTAATGGGTTGCTTGCTCTATGATGCTGGAAGCTATGTCACCATATTTATAATACTAACAGGGTCACGTGGAAGACTAAGATGGGCCTTACTCAAGCCATGGTCTTTTTAATTGCCTCACATGCATGCTAAAACTGGGCAATGAATAAGGAAGACTGAAGAAGAATTGATGTCTTTGGAGTGTGGTGTTGGTGAAGAATGTTGAATATATACTATGGACTTCCAGAAGAAAGAACAAACCTGTCTTGGAAGAAGTACAGGCAGAATGCTTCTTAGATGTGAGAATGACGAGACTTCATCTCACGTATTGTAGACAGGTTATCAGGAGAAACCAGTCCCTAGAGAAGGATATCACATTTAATAAAGTATGTTATTGTTGTTAAATGTCACTGTGTTGGTTCCAAATCACAGCAACTCTGTATAGGGTTTCCAAGGAGTTGATGGGTTTGAATCACCAATCTTGTGGTTAGCAGTTCAGTGTTTATCTCATAGCACTACACCTGACTCCTAGAAAAGTTTTGTTGTTGTTGAGTACCGTTGAATTGAGTCCAACCCATAGCAACCCTGTATAGAGTTTCCAAGGAACACAGCTGGTGAGCTTGAACCACCGATCTAGCAGTTCAAACGATTTTGCAGTCTGACACATTAGCCCACAGCGCCACACCAGAACTCCTAGAAAAATTTAGTGCCAGCCAAAAGGAGGAAGACCCCAATGACATAGATTGACACAGTGACAGCAACAATGGGTTCAAACATAACAATTGTGAGGGTGGCTCCAGACTAGACAGTGTTTCATTCTGTTGTGCATAGGATTGCTATGAGTTGGAACTGACTTGACGACACCTAACAAAACAATAGCAGAATTACCCATGGTCAACAAGTTTCAGCAAAGCTTCCAAACTAAGGAAAGGCCTGGTGATATACTTATGAAAATCAGCCAGTGAGAATTTTATGGATCACAACAGAATATTACCTAATTCAAGAATTTTGGAAAATAAATTCCCTATGTTGGAAGACACTTAAAATACACAATGACTCCAAAAATGGACATGAACATGCCAACAGTTGTGAAGATAGCTAGGCAACATTTTGTTCTGTTGTTCATGGGGTTGTTATAAGTTGGTGCTAACTCAAAGGCAACTAACAATAACAGCAACAATAACAGTTCCTGGATTATTGAGCTACCCTTGAATCCTTTGAGCAAATAACCTATTTCTTGTTGAAATTCATTTGAACTGGGCTTCTATTGTTTGGTTCCACAAGGGTCTTAACTCAGACAAAAATGAAGATCCTTCCTCATCTGGATAGTTCACACATGTGTGTGCACTTCCTTCATTCTTTTTGTGTGTGTGTGTGAATTATGTGTTAGTTTACGTGGGAGAACATTATCTTTACATTCATCCTATCGTATTTCATTTCATTGCAATGATTACAATCCTCTGCATGCATCATCAACCAACCAAAGGATACACCCCACACACCTGTCCCCTGGCCACCAGTACCCAGACCCTCTCCCTCCCTGAGTCCAGAGACCCCAGCTGCTCCTTCTCTCCACTTCATCGTCTCTGCCTCCATCCCTGGTGTCACTGCTTCGCCAGACAGGGTCCCACACTTTCCTTTTCTCCCTTGATGGTTCCAGGGATCTCTGCTCCTGGACTGCAGAATCAGCCACTCCCCTTCTTTTGTTACAAAATGTTTACATTTATCTTTCCAACACTCACTCACTATTAGACCTGATAGCAATCATTTCTTATTGAACCAAAAGAGTCTTATCCCCCTCACCTTTTATCAACCCCATTCAGACAGGTTGGAATCAACTCAGTGGAGATCCTACCTATCCCTATACCCTCTGGAACTAGGTTCCCTCTTGAAAGCTTGTAAGCCAGTCACTTCTTGCCTTTGTAGCCACCCCCCCCCCCCATTTTGGGTAGTCAATGTCTAAGTTTCCCATCCTTGTGTACCAAGAGGGTGAGGATGATCCTCACTGTAAAGATCTGTTCACTCCTTTTTCATACTGCATCCACAAGCATAGGTCAAATTCATCCAATTGTAGTGGGTTACTCTTTTTTACCTCTTCTTTCTTCCTCTAGTCATGTTCTGATCATCTTGCTCTTGATGCCAGATCAAATGGGTACTGTCTGCAAGTGTGGGTGCTCTTGTGCTTCTCCCTTCACTTCATATCAGCTGGATGCTTCACACTCTGCTCTAGTCCTCTGGGACCATGCCCCTGTCCCTGGGCCCAGGAGTCCCCAGATCATACTGCTGGTTAACCAGGTTTCAGTTCAGGTTAACAGGAGTCTATTGAATGTGGTCAGACTTAGTTCACAACTTCTTTGCTGTTTTTCCCCAACTGCCCCTTATAGGTGACCAATGTGGTCAGCAGGAAGACCACATGCCTTGGAGGGCATGTCTTGAGGGGACTTGACTACTTGCCTTGATGGCTCCCGGGGGAACAACTTTATTGTTTTATAGTAGTCAATAGGACTGCTGTTATTGTTTTTTATTTTTCCTGCTAGTCTTTCTTTCAAGAAGTATCTTCTGTTCTTCTAGCTGCTCCAGGCTGATTTGCTTGTCTTTTCAAGTGGAAATTTCCCACCTCAGAAGATTCTAGATGGGGATCAGGATTCCACCTATGCTCTTGTGCAATGCAAAGGATCTGCAGGAAGCCTTCTTCACTGGGCAAGTTCTAGCCCCATTTTAGGTATTCCAATCAGTTATAGGCTGAAGATAGACTTACAAGCTTTGTATTGTGATGTTTCTGGCTATTCCTTTTTCTCCCCTTCAAGTGTCTATTTTATAATAGTAGGCAAGGGAAACCAAGATTCAAAAGACAGCCAAGCATCTTAACATCATTTCCCCACTTTTACCCATTCAAACCATGCCTCAATCTTTGTATCCCCAAGCCCTGTTGGTTCACAGTTGTGCTTACAGTGTTACTTACCTCTGTCCTATTTAGTTCATGTAAACCTGCCTAGCTGTTCTCCCATATGCCTTGTTTTTCCTTTCCCCTTCCCCTTCTAGTGTATGCCACCCCCACAGCACACAAACTATCTTGTGTCTATTCCCTACTCTGCACTCTACCTTCCCCTCCCTCCCCTCACCCAGCCCCATATAGCCTGCTAACCAACAACCAAAAAAATTTTCCTCCTTTTAGTGTTGGTACTTTTTCTTAATCTTTTAAAATAATGGTCCTATGCCATGTTTTTCCCTTTGTGATTGATTAATTTCACTTAGCATAATGTCCTCAAGGTTCATCCATGTTATTTGGTGGCTTGCAGCTTCCTTGTTATTCTTCAGGGTAGCATAATATTCCATTGTGTGTATGTACCTAACTTTGTTTATCCATTCTTCAGTTGATGGGTACTTAAGCTGTTGCCATTTTTCTGCTATTGTAAGTAGTGCTGCTATAAACATTGATGTGCATATATTTACTCAAGTTATGGCTTGTATTTCTTGTGACTAAATACCAAGTAGAGGAATTCCTAGATTATAAGGCATCTCTGTTTCCAACCTTCTGAGGAAGTGCCATATTGTTTTCCAGAGTGGCTGGATCATTTTGCAATCCCATCAGCAATGTAGGAGGGTCTCAATCTCTCCACTTCCTAGCCAACATTTATTGTTCTATACTTTTTTGATCTTTGCTATTATTGCTGGTGTGAGATGATATCTCATTATGTATTTGTGCCCATTCCAAAGAGAGGTTACCCATCGGAATGTGGAAATCATCAGATAATCTCTTTGTTATTCCATGCACGTAAAGTTTTACTAAAGGTAGTACAGAAATGGCTGCAAGCATACATTGACAGAGAACTTCTAGAGGTTCAAGCCAGATTCAGAAGAGGACATGGAATGAGGGATATCATTGCTGATGTCCAATGGCTCTTGGCTGAAAGCAGACACTATCAGAAAGATGTTTACCTGTGCTTTATTGACTATGCAAATGTTTTCGACTGTGTGGATCATGATAAGCTATGGACAACATTGCGACGTATGAGTATTCCGGAACACTTAATTGTGCTCATGAGGAATCTGTACCTGGATCAAGAGGCAGTTGTTCAAACAGAACATGGGAACACTGAATGTTTTAAAATTAAGAAAGATGTGCGACAGAGTTGTATTCTTTTACCATACTTATTCAACCTGTATGCTGAGCAAATTATCCGAGAAGCTGGGTTATATGAAGAAAAACATGGCATCAGGATTGGAGGAAGACTCATTAACAATCTGTGATATGCAGATGACACAACCTTGCTTGCTGAAAGTGAAGAGGACTTAAAACATTTACTGGTGGAGATCAAAGATCACAACCTTCGGTATGGATTGCATCTCAATGTAAAGAAAACAAAAATCCTCA
>NW_006408529.1:35414530-35415643 GCF_000296735.1 Chrysochloris asiatica | reverse complement strand
AGATTCATGGAAAGAGAAAGGCTGTGTGCTGGTGGCCTGGAGGCAGGCTTGCAGAATGTGCCCTTTGGTTGTTTGAATGGTTTGAAAGATTATATATTCCTAAATGGTTTTGTGTACATTTCGCCCCCCCCCCCAAAAAAAACAAAACAAAACAAAAAAACTGCAGAGGGAATAGAAGCAAATACTGTTGAATGATGATGCACAGATGAGATTGTAATCATTACAATGAAACAATGAATGTAAAACCAATGTTCTCCTATGTAAACTATCACTCAGTTCTCAGTAAAAACTTGAAAAAATATATATATATGAGATTAAAAAGTGATAGAGTAGAAAAGAGAAATTAATAAATCCATAATTATAACTGAAGATTCCAACCTTCTACTCTCAATAATTGATACAAGCAGAAAGAAAAAAAATTCAGTAAAGATATAAAAACTTTAAACAAATAGACTTAATTGATATTTATAGAATATAAGGGAGCTTCAAAAAGTTTGTGGAAAAAATTCATTATCTTTTCCATGAATTTTTTGAGGCCTCCTTGTATTCTACCCAATAAAAACAGTGCACACATCTTTTTTTTCATGTTGTACATAGAACATTCAGACAGACTATATTCTGGGTCATAAAATGAACCTCAATAAATTTTCAAAAATTGAAATAAAACAAACTATGTTCACTGATTATAATGGAATTAAACTAGAAATTGGTATCATAAAGGTATCCCCAAATTTAGAAATAAAAACATTTGGTTGTCCATCTGACAATAAGATGTCTTATCAGTTATTCAGACCTTTTTTTATGTCTGTATTTTGATTAAATTTTACTCTTCTCCTCTTGACCTATCATGCACATATTTTTCATGTCTATCCTAGATATTTTATTATTATATTGCAGTTCTGTTTTTTTTATATTTTAAATAGGGTCTTCTATTCCATTGTTTGTGCCCATTCCAAAGAGAGGTGACCCAACGGAATGCGGAAATCATCGGACAATCTCTTTGATATCTCAAGTGAGCAAAGTTTTGCTAAAGGTAATACAGAAACGGCTGCAATCATACATTGACAGAGAACTTCCAGAGGTTCAAGCTGGATTCAGAAGAGGCCGTGGAAC
>NW_006408529.1:35398107-35399539 GCF_000296735.1 Chrysochloris asiatica | reverse complement strand
TGGACTTCTTTTGGTTGGGAGTTTTTTGATGACCTGATCAATTTCTTCTTTTGTTATGGGTCTGTTCAAGTCTTCTACTTCACTCTGTGTGAGTTTAGATAGGTCGTGTTTATCTAAAAATGTATCCATCTCTTCTAAGTTTTCAGATTTGTTGGAGTACAACTCTTTATAGTATTCTGTTATTATCCTTTTGATTTCCTTTGGTTCCGTTATGACATTGCCCAGGTGGTTTCTAATGAGATTTATTAGTGTCTTCTCCCTCTTTTCTTTTGTTAGTTTTGCCAAAGGTTTGTCTATTTTATTATTCTTTTCAAAGAATCAGCTTCTTGTACTGTTGACTCTTTCTATTGTTTTTCTGTTTTCTATCTCATTTATTTCTGCTCTGCTCTTTATTATTTCTGTTCTTTTGGTGACTGTATGTTCCCTCTGTTGGTCTGTTCTAATTGCTGGAGATGCTGTGTTAATGTGTTAATTTTGATTCTTTCTTCTCTTTGGATGTGCGTATTGGTCACAATGAATTGTCCTCTCAGCACCGCTTTCACTGTGTCCCAAAGATTTTGGTATGTTGTGTTTCATTCTCATGTGTTTCTAGGATCATTCTGAATTCACTTTTAATTCCTTCTATTATCCAGTCAATTTTCAGCTGGGTGGTATTTAGTTTCCATGTATTAAACTATATTTCCTTGGTCTTCTTATTATTGATTTCTAATATTATGGCATTGGGGTTTGAAAAGGTGCTTTGTGGTATTTTGATGTTTGTAAATTTATGGAGGCTTGCTCTGTGACCTAAAATATGGTCAATTCTGGAGAATGTTTCATATGAACTGGAAAAAGTGTGTACTGTGCTGTTGTTGGGTTAAATGCTCTACATGTCTATGAGGTCAAGTTAGTTGATTCTGCTGTTTAGTTCCTCTGTAGCTTTGTCAAGTTTCTTTTTGGTTGTTCTATCACTTTTCAAAAGTGGCATATTAAAATCCCCCTCTATAATTGTAGATCTATCTATTTGTTTCTTCAATTCTAGTAGGGTTTGCTTTATATATCTTGGTGCTCTTTCATTGGGAGTAAAGATGTTAATTTTGGTTATGTCATCTTGCTCAGCTGACCCTTTAATCATGAGATAGTGCCTTTCTTTAGCTCTTATGCTGTTTTTTGCCTTAAAGTTTATTTTATGAGAGATTAGTATTGCCACGTCTTCTTTTTTATTGCAGTAAGCTTGGTATATATTTTTCTATCCTTTAACTTTTTAGTCTGTTTTTGTCTTTGTGTGTAAGGTGTGTCTCTTACAGGCAGCTTATTGAAAGGTCTTGTTTTCTTATCCATTCAGCCACTCTCTGTCTCTTCACTGGTGCATTTAATCCATTGACATTCAGTGTAATTATCGATAGGTATGGATTAATTTCTGTCAGTATGTTAATTTTTTATGGTGCTGTTT
>NW_006408529.1:35383813-35397811 GCF_000296735.1 Chrysochloris asiatica | reverse complement strand
TTCTGCAAGTCTGCCTCATGGCCACCATCTCTCAGTTCCTCTTTTCCCATGAATCTGAAATCCTCAGCCACTCCCCCACTCCATGTCCCATTTCTGCCTCCATCTCTGGTGTCACTGCTTCTCTGGATAAGGTCCCACATTACGTTTGTGCCCTTCTACTTGATAGTTCTAGGATCCTTTGTTTCTGGAATGTACGATTAACTACTCCTCCACTTTTGTAACAAAACTTTTACCTTCACAATTGTGATAGTCACAATTAGTCATGATAACAATTACTCACTATTGAATCATAAGAATCTTAACCCCATCTCTTTTAACAAAAACTATCTAAAGTTTTAAGATGACAACTATTCAGTGGGGAATCTTTCTTCCCCTACATGCTCTTAAATAAAACTCTCTCTTGAAACCTTGTAATCCAGTCACTTCATGCCTTTATCACCCCCTCATTTTAGGTAGCCAATGTCTAAGTTGCCTGTCCCTAACTACCCTGTATAGAGAGGGGACAGCATTGATACTTGATGTAAAGACTCCTTCCATTTCTGTTGGCATTTAGAGTTACTATCACCATGAGTATAGGTTAAGTTCACCAAGTTGTAGCTATTTACCCTTGTTTCCTTTATCAAAAAAAATTTTTTTTAGCCTTTCTCTAGTCGAGTTCTGATTATCAAGCCATCAAGGCTAGGTTAAATGGGTACTAGCTGCAAATTTTGATGTTCTTGTGCCTCTCCCCTCACTTCATATCAGCTGGATGCTTCACTCTTAGCTGTAGCACTGTGTGGCTATGTCCTTGTTCATGAACTCAGGTGTCTCCAGGTCTCACCACACATTGGACCAGCAGTCCTTCCTTTTCTCTCTTTCATCTCTAGGTCAACAGGAGTCAATGGACTGTGGTTGAACTCAGCCCATTTCTTCATTGCTGCCTTTCCCCCTCTTCCACTCACCAGTAGACCAACGTGCTTGCCAGCAAGTTTACATGCCTGCTCATGTGTTACCTTTGAGTTTCAGTCTCAGAGGAGGGTTTGTCATGAAGGAACTTGATTGTTTGCCTTGATGGCTTCCTGGTGAACAGCTTGCTTATTCTAGCAGTAGCCAGTCATACTGCCATTTTTGTTTTGGGTATTATACTCTACAAAGGCTCTACAAGAGGCCTGTTTCACAGGGCAAGTTCAAGAACTCCTTTTAGGTATTCCAATCAGTTATAGACTGAAGATGGGCTTATAAATTTTCAGTAATCATGTTTCCTAACATTCCTTTCTATCCCACTCAAGTGTCTATTTTACTATAGTAGGCAGAGGAAACCAATATTCATAAGACAGTCAAGCATCTTAGTATTATTTCCCCTCTTCAACCGATGCCTAGATCCCTGTATCACAGAGCCTTGTTGTTCCAATGTTAAACATGCATCACTGTTTACCTTCGTCTCACTTAGCCCATGCAAACCTGTCTCAGTATTCCCCTATCTACCTTGTTCTTCCACCTGTTTGCCCTTCTTGCATTGTCCTCCACAACACCTGTACAATGATGTATCTGCCTTTACCCTGTGCTCTACTGTTGCCTCCATCCACCTCCCCCCAAGTCCCCATCCCAACACCACCATTTTGGTTATCTTATATTCCTTTAACTTTTCCCTCCATTTAAGACAGTCTATTTTATCCTGAGATTTTCTGTGATTCTGAAAGCTATGCCACCAATATTTTAAATACAGCAGGGTCATCCATGGTGGACAGGTTTCAGATGAGCTTCCAGACGAAGACAGACTAGGAAGAAAGAGTGACGAACTACTTCCGAATATTTAGTCACTGAAAACCTTATGAATAGCAGAGAAACACTGTCAGATACAGTGCCGGAAAATGAGCCTCTCAGGTTGGAAGGCACTCAAAATGCGACTGGAGAAGAGCTGCCTCCTCAGAGTAGAGTTGACCATGATGATGCGAATGGAGTAAAGCCCGTGGGAGAAAAGCCCGCAGGACCTTCATTTTCTGAAGGGGCACAACTCAAAATGAAGAGAAACAGCTGTAAACATCCATTGATAATCGGATCATGGAATGCACGAAGTATGAATCTGGGAAAATTGGACGTTGTCAAAAATTAAATGGAACGTATAAACATCGATATTTTAGACATTAATGAGCTGAAATGGACTGATATTGGCCATTTTGAATCTGATAACCACATGGCTTAATATGCCGAGAATGACAAATTGAAGAGGAATGGTGCTACATTCATCGTCAAAAAGAACATATCCAGACCAGTCATGAGGTACAATGCTGGCTGTGATAGAATAATATCCATGGGCCTACAGGGAAGACCAGTTAATACCACTATTATTCAAATTTATGCACCAACCACAAAAACCAGTAAGGATGAAATAGATGAATTCCACCAAATTCTTCAATCTGAAATTGAGCAAACATGCAATCAAGATGTATTGATTTTTCCTGGTGATTGGAATGCAAAGGTTGGGAGCAAAGAGGAAGAATCAGTAGTTGGAAAATAAGGCCTTAGTGATAGAAATAATGCTGGAGAATGCATGATAGAATTCTGCAAAATCAATGATTTGTTCATTTCAAATACCTACTTTAGATAGCATAAGAGACGATGATACACATGGACCTCACTACATGGAATACATAGGAATCAAATTGACTACATCTGCTGAAAGAGATGAAGTAAAAGCTCTATATCATCAATGGCCAGGGGCATACTGTGGAACAGACCATCAATTACTGATATGAAAATTCAAACTTAAGCTGAAGAAAATGAAAACAAGTCCACAAGAGCCAAAATATGACCTTGAATGTATCCCACCTGAATTTAGAAATCATCCGAACAACAGAGTTGACACATTAAACACTAAAGACCGAAGACCGAAGAGTTGTGGGATGACATCAAGAACATCATACATGAAGAAAGCAAAAAGTCATTGAGAAGACAAGAAAGAAGTAAAAGGTCAAAATGGATGTCTGAAGAGACTCTGAAACTTGCTCTCCAGTATAGAGATACTAAAGCAAATGGAAGAAATGAGGTGGTCCAAGAACTGAACAGAAAATTTCAAAGATAAGCTTGAGAAGATAAAGCCAAATGTTACAACAAAATGTGCAAAAATCTGGAATCAGGAAACCAAAAAGGAAGAGCATGCTGAGCATTTCTCAAGCTGAGGGAACTGAAGAAAAAATTCAAGCCTCGACTTTTGTTATTGAAAGATTCTCTGGGCAAATTACTGAATGATGCAGAAAGCATCAAGAGAAGATGGAAGGAATACACAGAGTCATTGTACCAAAAGGAAATGGTTAATGCTCAACCATTTCAAGAGGTAGCATATGATCAAGAGCCAATGATACTGAAGGAGGAAGTCTAAGGTACATTGAAGGAATTGGCAAAGAACAAGGCACCAGGAATTGATGGAATAAAAATTGAAATCTTTCAAGAAAGTGAGGTGGCACAGGAGGCACTCACTCATCTCTGCCAAGAAATTTGGAAGACAACTATCTGGCCAGCTGATTGGAAGAGATCCATATTTGTGTCCATTCCAAAGAGAGGTGACCCAAAAGAATTTGGAAATCATGGGACAATCTCTTTTATATCCCATGTGAGTAAAGTGTTGCTAAAGATAATACAGAAACAGCTGCAAGCACACATTGACAGAGAACTTCCAGAGGTTCAAGCTGGATTCAGAAGAGGTCTTGGAATGAGAGATATCATTGCTGCTGTCCAATGGATTTTGGTTGAAAGCAGACAATATCAGAAAGATGTCTACCTGTGCTTTATTGACTATGCTAAGGCTTTCAATTGTGTGGATCATGAAAAACTATGGACAGCACTGCGATGTATGAGTATTCCAGAACACTTAATTGTGCTCACGAGGAATCTGTACGTGGACCAAGAAGCAGTTGCTCAAACAGAACATGGGAACACTGAATGTTTTAAAATTAAGAAAGGTGTGTGACAAGGTTGTATTCTTTCACCATACTTATTCAACCTGTATGCTGAGCAAATAATACAAGAAGCTGGGTTATATGAAGAAAAATGTGGCATCAGGATTGGAGGAAGACTCATTAACAACCTGAGATATGCAGATGATACAACCTTGCTTGCTGAAAGTGAAAAGGACTTAAAACATTTATTGATGAAGATCAAAGAGCACAGTCTTTGGTATGGATTACATCTCAATGTAAAGAAAACAAAAATCCTTACCACTTCACCAATAAACAACATTCTTATCAATGGAGAAAAGACTGAAGTTGTCAAGGAATTCATTCTTCTTGGATCAACTATCAACACTCAGGGAAGCAGCAGTCAAGAAATCAAATGACGTATTGCATTCGGCAAATCTGCTGTACAAGCCCTTTTTAAAGTGTTGAAGAGCAAAGATGACAGCTTGAGGACTATGGTGCACCTGACCCAAGCCATGGTATTTTCAATAACCTTATATGGATGCGAAAGCTGGACAGTGAATAAGGAAGACCGTAGAAGAATTGATGCTTTTGAGTTATGGTGTTTGAGTAGAATATTGAAAGTGCTGTGGGTGCCAAAAGAACGAATAGATCTGTTTTGGAACAAGTGCAGCCAGAGACCTCCTTGGAGGCCAAGATGGGCAAACTTCATCTCTCATACTTCAGACATATTGTCAGGATGGACAAGTCGCTGGAGAAGGATAGCATGTATGGTAAGGTGGAGGGTAAGAGAAAAAGAGGAAGACCCCCTGCGAGATGGATTGGCCAAGTGTCAGCATCGATGGACTCAAATGTAACAACTGTAGTGAAGTTGGCCCAGTATTGTGCAGTGTTTCGTTCTGTTGTGCATAGGGTTGCCATGAGTTGGTACCGACTCAATGACACCTAACAACAACAACACTAAATGCTATAGAGTCCTATTGTCTTTCATATTACTTTCAGATGTGCAAAAATAGGTACCTTTCTTTTTCATAACTGATATAATCTTCCTTAGAAGCCCTCATCTCTCTAGCTAGCGAGAGCAAGAGCAATAACATTGATAATGATGTGTTAGGCTGGATTTGAAATGCTTTATGCATAATGCTTATTTAATCCTCACAGCAACCATATGAAGTACGTGCTAACATCATCTCCATTTAAAAATTAAAAAGGAAACTAAAAAATACTAACTAGCAATATTTGAGTCTCTTCTTACTTTAATGGTCTCTTTTCAATTTTAAGCAGTCTTTTTAGGGAAAAGTTCTGCCTTACTCTAGTCTCCCCCTGAAAGATGGCTAGTAGTATTGGGGAAGTTTTCTGTATCTTTGTGGCTTCTGAGCCACACCCGGGTGCTGTTCTCTGTCCTGTGGGGCATGATGGTCCTTGGCCAAGGAGACCCAGCATTACCCCTGCTGACTCAGCCCCTTCTGAGTTCTTCCTGACTATGAATGAATTTCTGGGAATGGTTCACAAAAGCATTAAACCCCCAGCCTAAATAGTCTTCCTTACATTCAACATTGGAGCAACACCCCATATAAGTTTACAATCCAACTCCCTCAACTATATTTCATATTCCCACAGGGTTCACATCGACTTTTGAATGCCTTCCAAGCCACATGGGAGAAGTCTGCCCAATGGCAGCATACCATCCAGTTTATTCTGATGTAGTTACCCCCAAAATATTTACTGAGTACCAACTACGTTCCAGCCACTGTTTTAGGTTCTTGGGATCAGTGAATCAAACAAAGATCCCAGCCCAGGACAGTGGAGGGGATCCCTGGTGACGTGGTCTCCACCCAGAGTCTCAACAAGATGTGGAACAAATGCCCTTTATCATTTTGGCTTCCCCTCTTAACCTGACTTCTTGCAGAGGGCAATGTGAGCACAGTAAGTCAGACTTGTCCTCCTCCTCACATTCCAGAGAGTCAAAGAGACTGGTATTCACCAAGTTAGGTAGGACAAATGGTTAAATGCTTGGATATTAACTGAAAGGTTAGAGATTCAAATCCACCCAGAGGGATCTCTGAAGAAAGGCCTGGAAATCTATGTCTGAAAGACAGTCATTTAAAACCCAGTGGAGCACAGTTCTACTCTGACACACATGGGGTAGTCAGAAATGGCTACTATATTTTTGCTGTTGTTCTGTTTTGTTTTGTTGTTGTTGTTGTTGTTGTTGTTGTTTTATCATTGTCCAAATTCACCCCCTTCTGAAAGGTGGGCTGAGAGACTACCTGTTCTCTCCATTATTTTTTATAGACTTGGCTAGGCTTAGTTCTTAATAACAAAAAGGGACATATTTGGGATTTAGAAAAATTTCCTCTCCCCTCAAAGCTTACTTTCAGGACTATTGTCCAGATAAATAGGAGAAGAAATTCAGCTTTGACTCAAAGTCCAGTGAGGATTTATGACCCTTTGTTCTATGGGTCCTGCCCTCTACTTTCCCAGGGGTATTCAGCCTCATGGTTGACAAAGAACAAAAGATTTAAGAGGAAAGTGGAAATACACCAACAACCCAGGGACAAACCAGGGTAGAGACATCATCGAAGTATAAAACTCATAGTCTGACATATATGCCAAAGGTGGGTCTGCTTCTTAGTGTGCTCCCTGTAGCTCTCACTACAACACTTTATACCAAGGGCAGTTAGTACATCTTTGGTCAAATTGAGTCATCTATTAGAGAAAGAAAATACTCCACGTTATTCTTCTCAAGGAATAAAATCTAAAACCCCAGGATACAATCAATTCATGAATATTTATTTCACTCCTACGTTATGCCTAGCACTGAGGAGTGTACACAAAGGCAGTAGTGACCCATAAGGAGGAAGAGAAAACTAGCAGGTATGAAACAATCATTGACCTATCCAGTCAGGGAAGAGAGAGTGTGGGATGCGATTGTCTGAGGCACATCCTGGAAGGGTTTGTCTGAGATTAACACTAACATGAAAAAGAAAAGGAGGCAGAAGGCAGGAGACAGAAGCAACAAAAGGAGAGAAAAAGGCAGAAGACAATAGCAACAAAGCAGGAAAGCAGGAGTGGCTGTGCTCAGGGGCTAACAAGACCAGCAACACTGGAATAGAGAGGACAGAGGAGGCAGTGGTGGGAAACAAAACCATGTGGGGAAGAGGACAAGTTATGGCATAAGAGGCAGGTAGGGGAATTCGGACTTGCAATGTGTTTTGTGTAAGATAGGCTAGGCTTTGCTTTTGTTGTCAGTTGCTGTCAAGTTGGATAAAACTCATAGTAGTTTTCTATATAACAGAAGGAAATGTTGCCCGGCCCTAGGCCATCTTTATGATCATTGGGTCCATCGTTGTGGCTACTGTTTCAGTCCATCTCATTGAGAGTTTCCATCATTTTCATTGGGCTGCTACCAAACTTGACATCCTTTTTGAATCATTGGGCTAGGTTAGGCTATAATAATAAATAGACCCAGATATTCTCAAACATGATACAAGTATATTTCTGGCTCATGTAACAGTCTAAGACATCTCATTGGTTGTTGATTTTCCTCCTCATAATGCACAGGTGTTGAGGTTTATAGGTTATCTTTTATGAATCTGAATGGTCCACAGTTTACCCTCAGACTATGCATTGTAAATAGCTCCATTAGGTGGTAGATTCCATTCTTTTCTCAGATATCCCTCTCTAACTATATCCCCACGAGCACCCCATACACTCATATGCCCCTCTCAGAGAAAGCATCCTGTCCCATGGATTCAATGACTAATGTTTGATTCAGCCATACTCTTAGCTTGAATGTTACTTTTTCACACCAGCACATCTACCCATTCTTTTCTCCCCATGTCAAGCTGGGGAGATGACACACCTTCTGTTTTCTGTGCCTAACTTCTCCACCCACCTCACACTCCCAAAGGTGACTGAGATGGAGTTTGGAGCAGAAATGAGGCTTATCAGGAAGGACAAACTCCCTAAGGATTGAGTGAGCTTACCACCAATCTTTGCATGAAAAGAGGTATGCTCCTGATGAATGGCTCGTGCTGATGTCTGAAGGATTTTGGCTGAAAGCAGAGAATATCAGAAAGATGTTTACCTGTGCTTTATTGACTACACAAAGGCTTTTGACTGTGTGGATCATGATAAACTATGGACAACATTGTGAAATATGAGTATTCCAGAACACTTAATTGTGCTCATAAGGAATCTGTACATGGACCAAGAAGCAATTGTTCAAACAGAACATGGAAACACTGAATGGTTTAAAATTAAGAAAGATGTGCGACAAGGTTGTATAGTTATTCAATTTGTATGCTGAGCAAATAATCCGAGAAACTGGGTTCTATGAAGAAAAATGTGGTATCAGGATTGGAGGAAGACTCATTAACAACCTGTGATATGCAGATGATATAACCTTTCTTGCTGAAAGTGAAGAGGACTTAAAACATTTACTGATGAAGATCAAAAAGCACAGCCTTCTATATGGATTGCATCTCAATGTAAAGAAAACAAAAATCCTCACCACTGGACCAATAAACAACATTCTTATCAAAGGAGAAAAGATTGAAGTTGTCAAGGACTTCATTCTTCTTGGATCAACCATCAACACTCACAGACGCAGCAGTCAAGAAATCAAATGATGTATTGCATTAGGCAAATCTGCTGCACAAGACCTTTTTAAAGTGTTGAAGAGCAAAGATGTCAGCTTGAGGACTAAGGTGTGCCTGACCCAAGCCATGGTATTTTCAATAATCTCATATGGATGCGAAAGCTGAACAGTGAAAAAGGAAGACCGTAGAAGAATTGATGCTTTTGAGTTATGGTGTTGGAGGAGAATATTGAAAGTGCCATGGGCTGCCAAAAGAACCTATATGTCTGTTTTGGAAGAAGTGCAGCCAGGGTGCTCCTTGGAGGCCAAGATGGCCAAACTTAGTCTCTCCTACTTTTGACATATTGTCAGGAGGGAGCAGTTTCTGGAGAAGGATATCATGTTTGGTAAAATGGAGGGTCAGAGAAAAAGAGAGAGTCCCCCAACGAGGTGGATTGGCCAAGTGGCAGCATCGATGGAGTCAAGCGTGGCAACAATAGTGAGGTTGGCCCAGGATCGGACAGTGTTTCGTTCTGCTGTGCATAAGGTCACTATGAGTCAGTACTGACTCGATGGCACCTAACGAGAACACAACTTTCTTTTTGTTGTTATTTCCTAGTATTAATCCCATTTCCTCATTCTTTACCACCTCCTCAATTAAAGGCAATCTGGTACAGTGGAATGATAATATGTTTTAAAGTCAGACATCACTTGGGGTAAGGAGCTCTGGTAGCGTAGAGGCTACGAATCGGGCTGCGAACCACAAGGTCAGCAGTTCGAAACTACCAGCTATTCCGCGGGAGAAAGATGAGGCGTTCTGCTCCCGTAAAGATTTATAGCCTCGGAAACCCTGTACAGGGTCTCTATGAGTCAGAACCGACTCCACGGCACGTAACAACAACAACAACATCACTTGGGGTACTTGGTGTGGCGCTGACAGATAAACACTGCTAACTGCAAGGTCAGTGATTCAAACCCATGAGCCTCTCCTTGGAATCCCTATACAGGGTGGTTGTAAGTCAGAATCAACACAGTGGCACTTAATAACATCATTTGAATCCAGTGCTATCATTTATTTGCTGGGTAACCAAGGGCAAATTATTTAGTCTCTCTGTATCAGTGTCTTCATTTATAAATAGAAGTTGGTAATATCTACTTCTCTGAGATTTTTGAAAATAGGAGACAGAAGAGCACCGTACAGCAGCCCCACCACCAGTCCTGAGCATGCCACCACAAACCTAACCATCAAACCCCTGCTTCTTCTTCCTCTCATTACTTGCTCCCACCCAAGAGCATATGCACTCACAAAAGGCTCCACAGAGTTCTGCATCTGGGCTTTCCTCTGAAATGGCAATACTATGACTAGGGTCTCTATCTACTCACATAGCTCACCATTCTCTACATTTCTTTACCTCCAAGGCCCAATTGAGAAAGTGATGGAGACCCTTTCCTTGAACCTTTTTCCAGTTTCTGCTAGCAGCAACGTAGCTTAGAAAAGCCCAAAAGGCCATGAGCTTGCCTCAGGACCAAAAGGATGATACTATTCCTCTGAGGATGTGGTGGAGTGTGCTTTTCAAAGATGTTGTAACAATACCTCCTATCCCAGTGCTCTTCTAACTAGAGGACTTTGTCTCCCCAACATCAAGAGCTGTTCTCATCCTTTGAATCTTGGTGGGTCTGTGACTGCTGCAGAACTGACACTATATGGCTTCCCAGGCTAGATCATAAAAGGTGATACAGCTTCTGCTTATTTCTCTTCCACTATTGTCATTCTCACTAGCATGCCATAGAGAACTTCAGAGTCCAAAGGTCCAAAAGCTGGAACTAAGGCAGTGACTAGGACCACATCGCTTGCCTTTCCACTCATACCATGCCCCTGAATGGAGAGGCAAAGCCCATTGTACTTGATTCTCACTCTCAGCTCATCCCCTTCCCGACATAGGTCCAGTCAATGGATGTTTGGCTAACCTCCAGGACACCTGCCTGGAACCCCTTAGGGACCCAGTGCTGAACCAATGACCTACACCCATAGGCAGGAGGAAAATGGACCACCCTCTTTGGACAATGCTGCTGCTTTAGCTACTGTTTAGTGGCAGTTGCCCTGTAGGAGTAGGGTGTGGTCCTGAGGCTGGGTCCTCCCTTCCTCACTTCTAAGACTCCCACTTGCCTCAGCACAAATGAAGAAACACTGTCCTTCCTCTGACCCTGGACTCTCACCACATTCATCTTCTACAAGGAAATGGGAGAGAAGAAACTATTAACTTGCTATGGTAGGCTTGGTTTCATATCTCAGTCAGAACACTGGTATTTCATTCAAGGGAGAGAGACACAGAGGTAAAGGGAGGTGGAAGAGTTGAGAACCTCTGAGAAAGAGACTGAATCAAGGAAACCACAGCACAATGGAACCCATAAAGCCAGGTAACATCAGAAGCATAGCTTGGAACCTAATTAGTAGTAAAATGTTGATAACTAGAGAGCTCTCTTGTACACCAGAAATACAGGTCCATTTGGAAGGACACAGTTCCAGTTTATCTAACATAAAATTATCTGCTAGAGTGGCTGAGGCTAACATAAAATTTCCTTGAAAAACACAGTATCTGAGAGAGGCTCACTTCAGATACACTTGTTTTGTGTGCTGGAAAATTTGAAGGCAGTTTCAAGCAACTACACGTGCATCCCACATGGGTGATCTATCACCTTCCCACAGAAGGCATGTGTTTATTGTTTTTTCTGCTCTGTGGTGAAGGCCCTTCTCACCAACAGTGACCTAGCAGATGTTAATTTTCCAGAGTCACACCCATCTACACTGGGGAAGGAGCAAGTGAAACCCAGTCAGGAGACAATCTTTTTCATCTCTTCATAAAAAGTATTTGAATGCACAGTTGTGAAAAACACATCATGCTGCATTTCAAGAAAAAAATCCCATAATCAAGGTATGCATAGGATAGAGCTGATGTCATTTCCAAACACCCTCCAAAGATCTGGACTATCAGCCCATGGCTCCATCTCCTTGCTAGAAGTAGAATGTCAAAAATGGAAAAGATTTGAGAGAAAATTGAATCCAGAGAATACAAACTCAAATGCTTACAGGAAGCAGAAGGTAAACAAATGGATATTGAAAGTCAGCTGAGGACTATTGTGGCTCAGAGTTCATACTCCATCCAAGGGAATAAAATTCAAAAACATTTAAGTCACAGGTCTATCAAACCCCAAATCTTGCATGCTTTTTCTGTGAAGCGAGGTATATTTTCCTATGGGCTCTGTAACAAATTAACAAAAATGTAGTGGTTTAAAAGCAACGTAAATTTATTCTCTCACAGTTGTAAAGAGCAGAAGTCCAAAATCAAGGTATCAGGAAGACCAGAGACTCCGCCAAAGACTCTAGGGAAGAATTCTCTTCTGTCTGTGAAATCTCTCTCTGCCTCAGTCTCCTTAGAATGCTTGTAGTTGAATTTAGGGCCCACCTGGATAATCCAAATGATCTCCTTTAAGATCCTTATTCTACTTCCAACTGCAAAGACGTGTTGGCCAAATAATGTCACATTCACAGATTCCAGGGATTAGAACATGGAGATACCTTTGGGGGGACCACCATATAACCCATTTCACCAGACTACAGTGTTGTTGTTGTTGTTGTTGTTGTTGTTGTTAGATGCCATTGAGTCAGTACCGATTCATAGCAACTTTATGCACAGCAGAACAAAACACTGCCCGGTCCTGGGCCAACCTCACTACTGTTGTAGTGTAGTGAAAAGAAAACAAATGAGTCACACCAAGATCTACAGGTGAATTTCAGCATTGTAATCCCTTGACTGTTTTCTAAAAAGATAATTTCATCCATGTTTATTGCTAGTTTAGTCTCTCCATAAAATGTGTGTCTGGCTTCAGTAGTAAGCATGTTCTACCCAAGAACTGAGGCTAAAGTGTTCACTGCATTCTTCTTTGACTTCAGCATCTCCTTTTTGATCCATTCTCTCTCCCCACCAACACTACCAGGACTGCCTCTTCCTTGTTCTTGGTGGTGGTGGTGGTGGTGGTGGTGATGTGCCGTGGAGTCAGTTCCGACTCAAGTACCCCTAATTCTTTTCTTGCAGTACCTTGGTTGTTGTCTCCCTCATGATTCTCTAACTCGATAGTTCTTAAATTGTAATGTTCATCAAAATTACCTGAAGGATATGTTGGACTCCACCACTCCCTCCTCCCCAAATTTCTGATTCAATAGGTCTAGGTGCCTGGCTGGTGCAAGTGCTTTGTGTTCCACTATTAATCAAAAGGTTGGAAGGTTGAGTCCATCCAATGGCACTGTCTGGCAATCGGTTTCCATAGAGATACAACAAAGAAGACCCTCTCGAGCTGGGTTGTATTCGGTAACACATGGGTCACCATAAATCAGAAATGACTCAATGGCAAAAGTGGATTTTGGAGTGGGGCTAGATCATTTCCATTTGTAACAAGTTCCCAGGTGATGCTGATACTCCTGGGCCAGAATAGAACCATGACTATCTCAGCCTAGTTTTCCTGGCTCTTCTAGAAGTTTTTGCTTCTTATTGTTACCCAAAGGCACCCTAGAAGAAAAGTGGGTTATGACTTGGACTTCTTACTGCAAGGTCAACAGTTTGAATCTACCAGCTAGCTACTCCACAGAAGAAAGATGAGGCTTTCTGCTTCTGTAAAGATTTACAGTCTCGGAAAGCCTATACAGGGTAGCTATGAGTTGGAACCAACTTAGTAGCATACAGCCAGCACCATCACTGTTATTACCCAGGATCCCTGCTGACCTGGGGCTTAAAGCACTTGGCTGCTAAACAAAAGGTTGGCAGTCCAAAACCACCAGCTGCTCTGTGGGAGAAAGATGTGGCAGTCTGCTTCCATAAAGATGTACAGCCTTTGGAAACCTTATGGGACAGTTCTACTTGGTCCTATAAGATTGCAATGAATAGGAATCAACTTGACAGCAGTGGGTTTTTGAATACTGGTGCTGGATTACCACTTCTGCCTTACCATCCACCTTTCTCTACACCCTACAGTTGCTTACTCAATCCCATCAGTTGGAATTCTCTCCAGAGAGCTGGAGCCACAACTGATATCATTTCCATCCTACACCCATAGACTCTGACCTAACTATTTCATACCTTTGAAGCTGATCAAAAACCTTTCCTCCATTCCTCCACCTTCTTCCTTTTCCAAGTCAAAGCTGAGGAAACACAAGTGACTAGGACTTATCATCAGAAAACAGGAAAATCTGGTCCCAAACTGAGGAGGTGGCAGCATTGGTGACAAGCCTGACTTCACTGTTGTTGCTAGGAGCTGTCGCGTTGATTTCAGTTCATAGTGACCCTATGTATAACAAAACAAAATATTGCCTAGTCTGGTCCTGTGCCATCCTCTAATCATTGCTATGTTTGAGTCGATTGTTGCAGCCACTATACCAATACATGTTGTCAAGGATATTCCTCGTTTTCATTGACTCTCTACTTTAACAAGCATGATGTCCTTCTTCAGGTACTGGTCCTTCCTGATAAC
>NW_006408529.1:35381997-35382508 GCF_000296735.1 Chrysochloris asiatica | reverse complement strand
GAGATGGATCAGCCAGGTGGCATCATTGATGGACTCAAGTGTGGCAGCGGTGGTGGGGTTGGCCCAGGATCGGATATTGTTTCGTTCTGCTGTGCATGTGGTTGCTATGAGTCAGTTCCAACTCGATGGCACCTGACAGCAATAACAACAACAATACAATACATTATTTGACTTCTTGACTGCTGCATCTCTGGAGGTTGATTGTGGATCTAAATGAAATCCATGAAAACTTCAATCTTCCATCTGTCTATCATGATGTTGCATATTGAGGATTTTTATTTTCTTTATGTTGAGTTGTGATCCATACTATAGTTTTTGATCTTCACCAGTAAGCGCTTCCGTTCTTTTTTTACTTTCAGAAAGCAAGGGTGTCTCATCTGCAGATCACAGTTTGTTAATGAGTTTTCCTCTGATCCTGATGTTACATTCTTGTTCACATAGTCTTGTCGGATTATTTGTTCAGCATACAGATGGAATAAATGTGGTGAAAGCATAGAATCCTGGCACACAG
>NW_006408529.1:35378196-35380860 GCF_000296735.1 Chrysochloris asiatica | reverse complement strand
CAGCTTGAGAAATGCTGAGCATGTTCTTCCCTTTTCGTTATCTGCCTCCAGTTCTTTGCACATTTCATTATAATATTTGACTTAGTCTACTTAAACCACCCTTTGAAATCTTCTTTTCAATTCTTTTACTTCCTCATTTCTTCCTATTGCTATAACTATTCTACATGCAAGAGAAAGTTTCAGAGTTTCTTCTGACATCCATTTTGGTCTTTTCTTTCTTTCCTGTCTTTTTAATGACCTTTTTGTTTCTTCACATAAGTTGAAGCCCAACTTTAGATAGTCTCAATGGACAAATAAAGTGGGAAGTCTGGCGCTGGCTCCAGCCTGGTCTGGGACGATTACAGAGAAAACATCTAACCCCATCTCCACCCACTCATCCACCCACACTTACTCTGTCCTCACCAGACCCACGTGCCCCAGAGCACTGCAACTCCTCTCTAGGGTGACTCTCCAGATGCCAGCAGACTGTCTTCCCAGGACATTGAGCAATACTTGGTGAAGTATTTCCAACATTCATGCACTCCCCAACAGCCTGCAAGACATTTTCTCTAAGGAATTTCAACACACATAACTAGCGCTTTGTTCCAATGTGAATGAGGGTTTGTCTGGAAGCCAGTGTTTCACCATACAGGAGATTAGCAAACATGAGCCGAAGCCTCTTAGCAGCCACATTTCAGCCTTAATGAGCTTTCTTCACACTCTGCACAAATGTCAAACCACTCTAGAAAAAAAAAAATGAAAGGGGTGTCAGGCCCATTTTAAGATCTAATTAATCAAGACAATCTGCTGTTAAAATTTTCTTTTTTGATGTCAAGTACCTACTGTCAGTCTTGCTAAAGGTAGTCTGGACTGTTTTGGTTAACATACTTTAGTCAGAGCCTTAGTAATGGTGTGTTAACATTCAAAAGGTCCTTATACTTTACCCGTATGAACCTGAAAAAGAGAATTTTTAAAAAAAGAAAGGCTGAGAGTTAATGAGAATCATTCACACATAGCTCTTAAGTCCCAGCTAAACATCAGCTTCTCAATGAATGGATCAAAAATCCACATGGAGGCAAGGGCCTGCTATAGCGCTGGCTTAACTGAACACAAAGGACCAGCTGAGACTGGACTGCAATTTTATTATAAAGACAGGATTATCCTGTATCTCAGTGCTCTAATCATAAGAAATTTTATTAAGCATAATTTCTTAAAAGAAAAAGCCTTCATTTAAACCATTTAAGAAGGCCTGGTAATGTTGGGAGATAAGCACTGTTGTTGTTAAGTGCTGTCCAGTCAGTTCTGACTCATAGCGAACACATATAGGGTTTCCAAAGATGGTGAGCTTGAACCACCAACCTTGTGACTTAAACTGACCTTGTGGTCCAGTGCTTTATTCCACAGATCCACACCAGGACTCCACTGGGCAGCTAAATAAACCACAAGGTCAGTGGTTCAAATCCATAAACTGTTCATCCAGTAAAAGATACGACTGTCTTACCACGTATAAGATTTACAATGTCAGAAAACATAAGAAGACATTCTAATCTGTCCTACAGGTTTGCTGTGAGTCAGAATCTACTCCATGGTTGTTGGGTTTTTTTTACTACACTGATTCTAAAATGCAAACTTTTCCTCATTTTAATACCTGTGAAATTAAATTGCATCTGCTAATTCATGGTGTTCAGAGTTTACATGGTAGGTTTCTTTGGTTTATTGTTGTTGTTAACTGCCTTGGAATTGTTTGATTCACAGAGGCCCTGTATAGGGTTTCTAAGGATATAAATCCTTGTAGGAGCAGAAAGCCTCATCTTTCTAAGCAGAGCACCTGGTGGGCTCGAACCTTGTTGTTCGTAATCCAGTGCTTATCCTAGAAAGCCACTGCTCTTCCTTTCTTTATTTGTTTTTGTTAAGTGCCGCTGAGTGGTTTTCAACTCATAGTGACCCTGTATAGGGTTTCTCAGGAGCAACTGGTGGGTTTGAACTGCCGACCTTGTGGTTCACAGTCCAGTGCTGATCCTATAGTTCCACACCAGGAGTCCATAGATTTTTTTTGTTTTTTTTTGCCTATAGAATCCTTCTAAATAGCAAATCAAAGCTTGATTTTTTCTTCAGTTCTTTCAACTTAAGAAATGCTGAGCATGTTCTTCCCTTTTTGTTTTCTAACTCCAGGTCTTTGCATATTTTGTTGTAATATTTGTCTTTGTCTTCTTGATATGACTTTTGAAATTTTCTGTTCAGCTATTTTATCTCCTCATTTCTTCTATTTGCTTTATCATCTATATGCTGGAGAACAACTTTCAGAGTCTCTTCTGACATTGATTTTGATTGTTTCCTTCTTTCTTGTCTTCTTAATAACCTTTTGCTTTCTTCCTATATGATGTTCATAACATCATCCCACAACTCTTCTGGTTTTAGTCATTATTGTCTAATTCATCAAATCTGCTCTCTGAGATGATCTCTAAATTCAGGTGGGATGTGTTCAAGATCACATTTTGGCTCTCATAGACTTGTTTATAGTTTTTTCAGCTTCAGCCTGAATTTGCATATGAGCAACGATGGTCTGTTCCACAGTCTTCCCCTGGCCATGTTTTGGCTGATGACATTGAGCTTTCCACCATCTATTTCCACAGATGTAGTCAATTTGATTTCTTTGTATTCTATCTGGTGAGATCCATGTGAGTA
>NW_006408529.1:35349540-35377935 GCF_000296735.1 Chrysochloris asiatica | reverse complement strand
TTGTACTCAAGATAGATCTTGAAATATTCTTTTTGATGATGAATGTAACGCCATTCCTCTTCAATTTATCATTCCCAGCATAGTAAACCATGTGATTGTCAGATTCAAAATGCCCAATGCCAGTCCATTTTAGATCACTAATGCCTAGGATACAGATGTTTATGCATTCTATTTCAGTTTTGACAATTTTCAATTTTCTTAGATTCATACTTCTTACATTCTATGTTCCAATTAATGGATGTTCACAGCTATTTCTCCTCCTTTTTAGTTGTGCCCCATCAACAAGTGAACATTCCAAAAGCTTTAATTCATTTATGTCATCATGGTCAACTCGACTTTGAGAAGGCAGTTCTTCCCCAGTTGTATTTTCAGTGCCTTACAACCTGAGTTGTTCTGAAACTGTATCTGACAATATTCTGGTGTTCTTCATCATGTTTCACTATTTAATATTTTTGTGCTATCTGACAGTATTCCACTGCTATTCGTAGGTTTCTGTTGACTAAATATTAGTCTGCCTGTCCTTCTTCCTTGTCTGTCTTAATCTGAAAGCTTGGTTGAAACTTGTACATCCTGGGTGACCCTGCTGGTATTTAAAATACCAGTGGCATAGCTTCCAGAATCACTGCAACATGCAAGCCACTACAGTACAACAAATTGACAGATGAGTGATGGCTTTTAAAGATTACAGACAACAATGCTCTATGTCACATGGGGTTGCTATGATTTGGAATAAATTCTGTAACACCCAACAACAACAAACTAAGTAATGGTGTACTTTGTAATGGAAGGTATCTTAGAGTCAATGAACTATGGTAAGCTTTGTGAATTGGGTGCTATTCTTATCTCCATTTTACAAATTAGGAAAATGAGGCAGACAGGCTAGTCAATTTGCCAAGGATACCCAGCTAGTAAATAATAGGGCTAGGTTTCAAATCCATTCAGACTGATTTCTGTACCCACCTTCTGAATCCTGTGTGGAATGGTCTCATGGGGTTGCAGAGAGGCTAAATGGATTAGCACATATAAGGTAAGAATAGAGTAAGTGCCAAATAAATGTTAGCAATTATTGTTTCTTATTGGGAGAGATCATAATTGGCATGTCTGTATGTTACAATTCGGAGTGTACTGAACATGAACTCCTACAACAGGGCCATCCCCACAGCCTCCCCTTCATGAGCAAATATTTTCAGTCTAGTAAAATTTAACAGTTTGCCTATGTGCTCCTTCTACATAGGTGTATGTTTTGTAATCAGCTACTTTAGCCAAGTTTTTATGAATTTTGAAGGATAAAAACCTATTAAGAACAATCCCTGTTTTTGAGGGTCTTAGTGTGAAGGAAGGGAGATTGTTAGCCAGTAAGTATACATCAAAATTGTTATTGTTCTTAAGTGCTGTCAAGTTGGTTCTGACTCATAGCAATCCTATGGAGGGTTTCCAAGGAGTAACTGGTGGGTTTAAACCACTGACCTTGAGTTTAGAAATGCATATCCTATAGTACCACACCAGGATTGTATACATCAAAATGGAACGTGGCAAATCCCAGCAGGGAGTGTGAAGGCATCATGATGGAAGTTTAGAGACTGGGCATTGCTTATGGTGGAGTGATTGGCAGGGTGCTGTCACACAGGTGGTGGCATTTTAACTAATACTTAAATAATGGATATGAGGACAATAGGCTAAGTATGAGGTAAGAAGATGGAGCAAAGACTCAAATGGGTAAAGTCCCAGAATATTCTATGAAAGTGTTGTTCTTTTTGGATAAAGGATATATGCATGGGAATAATGGAAGATAAAATGAGTAAGATGACTGGAATCAGATTGTTGTGGGTCTTAAATGGTACAGTAATGAATTGAATTAGAAAGCCAATTAAGTCCTTAAAAAGTGAAGGTTTGGGGAGAGGGTAAAATCAAATGACTTATTTACAATTGTTGTTGTTGTTAAGTGCCATCAAGTCAGTTCTGGCCCACATTGACCCTGTATACAGTTTCTGAGGAACTGTTCATGGGTTTGAACTGCCGACCTTGTGATTCAAACTGACCTTGCAGTCTAGTGCATTATCCTGCAGTGTCACACCACAACTCAATTATGCAATTATAAAACTCCATTATACAATTATGCCTGGAAAAATTCAATCAGAGATACTGTGGGTGTGGGTTATAAAATGGAGAGACTGAGAAACTGTGATGCTTTAAATTTATTTGATATGACTTTTCTATACTGAGTCTTCTTAATTCCCACAAAATAATTTATTAAAATAAGGTACACAGGACTCTAAAACTGAGATTGGTTAGTTTTGCCTTCAAGTTAGGTTTAAAAGGAGCCATCTCAAAAGCAGAGGAGGAGGATCCCAGGACCATCAAACATGAGGAGCATGAGTGACATGTGAGAGCCCTACCTAGAGAAACTGTGATGGCAGAGGCAACAGTAAGAAGTGACAGCAAGAGGCAATAGCAAGGAGACTCAGAGCAGCTTTAGGCTCTAGGTGAAAGGACTAAGTAAAGCTGAGTGCCTATGAGCAGGAGACTACCTTGAATAATATGCCCTTTGGACATTCACAGACTGGCTAAAGAACTTTATAACATGTGCTTGAGCAGGGCAGGGACCATGGGACCACATGGATGAGAGACTGAAAACAAAAGTGAGGCGTGTCTGCAGTATGACAGACAAGATGCGTTCCTGACTAGAGAACTGCTGTGTCCTGAGTTGGTTTTGATCTTGAATTGTACCCTGTTCACTTCCCTAATAAATTCCATAATCATGAGGATTATGAATTCCATGTGGCCATTTATGAATTCCGTGTAGCTATTGCAATGGATTACCGAATCCAGATGAGAAGCAGAGAGTGCTGTGGGAGGAATGGTTGGTGTCAGACTAGGGTAAAGAAGGTTGTAGAGTAGAAGCATGACTGACCTCTGCTTCATAGTAATTGACCTTGGGCTGATTTTGAGTTTGATTCTCTTTTCCCCTTTGTGAAGCCAGGGGAAGTCAGACTTGGGTCCCAGAGGGTTTAGCAGAGACCAAGAAGGAGGCTACAGCAATGGTCCAGATGTAGGTTGGCCACACTATCTTCATTTTCCTGGGACCTTCCCAGTTTTAGTCTAGAAAATCCTGTGTCTCTTGGTGCTGTGGAACTCAAGACTGCTGGTTACCCATCAGCATGCAAAAAGGCAAAACCACACACAGTTCCAGGAAATGGAAGTACAGAAGTCACAGGGATGAAAATGAGAGACCTGAGAAGGAAAAATCTATACCATGTGGAAAAACTGCAGATGGAGAGAGGGGTACAAAACAAGAACATTTCAGTCTAGTTTTTCAGGAAAAGAAATGGGGATATCAGTAAGGAAAGCTGGGACTTTAGTTTCAAATAGGTTGAATTTAGTTAGTTTGGGGCCATCCATATAGGCAGTGAATGAAAGGGCCAGGAGACCATCATACCTATGAGGATGGATTCTGGAGCTATCCAGGTACCAACAAACCCCCCTGGCAGGAGAACCGTCTTTTAAAGGAAAGGTACTCCACTGCCTAAAACAAGGTTCTTAGACTTCATCACCAGGAACTCTTGTATTAATGTAGATGTCTAAGCCATATCGCATATAGAATCCAAATATATAAGGCTCAGGAGTCTGAATGTTCAACATATTCTCCAAATGGTTCTT
The DNA here is from genome assembly GCF_000296735.1 of Chrysochloris asiatica. Taxonomy (NCBI): domain Eukaryota; kingdom Metazoa; phylum Chordata; class Mammalia; order Afrosoricida; family Chrysochloridae; genus Chrysochloris; species Chrysochloris asiatica. The sequence goes on along the minus strand of NW_006408529.1, from coordinate 35,374,278 downwards.
TTGCTGATAAACGATAGTCTAAAGACTACAATTTGAGAATCTTCAGCCCCTGAAGGTGAGTGTGAGAGAGCAAGCAGTGTACTGTCAAGTTGTCAGAAATTCTCTGCCCTCTTCCACCTCCCACTTTAGCTAACGACCATACTGCATGTCACTTAGCTGCTCTGTTGATTTTAAACATCAATTAACTGCATTACCTCTTTCTTCTCTTGCCAGTCCTGATCTCATAGTATCAATTGTTTGGATCTCCCAGCAAAGCTAGCCTTAGATCCCTAGCCCTGAGTGTGACCAAATACCCTACTTTCTGTGCACAGTGGTTAGTACCAAGATTATCAGTTTGAATACATGAACAATTCCCTTTCCCTCCTCCATCCCATCTCCAAGTTTCCCAAATCCATTTCTTTTCCCCTAAAAGACTGGATTTTATCACAAGGCCAATTGTAAGCTAAGCTAAAGAATTCTCTTGACTCATCTAGCCAGATCATCTCTTTGAGTGAATCACTTCCGTCAATCCCCAGAGCAAACATAAGGGAACAGCTAAGAGAAAGCAAAAATAAGGCACAGGTAAACTATTTATCTGAAGTTCCCTGAGGGTCATGTGTTCAGACCACCAGAATAGGTTCAGTTACTGGCTCAGAGTTGCAACCTGTAGTAGACCATAAATAAATTCCACTCTTTTTCTTCTTCACCAGTCCACAAGATTTTCCAGATCTGTAGCCCACTTCTCAGAGATTGCCATAATACTCATGCATTTTATAACTGGAAATGGACTGGACTAGTGTCAGAGTGATAAACTCAAAATAAAATGCTTTAATTTTAAATACAATAATTGTCTCATAAATTCCTGGGGACATGATAAGGTTCAAGGACAATTATTTTTCCTTAATTTCAATAAACATAAGGTAAGGGAGCTAAGCTTTCCTTATCATTGATCTGAAGTTGAATTCATCTAACTTTATCTAAAGGAGTAACCAAAACTCCTCTACTGACCAACCAAACATCAGCATTCAAACATTCATGTAACAAGTATCACTCTAAGTGACATCAGGCTATCAACACAGTGTGCTATCAACACAGTGGTCATGTAAAGCTATTTCATTTCTGATGTTGGCTCAGGCCACTGTGAGCTGATTTGCTTATTTTCATTCATTCAACAAAAATTCACTACATGCCAGGAACTGTTCTAGACACATGGAATACGGAAATAAACAAGCCAGATAAAAATTCCTGCCCTCATGGAAGTTATATTCTAGGCAGAAATGAGGAAAAGAATGGGAAGAGAGAAAGCCTCATCTTTCTCCTGCAGAACGACTGGTAAATTCGAACTGCTGACCCTGAGGTTAACAGCCCAGCTGGTGACCCACTATGCTATCAGGGCTTCTAGGATAATAATTAAATTATATAATATGTGAAAAGGAGGCAAAGGCTATGGAAACAAAATAGAACACCAAGGAGGATGGGGTGAGCAAGGGGGCAATAGCATAAATTTGTAAGTAGCATTATCAGAGAGGACATCACAGGAAGGCACCATCTGAGTTAAAACTTGAAGGGCATGGGGAGTTAGTTACGAATATCTGGAAAAGAACATTCCAGGTACAAGGTACAGACAGTGAAAGGATCATGGGGAAGAATGGCTGGTATACTCACAGAATAACAAAGGCATCAATTTGGCTACAGCAGTAAGACAAGAGTAAGGATGAGGTCAGACAAATGGCAGAGGCTCAGACAGAGAGGGCTTTTATTCTGAGTGAAACGGGGAACAGCTGGACAGCTGTGAGGAAACAGGAGACAAGATCTGACTTATATCTTAAAAGCCCTTCTCTGGCTGCTGTGTTAAGAAGAGACTGAAACTGGTCAGAATGGAAGCAGAGCTGCTCATTAGGGGTCACTGTAGTTAGGAGGCACTGCAGAGATAGTGATGGTTACAACCAAAGAGTAGCAGTAGACACGGAGAAAGTGTTCGGATTCTAGATCGAGTTTTAAAGGTAAAGCCAAAATGCTTTCCTGAGACATCAGATGTTGTTGCTGCTGTTGTGAAGTGCTGTCAAGTCGATTCTGATCCATAGTGACCCTGTATAGGGTTTCCAAGAAACAGGTGGTGAGCTTGAACCACTGACCCCATAGTTCAAATGACTCTGCAGTCTGACGCATTAGCCCACAGCACCACACCAGGACTACAGATGTAGGGTGTGCAAAAAAGAAGAGATAATGATAACTCCAAGTGTTTTGGCCTGAGCAAGTGTAAAGAACAGGTTGCTAACAACTGAAATTGGCAAGTTTGGAACAAAATAATCTTGGAAGAGAAGGTCAGGAGCTCAAGTTTGATCATGTTGAGTTTAAAAGGTCCAGCATAAAATGTCAGAAAGAAAGTTGGTTTACAAGTTTGAAGTCCTGGACCAAGGTGTAGGAGAGACTTTGAATTTTTTAATTCTTCTGGCATATAGATTTAAAGTATTGATAACTGATGGGCTCACAAGGGACAGCATGTGCATAAAAAGGCAAAGAACAGGGAGTGAGTCGATGTTAGGGTATCAGAGAGAAAAGGAGGGACCAATAAAGCCCATGAAACTGAAAAGGAGCATTCAGTGATGGAGGAAAGACAAGAGTGTGTGCTTCCTGGAAACCAGCTGAAGAGGTTCCCTGGAGATAGTGTAGTTCAGCAAATTATTTAATGTCTCTTCTAGTCATAGAATGTAAGGAGCCCTGGTAGCATATAGATTACAAGCTAGGCTGCTAAACGTAAGGTCAGCACTTCAAACCTGCCAGCTAGCTGCTCTTCAGGAGAAACATGAGACTTTCTGCTCCTGTAAAGATTTACAGCCTTGAAAGTCCTCTACAGGGTTGCTATGGGGTGGAACAGATCCTGTGGCACACAACACCACCACCAGTCATAGTCTGTATTTTTTTTTTTTTTTGCCCTGCTGCGTTTGGGTAAGAGAAGATTTAAGAAGATGCTGATAGGATTATCAGTTGTGAGTGGTTAACAATGGTAACTGTGATTATAAAAATGTAGAATTCTTGATGTGGTGCTATGGGTTAATGCACTGGACTACAAAGTTGGTTTGAACCATAAGATCGGCAGCTCAAGCTCACCAGCCACTCCTTAGAAACTCTATACAGGGTAGCTATGGATCAGAACTGACTTGATGGCACTTAACAACAACAACAAAGTGAAATAAGCCACCTCAGAAGTTGTTGTTGTTAAGTGCTATCGAGTCGATTCCAAGGAGCAGCTGGTGAGCTTGAACCACCAATATTGCAGTTCAAACAACTTTGCAGTCTGATGCATTAGCCCACAGCACCACACTAGGACTCCTAAAGTGTAAGTGAACTTTCATTCACAGCCCCTCTGGTGGTTTTGAATTGCTGACCCTGAAAATCACAGGCCAACTCGCAATCACTATGTTACTTCAGAAATGGGCAGGGGGAATCTCATTACCATCAGAAGAGCCAGGAGTGAAGTGCATCCTTTGGATCCCTGCACGTTGAACTTTCTCAACCAAGCAACAGAAAACTATAATACCAGAGGAGTAGCAGAAGAGTGTCAGAGAAGCAGCAACAGGAAGAAGAGCCAGAGCACACGATAGAAGAGTGGACATCCCAGCCCATGGAATGAGGAAAGTTGAGTGACTTTGGGCAGGAGGCTTACTTGCAGAGTGGGGTTTCTCAAGGCACTTAATTAGAGAAGTTAGGTTTGCTGACCCACAGAGTTAGAGCCGAGTGCCTTCAGGATGAGGCTTATGATGGAGAGGTATATCCTGTGGGCATTTACCAGCAACCCTTTGCGAGTTTTGTAACATTGTCGGAGTACAGCAGGGGCCTCTGGCTGAGGCCAAGGACCAGAATGAGGCCTTCCTGCAGGCATGACATGAAAAAGGCTGTTTTGACTGAAAGAACTGAATCCTGAACATTTCTGGAGTTTCATTGTAATTTGCTAACTTCCCTAATAAACCCCATAGCTATTCGTATGGTATCTGCATTCTGTGTGTCCATTGCAATGAATTATTGAATCTAGCAAGAGTACAGAGAGCTGTAACAAGGAGTCATTGTGACAGATGGCAATGATCAAGTGTGTTAAATGCTATTCAGAAGTCAACTAAGATGAGGATTAAGATGACCAATTCTACAATGTGGAGATCATCGGGAACCTGAACATGAGACCTTTCTGGAGAGTAACAAGCATGAAAGCCTGTTTGGAGAGGGTTAAAGAGAGAACGTGAGACAAGAAATTGGATACACTAAGTATGAATACAGTTCTTTCAAGGGATCCTGCTGTAAAAGGGAACAAAACCAGGGCAATAGCTAGTGAGAGTAGAGGGATTAAAAGATTTTTTTAAAGAGGAAAACAAATGGCGTTATGGAAAAGAGAGTGGGAAAGTTTCAGAATGATGACCTTGAAAAAGTAAGGAGGATAAGGTCTAGTCCACAAAGAGAATGACTGTAGATGAACACAAAGAGAGCCCCTTTGGCAGATGGAGAGGCACTCTATGTGGTACAGGAGTGTGAAGATAATCTCTTCTGATTACTTAAATTTTCCCAAGAAGTAAAAAAAAAGCAGGTCATAAACTGTGAGTGAGACAGGATACAAGGAATGGGAGGGTTTGAAGAGAGCAGAAGATTTCCTGAAGTCATTGTTTAAAATTATAGAAAAGTGAGGAGGAATATTGTTGTTTTTAGATACCTTCTAATCATTTTCAACTCATAATGACCTTGTGTACAACGCAATGACCTTGTGTACAACGCAATGAAGCCCTGCCCTGTCCTGCTCCTTCGTCACAGTCTTTCCTATGTTTGAGCCCATTGTTGCAGGCATTGTGTTATTCCATCTCGTTCATGGTCTTCCTGTTTCTCCTTGACCCTGTATTTTACTGAGCAGTATATTCTTCTCCAGTGACCAGTTCCTCCTGATAAAATGTCTCGGTACATGAGATGAAGTCTCACCAAGCATGCTTCTAAGGAGCATTCTGCCGTACTCTTTCATGACAGATTTGTTCATTCTTCTGGCAGTCCATGGTAAATTCAACATTCTTGCCAACACCATAATTGAAAGGCATTAATTCTTCTTTGGTCTTCCTTATTGCACTGCTTTATGTATTTCTGAGATGATTGAAAATGCCATAGCTTGGGTTAGGCAAACCTTAGTCTTCCAAGGGATATCTTTGTTTTTTAATCTTTTGCAATAGATTTGCCCAATGCAATATATCACTGGATTTCTTGATTGTTCCTTCCATGGGCACTGATTGTGAATCCAAGCAAAATAAAACCCTTGACAAGTTCAACATTTTCTCCATTTATCATGTTGCTTATTTGGTACTTTGTGAGGATTTTTGTTTTCTTTATATTAAAGTACAATCCATACTGAAGGCTGTAGTCCTTGATATTCATTTGTAAGTGTTTCAAGTCCTCTTCATTTTCATCAAGCAAGGTTGTGTCATCTGTAGATTGCAGGTTGTTAGTGAATATGTCTTCAGTCTTGATGCCACATTCTTCACGTTCAGCATCTCAGATTATTTGTTCAGCATACTTATTGAATAAATATGATAAAAGATTACAACCCTAATGTATATATTTCCTGGCTTTGTTGGTGGTGGTGGTAAGTGCCATTGAATCAATTCCAACTCACAGCAACCCTGTATAGGGTTTCTGAGGGGAAGCTGGTGAGTTTTAAGCTGACCTTGTGGTTCTCAGTCTAGTGCTGATCCTGCTACAGCACCATACCAGTTTTTAGAACTACAATATTCCCTTGTTCTGTTCAAACAACTGACTCTCAGTCTATGTACAGGTTCCCCATTAAGTGTTCTGAAATTCTCATTCTTCTTACTGTTATTCAGAATTTATTTTGATCCACACGGTCTAGTGTCTTTGCATAGTCAATAAATCACAAGTAATCATCTTGCTGGTATTCTCTGCTTTCAGCCAAGATCCATCTGATAACCTTTATTCCATGTCCTCTCCTGGATCTGGCTTGAATTTCTGGCAGATCCCTCTCAGTATATTACTGCAACCATTTTAAATTACATTCATTGTTCAATAGTTTCACCTAACAACAACTTTCATGAATGGTCTTTAAGTTCAGGTAGGATATACTCAAGCTTGTATTTTAGCTCTCATGGGTTTGTTTTAATTTTATTCAACTTCAACGTGAACTTGTATATGAACAATTGTTGACCCTCTCCTTCCAACAGTATATATTAGCTTCCAGTGTACAACGCTGTATTCATTTCTACCCTTGGTCACTTTCTGCCTTCAAAATCTTTCTAGAATGATAAAACTTGTGTTTGTGTGTGTAAGTGTGTGTGTGTGTGTGTGTGTGTGTGTGTGTAACTATAGATTGCAACTCCTTGGAATTTGATTCATAAATACTGTAGCACAGATGTTTTTAATTTCCTTTATTTAAATGACAGTCCACCCTATTTTGAACTATTCATCTCTTAAAATTCACTGCTTCTGTGATGCCTGAACAGATATCCAAATGAAAATAGCCATTGTGTCCATGTAACCTCTGGTTTGTATATTATATCATGACACTGGTTGTTCATTAACAGTATCATTATTTCTTAGTAACAGATTCATCTTCACCTAAAGTCCAAGACTGGTATTTCTCATCTATGTGTTCCTAGTTCATTGCATAGGAATGTGTGGCACAGATGAGGCTATGATAAAAGGTATTGCTACAAAATCATAGAAACCTTTATTAAACGATAATATGAAGCTATGGTTTCTCAACAGAAACTATACACTCTGAAGGCAGGGTTTCTGGCTCTCTAATCCTTCCCTAAAGAATTCTGCACTCGTTAATTTACACCATGTTAAAATGGCAGTTTTGGAATCCTTGAGGGACTCAAATCATGTTATTTTGAAATGTTGAGTTTTAGGAACAAAAAGAAGTATGAAGAGGCAAGATCAGGGCTTTAGGATGAATTTGATAAGGTTTACAAATAAAATTCTCATAGGATAACCTTTACTATCTTTGAAGAGTAAGCAGGTACATTGAAATTCCTCAGTACAATTTCCTGGACTTTTTCTCACCAATGCAGTTTACAAATTTCTTAAAACTTCTTCATTATGAGCCCCATGATCATTTTGTGTCCTTAGAGAAAATTGATCAAGTTGACACCTTTAGAATCCCCAAAACAGTTACCATAAGCTTCTGAGCTTCCTTCTCTATTTTGAGGTCTTTCCAGCCTTCCTTAAAGTGCTCGATCTATCTAAAAACTTGTTTTATGAGGGGCAGCATTTCTGTAAACTTGTTGCAAAACTTCAATTATTTGGAAAGATGTCCACTTGAGTTTTGCTTGAAATTTGATATTAAAGACTTCTGACAAGATGGTGGGCTAGGCAGACCCACTACAACAAAGACACACATACACACAAACAACAAATTAAACAGACAAAATGATAATCCTGTAACCCTAAGCTTCAAAGGAAAGTATATAGAAGTGGATTGAATACTGACTAAGAAGAAACTGAACAAAAGCAGTGAGAGGGGAGACAGATGGGTGAATAGTCAGCTGGTCTGACATAGCATAGTTGTCTTGAACTTTTGCAAGTAGCAATAGATTGAGACAGGGACCAAACAACACAAGTGCATACCAGTAGCTGGGAATGAAAAAGGTGTGATTCTCCAATCTTTGCTTCACTCTTCTAGTGACCAAAAGCATGGCCAGCCTCCACCCTTACCTACCCATTGGCAGGTGACATCCCCTCTCCCTACACAGCTCCTACTCTGTCGCAGGTCAGAGCCTCACCCCTGTGAATTAGGCTTCAGGCGCACCACCCCTATATCTGGAGAGGCAGGAATACTCTACCTCATTAGACCAGCAGAGCATTCAGTGCCAGATCACTGGACCACCGGTTACCCTGGGACTGCAGGGACTCCCTCCATAACCAGCTGTCCTGCCTCCAGTTGACCTCTAGACCCAAAGGAGTTCCTTGTAGGGACAATAAACCTACCTCAGCCACCTTCTGAGCTGCACAAGCTATCAGGTATCCTGACCCCAGACAATATCTAGGACCAGGCACCTCACACCCAGGCCCTTATTCCTGACCCCATGAACTCGTTGACTAGCAGAGGTTGCTGACCCATATCATGCATCCTGCCCCTCACAATTTTCTTCGCTCTGGGATAAACCCTGTCCTAGTTTTCTCCTTTTTGTTGTTCTTTTCCCTTGTTTTTTATTCTTTCTTTCTCTACTTTCCTGATTCCTTTTTCTTCTGTGTTTCTTTTCCTGTTATCTTTTTCTTCCTCTTTTTTTATCTTTTATCTTAGTTTTTATTGTCTTTACTATTCCTTTTCTCTTTTCTTCTCACCCAGGTTTGCTTATTTTTTTATATTCCTTTCCTCTCTTTATCTTTTAGTTACTAAATTATTTTCTCTTGCTGATGTTTGAATGCTTTCCCATGATTGTTTTTTTTTTCTTCTTTGTTGTTGTTTATTTTTGTTTTTCTCTTGTTCTGTTGTGTTTTTTTTTCTTTTCCCATCTGATGGGAGACAGCAATTGTACCCGTATGACTAGGTCACAGTGGTACCTTCTGTAGCCTCACCTATGGGGTTAAGGCCACTAACTATTGCTGTACTACCTGATCATCCATCAACAACAAGCTACAACAGCCAAACCTCCCCTCAACTGTGATGCATGAACTGAGAACAGAGAACTACACATATACTAAACATTCTCTATCATATCCACCAGGAGACAGGGGATGAGTATCTAAGAGCACACAAACCTCTATCAGTTAAATACAAATACAATAATACCACAATATCTGGGAAGGAACAGATCATTTCAGTTCACATGGAGAAACAAAGCAGAGTGGCTCAAACAAATGACCAAAATACAAAGTCAGAAAACCTTCCTGAGAAACAAATGGCAATGGAACCACATGATAAGGAATTCAAAGCAATTATATTTAGGTACAATAGGAAGAAGTGCAGCCAGAGTGCTCCTTGGAGGCCAAGATGACCAGACTTTGTCTCTCATACTTTGAACATATTGTCAGGAGGGACCAGTCACTGGAGAAGGATATTATGTTTGGTAAGGTGGAGGGTCAGAGAAAAAGAGGAAGACCCCCAATGAGATGGATTGGCCAAGGGGCAGCACTAATGGACTCAAGCATGGCAACAGTAGTGAGGTTGGCCCAGGATCGGGCAGTGTTTTGTTCTGCTGTACATAAGGTCACTATGGGTCGGTACTGACTTGATGGCACCTAACAACAACAACAACAATAGTTCAAGTGAAAGATCAAGAAAGTTACAGACAAAATCAAGGTAAACAGAAAAAAGTTTTAGCACAATTAAGGCAAATACTATAAAAAAAATTAAAAAAAACTGACAAACTAAATGAAAATCTAGAAACCATACAAAAACAGCAAACATAATATTAAAATTTCAGAAATAGATAATACACTGAAAGGGCAAAGGAGGGGCACTGAATAAATGGAAGCCTGAATTAGTGAGCTTGAAGACAAAAATCTCTCAATATTGAACTGGTAGGGGAACAAGAAGAAAAATGAACTTAAAAACTTGAATTATGTGGAAAAACATTAAGAGGAATAGCTCACATGCAGTCAGAATTCCAAAACCAAAAATGTAAAAGGCAAATGGTGAGAGTGGGGAGAGACTGAGACCTTCCTATATTGCTGGTAGAACTGTAAAATGATACAACCACTCTGGAGAATGGTATAGAACTTCCTCAGAAAGTTGGAAATAGAAATATCTTATGACCTAGCAATCCCTTTGTTGTTGTTGTTGTTGTTAAGTGCCTTTGAGTCGATTCCGACTCAGCGACCCTACACAGGGTTTCCAAGGCTGTAAATCTTTACAGGAGCATAAAGCCTCATCTTTCTTTTGCAGAACAGCTGGTAGTTTCGAACTGCTGACCTTAAGGTTCGCAGCCTGATTCATAACCCCTACGCTACCAGCAATCCCTCTACTTGGTATATATTCACAAGAATTAAGAGCTAAGACATGAATAGATACACACACACCACTGTTCATCACAGTGCCCAACAATGGAAGAATGGATAAACAAACTGTGGTACATATATACAATGGAATACTATGCAACAGTGAAAAATAACAATGAATCTGTGAAACACCTCATAACTTGGATGAACCTGGAGGACATTATGTTGAGTGAAATTAGTCAATCACAAAAGGACAAATATTATGTGAGACCATTATTGTAAAAGTTTAAGGAAAGGTTTACAGACTAAAAGAAATAGTCTTTGATGGCAACCAGGGACAAGAGGGAGGGAAGAGAAATTCACTGGTTAAAGGGTAGACACATGATGTCTAAAGGGAAGACACAGGGAGGTATGGATGGGCTAAAGGAGATCGATGTAAATAGTTATATATATACAACCTTGGAACAGCAGTGTTCTGTGTATAGATACATAGATTGAGACATAGGCTGAATGGGTAAAGGAGGCAGAATAGGATATAAATTTATGTATTCCACAAATATATAGGAGTTTGAAAGAAAAAAAGAACATTCTTTGATAGTTGTCAGGGGTGGGAGGGAAAGGAGAGTAGTTCACTGGCTAGAGGGTAGACTCATGTTAACTCAGGTGATAGGGCGGGCAACATACAAGAAGAAGGAGGTTGACAGAAGAATGATGAAGACAGGTAAAGACACAGGAAGGTATAGTGGTGGCGATGGATGTGTGCCCGTGGACTCAGTTGCAATTAATAGTGATACTATATAGGGTTTCTAAGGCTGTAAATCTTTAAGGGAGCAGAAAACCTCATCTTTCTCCTGTGGAACAACTGGTAGTTTTGAAATGCTGACCTTGATGTTGCAGCCTGATTCATAACTACTACACTACCAAAGCTCCTTAGCGGATAGAGGCAAATAGGGATGTACATACAACCTTGGAACAACAATGTTCTGTGGGTAATACATGCACAGAGACACATGCTTAATGAGTATAGGAGGAAGATTGGCATCTATATGTTGTTGTTGTTAAGTGCCATCAAATCAGTTTTGACCCATAGTGACCCTATATAGAGTTTCCTAGGAGTGACTAGTGAGCGTCAGCCATAGACCTTGCAGTGTCAACCAACTTTAGAGTCCAGTGCATTAACCCAGAGCTCATGAGCAGCCATCTAAGGTACAGCTATTGATCTCTCCACGTGCAGAAGAAAGGAAATGAGAATTGAAGATGCTTGGAATCAATTAGTCAGACTAATGGAACATGTGAACATCAGTATCCACAACTCTGAGTCCAGAAGAAGTAGATGGTGCCTAGCTACCACTACCAACTGCTCTGAAGTGGCAGAATATGTGGAACAAAACTCAAAATTATTAAAAAAAAAAAAAAAAAAGTTTTAAATGACCAGGGTAATAGGTCAGAAAAAGACTGGAGGAACCTGAGACTACCTGAAGGCCCTCAACCACCCTTCAGGTCTGGAGAGGAACTCACCCACATAGCCCAACTTTCAGCCAAGCAGAAGATAGGTACACAGGAGGAGGAACAATACTACGTTCACTATGAATGATGGAACGGTCAATCGTTCAAAATCAAAGGGGCAACATGTACCTAAGGACAAAGTTGAAAAGGGATAGGAAGATGGGTGGAAGGGAGGTAGGAACCACAGGAGGAAATGAAATAACTCTTATTCCATGGAAGGGATTGCGGTTATTAAGAAGCAAAGTGAGTTACTTGTTGAATGTAAAACTGATGATCTTGTCTGTAAACCTTCACTCAATTCACAATTAATTCAAAAACAAAACACAAAAAGCAGAGAAAATTGTCAGAGTTGTTGGAAGAAAATGTTCCTAATAACATGAAAGACAAGAAGACATGCGGCATGCATTCAAGAAGCTGAAAGAACCCAAAAAAGGATAGGCCCCAAAGAAAATCACTAAGACATATCATAATTAAACTTTCCCAGACCAAAGACAAGGAAATGATCCTAAGAGATGCTCAGAGAAAATGAAAAGTTACTTGCAATGGAGAACCAATAAGAATAAGCTCTGATTTCTTAATAGAAATCATGTAGACAAGAAAGCAATAGAATGACTATACAGAGCTCTGAATGAAAAAAAATTGCCATCCAAGAATCATATGGTGGTGGCTGTGTGCCGTATAGTCAGTTCCGACCCTGTATAGGGTGTCCAAGGCTGTAATCTTTACAGAAGTGGAAAGCCTCATCTTTCTTCCATAGACCAGCTGGTAGACTCAAATTGTTGCTCTTGTCTTTAGCAGCCCACTCTTAACCCACTACGTTATCATGGTTCCTTAAGAATCATATAGCCAGCAAAATTATCCTCATATACGACAGCTAAATTAGAACATTTCCAGATAAACAAAAATGAAAGAAATTTGTAAACTGCAGAGCAACCTTACAAGAAATACCAAAGGAAGTTCTTTGGACAGAGAACCAACAACAGCAGAAAACAACGTAAGAATTACATGCATGACAACACCACCCAGATGCAAATGCAGTTATAGACATATCCAAAGTAAAACAAATCTACAAGATGTAAAATAGAGAATGGAGATATCAATTTGTAACAAAGACAATTGAAAACTAAAGCAAGGGAATGATGTAGTTATAGAACTTCTCAGTAGAGAGGAAGCAAAAAAGATTTCAAGATAGAACCTAGTGTTTTAAATTTGGGAAGAAATTAAAACATGTGTTACTTGGGTGGAGGGGAAGTCTATGTACAATAAAAAGGAGGTTGTTAAAAAAATTATGTATACTAGGGAAGACACTGAGGGGAGTGAAAGAGATAAAGGTAAACGAGGTAAAAACTGTTATACACACAATCCTGCATTAACGAAGCCTGAAAAATTATGGGTGGAGTGGGATTATACCCACAAATATATAGAGAGGATATTTATGCATGGCTATTTACCTTTTCTACAAAAAGATCTATGAATGTAGTTGAGCATATTGTTGTTGTAGTTGTTATTAGGTGCTATCGAGTTACTTCTGAATCAGCAACCCTATGCACAAAATACTGCTCTGTGCCATTTTCATAATTTTTATTATTTTTGAGCCTATTCTTTCTGTCACTGGGCCATTCCATATTGTTGGAAAGTCTTCTCCTTTCCCTGACCTTTGACATTTCCAAGCATGGTGTCCTTCTCAAGCAATTGAGCCATCCTGATAGCACATCCAAAGTAGGAGAGATGGAGTCTTACGTTTCTGAATTGTAAGGAACATTCAGACTGCACTTCGTCCAAGTCATATTTATTTGTTCCTCTGACAGCCCATGGTACTTTCAATATTCTTCCACAACATCATAATTTAAATGCACTGATTCTTCTTCGGTAACTTTTATTCACTGTGAAACTTTCACATACACATGAGGTTTTTGAAAATCCCATGGCTTGAGTCACGCACACCTTAGTTTTCAAACTAACATCTTTGCTCTTGAGCAGTTTATGTTCACTATGAATGATGGATTTGCCAAATGCGATATATTGTTTAATTTCTTGAATGCTATTTCCATGAGTGCTGATTGCGAATCCAAGCAAAATGAAATCCTTGACAACTACAACCTTTTCACTATTTATCGTGATATTATTTATGCAGCCAGATGTGAGGATTTTTGTTGTTGTTGTTGTTCCACATCCTCATCAGATTCTCAATCAGAATTTCTGGCAGCAAGCTGTAGGTGTATTGCTGCAATTGTTTTTTTCATTTTCTTCAGACAAATTTTACTTGCATGTGATATTAATGATAATATTTAATGATTTCCGCATTCTGTTGGGTCACCTTTACTTGGGATAGGCACAAATGTGGATCTCTTCCAATTGGTTGTCCAGGTAGCTGTGTTCCAAATTACTTGGCAGAGCTGATTGAGAAACTCTAGCACTGTACCAGTTTATTGAAAATGTTCTATTTGTATCCCATTAATTCTTGGAGCCTTGTTTTTTGACAATACCTTCAGTGCAGCTTGAACTTCTTCTTTCAATACCATTATTTCTTGATAATTTGTTACCACTTGAAATGGTGGAGAAACAAGCAATTATTTTTGGCACAGTGACTCTGTGTATTCATGCTACCTTTGATCTTCATCAGCAAGCAAGTATTTCATGTCCTTTTCACTTTCAGCAAACACTGTTGTGTCATCTGAACGTCACAGGTTGTTAACGACTCTTTCTTCAATTCTGAGACCATGTTGTTCTTCATACAATCTAGTTTCTCAGATTATTTGTATAGCATACAGATTTAATAAATATGGTGAAAGGATACAACCATAATGCACTCCTTTCCTGATTTTAAACCACTCAGTATCCCTTTGTCCTGTGTGAACAACTGCCTCTTGGTCTATATGCAACTTCCTAATAAGCAAAATGAAGTGTTTTGGAATACCCATTCTTTGCAGTATTATCCATACATAGTTTGTTATGTTACACACAATTGAATGGTTTTGCATAGTAAATAAAGGACAAGTTAACATCTTTCTGATATACTCTGCCTTTTACCAAGATATATCTGATATCAACAATGATGTCCCTCATTCCATATCCTCTTCTGAATCTGACCTGAATTTCTGGCCGTTCCCTGCTGATGTACTCCTAAGATCATTTTTTAATTATCTTCAGCAAAAATTTACTTATATATGATATTAGTGATAGAGTTCAATGATCTCTACGTTCTGCTGGATCATCTTTCTTTGGAATAGGTGCACATATGGATCTCTTTCAATTGATTGGTCAGGTAGCTGTCTTCCACATTTCTTGGCATAGATGATGAGTGCCACCAGTACTGCATACATTTGTTGGAATATTTCTATTGGTATACTGTCAATTCCTGAAGTCTTGCTTTCACCAATGTCTTCAGTGCTTCTAGGACATCTTCCTTCCAAGATAGACTGGGGATAATCACTGTACTGCTAACCATAAGGTCAGCAGTTTAAACCCTCCTTGTTCAGGGTTGCCATGAATTGGAACCAACTCAACAGGACAAAACAAAAACTAATGGACTTAGAGATAATTTCAATAAAACTCAAAATCATGAAAGCAGCCAGGCTTGCTGATTGGATAGAGACTGGTAGACCACTAAGATGGCCACCTGTAGTCACCCTTCACGTCTGGAACTGAATTCACCCCGACTCAATTTTCAGCCAAACAATAGACACTTCTAAAAGGGTGCAAGAGTCCTGGTGTGGTGCTGTGGGTTAATGTGCTGGACTGCAAAGCCAATTTGAACTGCAAGCTTACCAGCTGCTCCTTGGAAACCCTATGCAGGGTCACTATGGATCAGAACTGACTCAAAGGCAAACAACCACATAATGGTACAATGGACTCCTGGTGTGGGACTGTAGGAACAGCACTGGACTATGAACTATAAAGTCAGTATTTCAAACCTACCAGTTGCTCCTCAGAAACCCTATACATGGTTGCTGTGAATAAGAACCAACTTCACAAGAACATAAGGGTACAATAACACTAGTGAGGTGTACATACCTTAGAATAATTAATCATTTGAGATTTTTTAAAAAGACAGCATCTACTCAAAGACAAAGTTCAGAAAAGTTAGGAAAGAAGGAAAAATGGAAAGATGAAACACACAGAGAAAGTGAAATACATGCTATAACATTGGGAGGATTGTAATTAATGTGATGAAACAAACGTGTATGAATTGTTAAACCTAAAACTAATCATCTGCTGTGTAATCTGTCATCCAATTCACAATAAGCACCATATTAAGACAAGAGTATTAAGAGAATTTGTCTGAAAATTTATGATATACTGATAATAAAGACATATTTAAACACATTTTTCTTGTACATGTATGAACTGGATGGATTCCTACTAGCAATACTCTTTTTATTTACCCTCACGATTAGCATTAAAAAAAAGTTTTCTGACCTGAACTATAGAGATTTCACAGGTAGACAATTTGCAAGCCAAGTAAATAAAGTCATAATTACATAGTGTAACTTCTGGATTCTAGGAGACCTTCCATTTCCCCATCAAAGTTTTCCTTAACCTCTAACCAGAATTGGAAGTCATACTAGGAGTGCTTTGTCTTTTTAGGCTTAAGACTATGATTGTGTCACAGTGCAGCTCTCCTGGGATGTGCTTCCTTTTAAAGTTTCCCATCAGGACTTGGGGAGAAGGTAGTCATGAGTACCCTTGGCATCTAAGTGTTCTGGGACAAAATATACTGTGCCTACTTCACAATTTATCCAGGGCATCAGGGCTACAGTTCTCCTGAAGCAGCCCAGACCACAGTCAGGAAGAAGAGCATGAGTCTAGACAATTCAACCAGGAAAATCCTTTGAGAAAAGAAATAGACTACAGAGAAAATGAAGGAAAAGGTAATTCTTAACTATACAATAAATTTCCAACTCATTTTATGCTATTGCCACCCCACATTCCCACCAGTTGTATTACATCAGTCTATGATCTGTAATTTATAAAATTATACCACTTCTCAGAGGTAGAACCAAAGGATATATGATGCCAACTTTCCTTGCATAACTTACAGATAAAAATCAGAAACCAATCTCACTTTTGACAGAGTTCTGCCAATTGATTTGGATAGGACAAGAGTGGGCTGACACACTAACAATAAAGGGACACCAACCAAATAATTGGGACTGAGCAAAGTGAAACTTCATGCTCATGTAGAGGCAAATGTCATCTGTGCTGCATTGAGGCTGATGAATCATTCAATTGGAGACAAGAAAGCGATTCAAATGCAGTAACATTTCTTTCAGTTGGGTTTTGACTCCACTCATGGGTATCACCAGCTGATAATTTCACACTAAGTGAAGGTGCTGAGATTTTCCTTGACAGTGTTGTCTTCAGTAAGTCT
Organism: Chrysochloris asiatica; assembly: GCF_000296735.1. Taxonomy (NCBI): domain Eukaryota; kingdom Metazoa; phylum Chordata; class Mammalia; order Afrosoricida; family Chrysochloridae; genus Chrysochloris; species Chrysochloris asiatica. The sequence continues at coordinate 35,357,498 of NW_006408529.1, read as the reverse complement.
AGCACTATAAATAAAACACAGGAATTGTTCACATTTGCTTTCCATTTTTTTTGTAGGTTTTCAACTAAATTTCATTTTAAACAAATATCTTTTCATTGGTTTTATTATTTTTTTTAAAGAAACCCAAGTTCTTAATAAGACATATTCTCTCCTCTTCTCCTAGCCATGTTTCCATCTCCAGCCACTCCCAATTCTGATAGCAAATGTAACTGGATAATTGAAAAGAACCAAAGAGATGAGTTAGTAGGTTCTGGTAGCATAATGGTTATGAATCGGGCTGTGAACCTTAAGGTCAGCAGTTCAAAACTACCAGCCTCTCCGCGGGAGAAAGATGAGGCTTTCTGCTTCTGTACAGATTTACAGCCTTGGAAATCCTGTACAGGGTCACTATGGGTCAGAACCGACTCAAAGGCACTCAACAACAACAACAAGGGATACAATGGGCACAACTACTTGATCATTAATGTTCAATGTTATAGTTTATGGTATAATTTATTAAAGACCCTCAATGTATCTGCCACATTTCTAGGTGCTAATGAAGTTGCAAAAATTGCAAATACTGAGTGAGGGCAAGATGGAGGACTAGACAGAAAAGCTGTACGGACCTTCTGAAGAAAACCAAATGGGACAGATGCATATGATAGTCCTAGAACTCTAAGTTTCAGATGAAGAAATAAAGAAGTGGATTGAATGGTTACTAGGAAAGAGAGATGAGCAGACATAGCATAAAAAATTTTTTTAAAAAGTGACTACTGAGCTGTGATAACCAACTGGATCTACTACAACCATTCTGAGGATTTGTAAGCAACTTCAGAGACAAGAAAACATATTCATGTTTCAGAAACCTACCTGTGGCTCACAGAGACAAAGGTGCAATTTTTTTCTTGTTCCCCATACTCCACTAGTAACCAGAAGGGAGGTCAACCTCCACCAGCTTAAACCCCCAGGGAAACTTGTTCTATCCAGACAGTTGGAGCCACACAAAAGTGAGCACCCAGGTTGTAGTCCCACTGAAGGAGGGAGGAACTAGCCACAATTACCCAGGTAAGCCCTGCTCCAAATCTGCAATGTTGGCCCTAGCCAACTCTGAACTAACTCTCACTAGAAGAAGTGGCAGAATAGACATGTAGGGTAGTAAAAAAGAAAGAAAGAAAGACTCTTGTGCTATGTGGGCTAGCCAGGAACAGGGTGACCATCTTGAACTTTCTCAGGCAGTTGTGAAGGCGAGAGACCAGTAGGTAGGGCAGAGGCATATCACTTGTTGGTGAAGAGAAAGCTGTAGACAGTTTTGTGTTTTTTCCCCCTTCCTTATTATTTTCTTTTTTTCACTGTTGTTTGCTGGTTTGTTTGCTTTCCTTCTCTCTTCTGTGTGTGTTTTTTTTCTTGTCTCACCCTGCAGAAGACAGAGAATGTGACCTACAGCCTAGTCACAGTTGTACCCTCTACAACCCCACCAACTGGGCGAGAACCAATACTAGCTGCTATACATCAGATCAACAACAATAAACATTAGCTAAATCCATGCTGAACTGAACTTAATGAACAGCAGAGAATGACACACAAGCTCACCTCCTGATCACACCTAACAGGAGGCAGTTGGTGAGTGGCTAAGAATACGCTTATATACATTTATCAACTTAATACAAAAAACAATAACAGCACAATGTCTCAAAAGCAGCAGATAATTTCTATTCACATGAAGAAGACAGAATACCTCAAACAAATGACAAAGAGCTAGAAAATGTGTTTGAGGGAAAAAAAGGAATTGGAACTACCTCAAACAGAATTCAGGAGAATAATATTTATGAACCTCCAAATGAGTCCTGGTGTGGTGCTGTGGTTAATGTGCTGGACTAAAAGGTCAATGGTACAGGTTTACCAGTTGCTCCTCAGAAACCCTATATGGGATCACTGTGAGTTGGAACTGACTCAACAGCACTTAACAACAACAAACAATTGACAGAAAGGTCACGGAAAACAAGGAAGAATTCAGAAAAGTACTACAGGAAAAATCAAACAAATAGATACAGAATTGGAGATGATAAAAACCTTATAACCAGGAATCCAGAAGATTAATATTAAAATATCAGAAATGGACAATACATTGAAAGGCAAAGGAGTAGATTTCAATCAATAGAAGCCAGAATTAGCGAGCTTGTCAAACCATCAGAAAAGAAGAATGAAAAAATTTAAGGAAGCCTAAGATTCATGTGGGACAAAATAAAGAGGAAAAATTTATGAATGATTGGAATTCTAGAACAGGAAGTTACAAAGAAAAGCACAAAAAAGATAATTGGAGAGCTTCTGGAAGAAAATTTCCCTAACATCATGGAAGACGAGAAAAAAAACATTCATGAAGCTTAAAGAACCCCAAACAGGATAGACTCCAAAAGAAAATTAATTGACATATCATAATCAAATGCTATAAAATGAAAAACAAAGAAAGAATCCTAAAGAAGTTTGAGGAAAATGAAATGTTACCTACAAAGGAATAATAAGATTAATCTCTGATTTCTCAGCAGAAACCATATAGGCAAGAAAGCAATGGGGAGACATATACAAAGCACTGAATGAAAGAAAGGAAGAAAAAAAAACTACCAGCCAAGTATCATTTACCCAGCAAAACTGTCCCTCAAATATTATGGCAAAATTAGATTTACAGACAAAAAGCAACTTAGGGAATTTATAAAAATCAGCAAGAACAACAGACAACTAGAAATTGACATAGATGGCAACACCATCCAGAATTCAATCAAGAAATAGAGTATCTAAAGTAAAACAAAATTACAAGACTGAAAATAAGGAATCCCAGATCAATGTATAATGAAAACAACTGCAAAGCAAAAAGAGAGAAAAGTATACTTATAGAATTCCAAATAGAGAGAAAGTCAAGTAAATTTCATGGAGAAACATACTGCTGTAAAATGGGAATTAAATTAATAAATAAGATGATAACCTCAAAGAAACTGAATACACCTTCACATCAAATCAAGAAAAGGAAAACCCATGAAAATTGGGAAATACCAAAACTTTGAAGAAATTGACAAGAAAAGCACACAAAAAAATGAAAGCACAGGAGAACATGTAGGACAGAGAAACTAGCAGCACCCCAAAGGAAAAAAAAAAAAACATATAGTGAAATGTCTGCAATCAATTCATGCCTATCGGTACTTATACTGAATGTAAATAGATTAAATGCTTCAGTCAAGAGTCAGAAAGTAGCAATTGGATAAGAAAATAGGATCCTTCAATATGTTGTCTATAAGAGACATACCTTACAAAGACAAACAGATAAAAAATTAAAGGCTGGAAAAATATATCAAATTAATGGCAATAAAAAACAAGCAGGAGTGGCAATATTAATTTTTGATAAAATAGACTTTAATGCAAGCACCAGCATAAGACACAAAGAAGGACATTACATCAAGATTAGGTGGTCAATTGGACAAAAGGACATAACCATAAATATCTGTGCTCCAAATGAAAGTCTCAAAACACATAAATCAAACTCTAATAAAACTGAAGAAAGAAAAAGGTAACTCTAAAATAAAATGGGTGGTGATGGTGGTATGCCGTGGAGTTGGTTCTGACCCTGCATAGGGTTTCTAAGGCTGTAAGTCTTCATAGGAGCAGAAAGCATCATCTTTCTCCCACAGAATGGCTGATAGTTTCAAACTGCTTACCTTAAGGTTAGCAGCCCGACTCATAACCACTATGCTACCAGAGCTCCTAAAGTAGGAGATTTTAATATACCACTTTTGTAAAAGGATAGAACAACTAGAAAGAAGCTCAGCAAAGGCAAAGAGGAACTAAATAACACAATCAAGTAACTTGACCTCATAGATTTATATAGAATACTCAACCCAAAAACAGCAAAATACACAATCTTCAGAACAGAGCATGTTAGGCCAATAAATTTTAAAACATCAAAATACTATAAACCATCTTTTCAGTCCATAGTGTTATAAAATTAAAAATCAACAATAAGAAGATTAAGGAAACAAAATCATACACATGGAAATGGAATAACACCCTGCTTAAAGCTACTGGGTAGCAGAACAAATAAAAAACTAAATTAAGAAAATCCTTGAATCAAGTAAGAAAGAAAGCACAACATATCAAACATTTTGGGACACAACAAAAGTAGTGCTCTGAGGAAAATTTATAGCAATAAATGCACACATCCAAAAAAAAGAAAAAAAAAAACAAAATCAACACATTAGCACAACATCTCCAACAATTAGACCAACAAATTAAGCCCACAGTCATAAAAAAATAAATAAATAAATAATAAAGATTAGAGCAGAAAGAAATGAATTAGAAATGAGGAAAACAATAGAAAGAATCAACAGGACAACAAGCTGGTTCTTTTGAAACGATTAATAAAATTGACAAACCATTGGCAAATCTAACAAAAGAAAAGAGGGAGAAGATGCAAATAACATGCATAAGAACTATATGGTGACATCACATCAGAACCAACAGTAAAAAGAATAATTCCAACAAATTTGAAAATCTAGAAGAAATGAATACATTTTTAGAAAAATATGACCTACCTAAACTAACACAGAGTATGTAGAAGACTTAAAAAATACCTATAACAAAAGAAGACATTGATCAGGTAATTAACTCCCATCCCCCCAAAAGACATCCAGGCCCAGATGGCTTTACTGGTGAATTTTGCCAAACATTCAGATAACAGCTAACACTGATTTTACTCCAACTACGAATTGGGCTGCAAACCTTAAGGTCAGCGGTTCGAAACTACCAGCCGCTCTGTGGGAGAAAGATGAGGCTTTCTACTCCCGTAAAGATTTACACCCTCGGAAACCCTGTACAGGGTCACTACGGGTCGGAACCGACTCGACGGCACTTAACAACAACAACATTCCAGAAACTAGAAAAGGATGGATAACTCTCAAATACATTTTATGAAACTAACATAACCCTCATGCCAAAATGAGGAAAAGACATCACTGAAAAAGATAATTATAGACTAGTTTCCCTCATGAACATAGATGCAATAATTAGGAGCAAAATCCTAGCCAATAGAAGTCAACGACATGTAAAAAATAAAATGCATCATGACCAAGTGGGAGTCATAATACGGATGCAAAGATGGTTCAATATTAGAAAAGCAATCAGTGCAATAAACCATATAAATAATATGAAGGAAAAGAATCACATGATCATATTAATTGATGTAGAAAAAATATTTTACAATAATACAACATGCATTCTTGACAAAAATACTCAACAAACTAGGAGTTGAAGGGAAATTCTTCAACATAATTAAGGACATATATACAAACGTAGCAACCAGAATTACTCTCAGTAGAGAGCAACTGAAACCATTCCCTTTTCAAAAAGGAACTAGACAAGGATGTGGCACTTGTGGGATAAAGCACTGGACCACAAGGTCAATTTGAACCACTGGGTCGGTGGTTCCAACTAACCAGCTGCTCCTTGGAAACTCTACCTAGGTTTGCTATGAATCCGAACCAACCTGATGGCTCTTAACAACAGCAACAACTATTCAATATTGTGTTGGAAGTCTTAGCCAGAGCTATAAGGCAAGAAACACAAATCAAATTAAAGTCATTCAAAATGGCAAATAAGAAGTAAAACTCTATATATTTGCAGATGATATGAACTTACACATAGAAAATTCCAAAGACTCAGCAGGAAAATTATTGGAATTCATTGAAGGATTCAGCAAAGTGGTAGGGTACAACGTCAATATACAAAAATCATTTGGATTCCTCTCTACTTATAAAGAGAGCTCTGAAGTGGAAATTAGGAAAATACCATTTGCAATAGCCACTGTAAAGATAAAATACCTAGAAATAAATCTAACCAGAGAACCAAAAGACCTATGCAAATGAAACTATAAAACAGTGCTACAAGAAACCAAAAGAGATTTACAAAAATAGAAAAATATATCGTGCTTATGGATAGGAAGACTAACATTGTAAAAATGTCAATACTATCCAAAGCAAGATTTAAATATAAGACAATCCAAATCCAGATTCCAATATCATTTGTAAAACAGATGGAAAAAATGATAATGAACTTTTTATGGACAGGAAAGAGATCTTGGATAAGAAAAGCACTGTTTAAGAAGAACAAAGTTGAAGGCCTCTCACTCCATGATTTCAAAATTTGCTACGTGGCCACACTGGTCAAAACAGCCTAGTACTGGTACAATGAAAGATACACAGCTTAATGGAATAGAACTGAGAAGCCAGAAGTAAATCCATTCACATGCAGTCAACTAATCTTTGATAAAGGGCCAAAACGCATTGTTGTTGTTATGTGCCGTGGAGTCAGTTCTGACTCATAGCAACCATGTACAGGGTTTCTGAGGCTGTAAATCTTTACGGGAGCAGAAAGTCTCATCTTTCTCCCACAGAACAGCTGGTACTTTCAAACTGCTGACCTTGCGGTTTGCAGACCGATTCTTAACCACTATGCTACCAGGGGAAAATATAGTCTCTTCAACAAATGGGGCTAATAAAACTGGAACTCAGTTTTAAGGAGAATGAAACAGATTCATATCTTACACTATATACAAAAACAAACTCAATATGGATTAAAGAACTAAATGTAAAACCTAGAACTATAAAGATCATCAATGAAAAAATAGGTACAAACATAGAGGTCTAACAGATAGCATACATACACTATCAAACATTACAAAAAACACACAAACAGTACAAGACAAAACAGATGTCTGAGATCAAACATGAAATAAAGGTGTATTGATCATTACTGGTGATTGGAATGCAAAGGTTGGAAGCAAAGAGGTAGGATCAATAGTTGGAAAATATGGCCTTGGTGATAGAAATGATGCTGGAGAACGCATGATAGAATTATGCAAAACCAATGATTTGTTCATTTCAAATACCTTCTATAGACAGCATATACACATGGACCTCACCAGATGGAAAACATAGAAGTCAAATTGACTACATCTACGGATAGGGACGATGGATAAACTCCATATCACCAGTCAAAATAAGGCCAGGGGAAGACCACGGAACAGACCATCAATTACTCATATGCAAATTTAAACTGAAGCTTAAGAAAATGAAAACAAGCCCACAGGAGCCAAAATATGATCTTGAATATATCCCACCTGAATTTAGAGATCAGCTGAAGAATAGATTTGATACATTAAACACTAAAGACCGAAGGCCAGAAGAGTTGTGGGATGACATCAAGAACATCATACATGAAGAAAGCAAAAAGTCATTGAGAAGGCAAGAAAGAAGGAAAAGGTCAAAATAGATGTCAGAAGAGACACTGAAACTTGCTCTCCAGCAAATGGAAGAAATGAGGAAGTCCAATCACTGAACAGAAAATTTCAATGATCAGCTCGAGAAGATAAAGCCAAATATTACAACAAATTGTGCAACGATCTGCAATCAGAAAACCACAAAGGAAGAACACGCTGAGCATTTCTCAAGCTGGGAGAACTGAAGAAAATATTCAAGCTTTGACTTTCGCTATTGAAAGATTCTCTGGGCAAATTATTGAATGATGCAGAAAGCATAAAAATAAGATGACAGGAATATACAGAGTCACTGTACCAAAAGGAAATGGTTAATTTTCAACCATTTCAAGAGGTAGCATATGATCAAGAACCAATGATCCTGAAGGAGGAAGTCCAAGGTGCATTGAAGGAATTGGCAAAGAACAAGGCACCAGAAACTGATGGGATAAAAATTGAAATCTTTCAAGAAAGTGAGGCGGCACAGGAGGCACTCACTCATCTCTGCCAAGAAATTTGGAAGACAACTATCTGGCTGACAGATTGGAAGAGATCCGTATTTGTGCCCATTCCAAAGAGAGGTGACCCAGTGGAATGCAGAAATCATAGGACAATGTCTTTGATATCCCATGAGAGTAAAGTTTTACTAAGGTAATAGAGAAACAGCTGCAAGCATACATTGACA
>NW_006408529.1:35337856-35348481 GCF_000296735.1 Chrysochloris asiatica | reverse complement strand
GTGGCAACAGTAGTGAGGTTGGCCCAGGATCAGGCAGTGTTTCATTCTGCTGTGCATACGGTCACTATGAGTCGGTACTGACTCGACGGCACATAACAACAACAACAACAAATGCATCAAAAGCTTTCACATAAAGAATAAAAAGAGATCCCCATAGACTGGGGGAAATTTTTTTTACAACAACATCTCAGCTAAGAAACTAATATCTAAAATTTACAGACAACAACACCTCTACAAGAGAAAGACAACCCAATTTAAAAGTGGGCACAGGATATGAATAGACACTTCACCAAGGAAGACATTCAGGCAGTCAATAAGCATGTGAAGAAATGTTACTGATCCTTAGCCATTAGAGAAATGCAAATAAAAACAAACATGAGACATCATTTCATTATTAGTGTGAAATTAGAACTCTCCTACATTGCTGGTGAGACTGCAAAATGGCTCAAGCATTGTGGAAAATTTATGACACTTCCTCAGAAAACTGGAAATAGAAATACCTTATAATCTACCAATCTCTCTACTTAACATATAACCATAGGAAATAAGAGTCAGGCTATGAGTAGATACACGCACACAGATGTTCATTGCAACACTATTCACAACAGCAAAATGATGGAGACAGCCTAAGTGTCCCTAAATGGAAGAATAGATAATCAAACTTTGATACATGGAAACAATAGAATAATTTGTAATGTTGAAGGATAACAATAAATCTGCAAAACACCTCAAAACATGAATGATCCTGGAGGCATTGCACTGAGTGTCAATCACAAAAGGACAAATACTGTAAGAGATCATTATTGTAAAAACTTAAGAAAAGGTTTTCATACTAAAAGAAACATTTTTTGATGATTACTAGGGTGGAAGGGAAGGGAGAGTCATTCACTGGCAGAGTAGATACATGTTATCTCGGGTAATGGGGAGGGCAATGTACAAGAAAGTAGAGGGTAATATGGAAGAAGAGCAAGAGTGGCAGAATAATGAAGATAATTGAATACATAGGGAGGTATGCAAGGGTGAAAGGGTATAGAGGTAAATAGTGATAATAACACACAGGTTTGCAACAACAGTGTTCTGTGTGTAGATACATGGATTAAGACATAACCTGAATAGGTAAGAGAGGAGGAGTGGGATATGTATATATATTTATATAACACACAAACAGTTTGAAGGAGGATATTTGTGACCTTGCCTGCAAAATCAACTATTAATGTGGTGGAGCATACAGTGTACAAAATAAATAAAACTTCCTAGATATTATCCAACATCTTAAGGCAATGAGTTGCTGGGCCTGGAGATTCAGGACCATGGTCTCAGGGAATACCATGGTCAACTGGCATACATAGTCCACAAAGACAATGTTCTATATCCTACTTTGGTGAGTAGCATCTGGGATCTTTATATCTCATGAGCAGCCTTCTAAGGTGCAACTATTGGTCTCTCTATGTACAGGAGAAAGAAGAGTTATGGGAAGTGAAGACTCAATTAGTCCAATAGATTACTAGAACATGTGAGCATCAGTCTCTCTGACTCTCAGACCAGAAGAACTAGACAGTGCCTGGCTACCATTACCAACTGCTCTGAACAGATAACATTAGAGGGTCCCAGATAGAGCGTGAGAAATTGTGGAACAAAACTCAAAATTGTTAAAAGAAAAAGGCCAGTCAAAAAGAGACTAGACAAACCTGAGACTATAGCCCTTGACCACCGTTCAGATCTGAAAAGGAACTCACTGTCATTGACCAATATTCAGCCCAGCAGTAGATTGAAACATAGGGGAGAGCAGCAACACTAGTGATCATTCAAAACCAAAAGGGCAACATTTTCCTAAGGACAAAGTTGAGAAAGGATGGGAAGGTGGGTGGAATGCAAATAGAAACCACAGGGAGGAAAACGGGATAATTGGTGTTGCATGGAGAGGACTGTAATCATGGAGTTGAAACAAAGTGTATGATTTGTTGAATGTAGATGATCTTGTCTGTAAACCTTCATTCAACTGACAATAAAAAGTTAATAATAATAATGAAAAAATTACAAGTACTATGGTACCAGTCTCAAAGAGCCACGTGTTCGTTAGAGCTTCAAGGCTCTCAAATTTTAAAAAAAGCAGCATCTGATGAGTGAGTTTTTAACAGCCTGTTCCCCAAGCCTAGCCCATCTCAGAAAATTGTAGTAAAAAAAAAAAAAGGAAGACCCAGCATTCAGAGGCTTTGGCATTTCTACCACCAAACCCGATTAGGAACTCTGGAGCTGATAGTTTTGTACACTTATGTAATTACCAGGCTTCATCCTCTTATCATTCTATAACACCCATGACTCCCAAACATTATATGCCACATTCTACAAAACGATTCAGGGTCCTATTCCTTCAATTTATTAAATCAACAACCACTGCTCCAGGTAGAAGTCTCTACTCTATTTTTTCCCTAATATACTCATGTTCAGCTGCAACCTAAGCCTCCTCCTCCTCTTGGAGTGTTCCTCGCCATACACCCCTTCTTGCCTCTGTATCTCTTATACTGTGTTTTCTAGATGATAGACAGTGTCCTTAAACCTACATACACTAGACGGTTCTTTCTCTGTAAATTAAACCTTCCTCATCGTGTTTTTCTGCATATACACTTTTTACCACCTAATTCTAGACTGAAACTTGACTTTCCCTGACAACAGCACTAGTCATTAGTAAAACGGAGAGCAGATTTAAGGAAGCTCATGATTTTGGTTTGAAACTTGAGTTTGAAATGCCTGTGAGATGTTAATCTCTAGATGGCATTGAAGTAAGTGTCAAAGGCATATATTTGGGAGTCATCAACACATTTTTGTTGTTGTCAGCTGCCATCCAGTTGGCTCCTGACTCATGGAAAACACATGTACAACAAAACAAAATACTGCCCCGATCCTGCATCATCTCAATGATCAGTTGTAGATTAAACCATTTTGATCATTGTCTAATGTTCAGCAGCAGATCACCAGGCCTTTCTTTCTAGTCTATCTTAGTCTGGAAGCTTCACTGAAACCTGTTCATCATAGTGACGTGTAATCCAATACTGACAAATAGGTGGGAACAGCACATGAGGTATATTGATTGGAAACCAAACTCATGTTTACTGTGTGGAAGGCAAATATTCTATCATAAAACCACTCAGGATTCTCCAACATAACTAGTTGCTGTAGAATAGAATCTGACTCTTGGTTATGCCACATGTTCCATAGAGATTTCAATGGCTGTGACCTTTTGGAAGCAGATCACTGACTTCTTCTGAGGTGCCACTGGGTGAATTTGAACCACCAGTCACTTGGTTAGTAATCAAATGCTTAACCATTTGCAAAAGCCAGGGACTCAACATGATTGTTAACATGCACAAGCAGACAGTGGAAGGACAGGAGATTGCTCAGGGAGTGTGTGATCGTTAAGGTTTTGTGTCAGTTTGACTAGGCCAGGATTCTCCGTGGTTTAGCAGTTAAGATGTAGCTATCACCTCTATGATGAGATTGAATAGGATATAATTCAACCCAGATGTGATATGTGATTAGCTTTGACCAGATGTAATTAGCTCTGATCTGATGTAATCACCCTAGTATGGCAAACCCTCACTTCTATGCTGTTAATGAAACCAGATGCAATCTACAGGGTCAGATTATATCTGAGTTAAACTCTTCTAAGAATAAAATTTGAGTAGAGAGAGACCTGAAGAATATGAAGAAGAATGTAGCATCAGAAGTGGAGGAAAACTTGTTAGCAACCTACCATATGCAGACGATAAACAAAGAGAACTTAAAATGGTTCCTGATGAAGGTCAAAGATTACAACCTTCAGTATGGATTGCACCTTAATGTGGGGGGGGGGGGGGGAAATCCTCACAACTGGACCTCTTAATAACATCATAACAAATGGATAACTGTGAGAGAATAAATCATAGCTGCATTCAATAATTAGGACAAAGTGTAAGAGGAAGAAGATAAAGAGTAGGGATCAGCAGTACTTGAGGAATATAACATGTCAGAGAGGGAGTCCTGGTGTGGCACTGTAGGATAAGCACTGGATCACAAGGTCAATTCAACTCACCTGCTGCTCCTTGGAAACCCTATACGGGGTCACTATGAGTCAGAACTGACTCAACAGCACTTAACAACAACAAGTCAAAAGAGAATCAAGAGACTAAGAGAAAAATCAGATAGATATGGTATCCTGTACATAACGGGAGTAAAAGAAGGAAGACACCAACAATGTTAATTACCACTCAAAAAAACAAAACAAACTCACTACTGTAGAGTTAATGCTAACCCATAGTGACTCTGTAGGACAGAGTAGAATTGTCCCATTCTGTCTCCAAGGCTACATTCTTTTCAGAAGCAGACTGTCATATCTTCTCCTACGGAGCAGCTGGTGGATTCAAATCGCCAACATTTAAGTTAGGAGCCCAATGCTCTGACATTGTGCTATTAGGACTCCTTAGCCACCATTGGCTTAGCATTAAGTTAAGGATAAATATCTCCATTGAAATTGGTGGGCTTCATGGAATGGGGGCAGGATCTAGTAAGCCCAGTCACAGCACTATCTAGAAGATAATACCATGCAGGATTGTGGAATGTGGTGTATATTCCTAATTAGCAAGAGCTAAAAAAGGAGCTCTGGTAGCATAGTAGTAAATTGGGCTGCGAACCTTAACGTCGGCAGTTCGAAACTATCAGCTGTTCCTCAGGAGAAAGATGAGACTTTCTGCTCCCATAAAGATGTATAGCCTCAGAAACCCTGTACAGGGTCACTATGAGTTGGAACTGACTCCACAGCACATTACAACAAAAACAACAACAATTACATGATGCTTCTTCTATAGCCAAGGAACCTTAATCACACTGTGGGATAAGCATTAGACTGCTAGCCACAAGACTGGCCATTCAAACCCATCAGTTGCTCTGTTGCTCCCTTAAAGATAGTGTTGCTATGAGTCAGAATCAACTAGATAGCAATGGATTTGGTTTTGTTGGGTTTTCTTCCATAACCAGAATTCATAGGCACACAAACTAAGCAGTAAAATACCTCTCACTCTTACATTTGGTTATCCATTTGCAAAGCATTTGTTTCTTGTTTCTGAGACTTTGAGTCTGCAAGTTAAGAAGTCATAATTCAACAGAGGACAAAATAATGGTCCCATTGAATTAAAGGTTGAGACTGCTATCTAGCTACTTTGAGTGCTTCATGATATTGAAATAATAGGCAAAAAAAGAAATTATTGTAATTGGTCTCAGTGACCAAGGTGAAAAGTGTGGTTGCTACACAATGAATGTGGTAAGGATTATGTCTGGGACACCTTCTGATATGGACATATCTATGGTAAAAATAAAGTCTATAGTAACCCCCACATAGACAAGACTTTCAAGGGCTACATTCCTCAAGAAGAGCTATTTAGAGTACCTTAAGTACTCTTTAAGTATCTCTTAAGTACAGCAACAAAGAATAACGATGAATCCACAAAACATAATTTGTATGAATCTGGAGGATATTAAGTAAAATAAGTCATGCATAAAAGGATATGTATTGTAAGATCCTACTTTTTAAAAGGAGCTCTGGTACCATAGTGGTTACAAATTGGGCTGCAAACCTCAAGGTCGGCAGTTCAAAACTACCAGCTGTTCCATGGAAGAAAGATGAAAATTTCTGCTCCCATAAAGATTTGCAGCCTTGAAAACCCTTGTGCTGGGTCACTATGAGTTGGAACTGACTCCATGGTACTTAACAACAGCAACTTAAATAAAAAGCCCTGAGGAATTTAAGTTCAAGTCACATAAAGAGTAAAAGATACAAGGAATTAATCTCTAAAATTTATAGAAAACAACAAGAAAAAGACAAATAACCCAATTAAAAATGGACAGAGGATGTCAACAAAGAATATTTTCAGGCCGCCAACAAACATATGAAGAAACGTCAGTGATCATTAGGAATTAGAGAGCTGTAAATCAAAACAACAATGAGATATCATCTCACTTCAGCATTAACAGCAAAGTTGACTACAACAACAGCAATAACAACAAAAAAATAGAAAACAACAAATGTTAGTGAAAGGTATAGAGAGACCGGTACCCTCTACATTGCTGGTGGTGTAACCACTATGGAAAATGGTACGGTATTTCCTCAAAAAGTTGGAAATAGCAATACTATACCACCTAACAATTCCTTTATTTGTTATATGTCCCCAGTAAATAAGAGCCATGACACAAGTAAACATATGTACACCCATGTTCATGACAGCACTAGTCACAATAGCAAAAGTATGGAGACAGTCTAAATGTCCATCAAGGGAAGAATGGATAATCCAACTTTGGAAGATATACACATTGGAATAATATGCAACATTGAAGAATAACAATAGATCTGTAAATCATCTCGTAATATGGATGAACCTGGAGGACATTATGCTAAGCAAAATTAGTCAATCACAAAAGGACAAATGCAGCATTAAGCCACTATTATAAAAACTTAAGAAACGATTTTCATGCTAAATGAAACATTCTCTGATAGTTACTATGGTTAGGCAGGAAGGGGAAGCAACTTATGGGCAAGAGGGTAGACACATGTTAACTTGGGTGGTAGGGAAGGCAATACACAACAAGAGGGAGGTTGGCAGAGGAATGAAGACAGGTGCAGACACAGGGAGGAATGCAAGGGTTAAAGGAGAGAGAGGCAACTACTGTTATATACACAACCCTACAACAAAGTGTTCTACATGGACAGATACATGAGTTAAATGTGTATTGGAGGGAGAGTGGAAGTATATACATAAGCATATAAGGCTTTGACAAAGACTATTTGTACATAGATTTTTACCTTTGGAGTACTGATGTGGCACTATGGGATAATGTGCTGGACTGCAAGGTCAGTTTGAACTGCAAGGTTGGCAGTTCAAATTCATCAGTCACTCCTTGGAAACCCTGTACAGGGTCACTGAGTCAGAATTTATTTGGCAGCACTTAACAGCAACAACAACAAACTCTCATTTGATTCTACAGTGGAGCCTTGCATGTGGCTAAAATGCTGGAAGCAATGCCACTGGTATTTTAAATACCAGCAGGATCACCCATAGTGGACAGGTTTCAGCTGGACTTCCAAACTAACACAGACTAGAAAGAATGAGAGGCAAGTTGTGTCTGAATGTTTAGCTACTGAGAATCTTATTGATAGTAGTGGAACATCATCAGGACTAGAATATTTAATATTGAAATATTATGAATAACATCAGATATAGTGCCAGAAGATGAGCTTCTAAGGTTGAAAGGCACTCAAAATATGACTGAGGAAGAGTTGTCTCCTCAGACAACTCTTTTATACAGTTGACCTTGATGATGTGAATGGAGTCAAGCTTTCAGGACCTTCACTTGATGATGAGTACAAACAAAATGAAGATAAACAGCTGCAAACCTCCATCAATAATCGGAACATAGAATGTACAATGTATGAATCTAGAAAAGTTAGAAGTAGTGAAAAATGAAATGGAATGTATAAAGATCGGTATCCTAGACATTAGTGAGCTGAATGGACTGGCATTGGCCATTTTGAATCTGACAATCACATGGTTTAATATGCTGGGAATGACAAACTGAGGAGGAATGGCATTGCTTTCATCATAAAAAAGAACATTTCAAGATCTTTCTTAAAGTACAATGCTGTCTGTGGTAGCATAATATGTTTACACCTACAAGGAAGACCAGTTAATCCCAGTATTATTCAAATTTACACACCAATCACTAAAGTCAATGATGATGAAATTGAAGAATTCTACCAATTTCTTCATTCTGAAACTGATCAAACATGCAACCAAGATATATTCATAATTGCTGGTGACTGGAATGCAATTGTTGGAAACAAAAAGGAAGGGTCAAGAGTTTAAAAAAAAAAAAAAAAAGCCTTGGTGGTAGAAATGATGCTGGAGATCACATGACAGAATTTTGCAACACCAATGACTTATTCATTGTAAATACCTATTTAAAACAACATAAAAGATGACTACACACATGAACCTCACCAGATGGAATACACAGAAATCAAACTGGCTACATCTGTGGAAAGAAACAGTGGAAAAGATCCATTTCATCAGCCAAATCAAAGCCAGAGGCAGACTGTGGAACAGATCAATTGTCATACATAAGTTAAGGCTAAAGATGAAGAATATTAAAATAAGTCTATGAGAGCCCAAATATAATTTTGAACATATCCCACATGAATGTAGAAATCATCTCAAGAACAGATTTGATGCATTAGATTCTAATGACCAAAAACCAGAAGAGTTGTGGGATGACATCAAGAACCTCTAGCAGAAAGAAAGCAAAAGGTCATTAAGAAGACAAGAAAGAAGGAAAATGCCTAAATGATTTCAGAAGAGATTCTGAAACTTTCTCTCCAGTATAGAGATACTAAAGCAAATGGAAGAAATGTGGAAGTAAAAGAGCTGAACAGAAAATTTCAAAAGGTAGCTCGAGAAAACAGTCAAGTATTAGAATGAAATGTGCAAAGATCTAGAGTTAGAAAACCAAAAGTGAGAACACATTCAGTTAAAAAACACAGTCAGCATTTATCAAGCTGAAAAAACTGAAGAAAGAATGCAAACCTCAATTTGCAGCATTGAAGGATTTTATGGGTAAAATATTGAATGATGAAGCAAGCATCAAAAGAAGACAGAAAGCATATACACAGTCCCTGTACCAAAAAGAAATGGTCAACGTTCAACCATTTTAAGAGGTAACATAATAAAGAGCCAATGGTACTGAAGGAAGAAATCCAAAGATCACTGAAAGCACTTGCAAAGAACAAGGCTCCTAGAATTGAGGGAATACAAATTGAAATATTTCAACAAACTAATAAAGTAATGGAGGCACTCACTCATCTATGACAAGAAATTTGGAAGACAGCTACCTGGCCAACTAATTGGAAAAGATCCATATCTGTTCCTATTCAATGGAATGCAGAAATCACCTGACAATGCTATTAATATCACATGCAAACAAAATTTTGCTAAAGATAATTTTAAAATGACCGCAACATTACATTGGCATGGAACTGCCAGAAACTCAATCTGGATTCAGATGAGGACATAGAATGAAGGATTTCATTGCTGATGTCAGATGGATTTAGCTGAAAGCAGAGAATACCGGAGAGATGTTTATCTGTGCTTTTCTGACTATGCAAAGGTTTTCGACTATGTAGATCATTACAAGCTATGAATAACATAGCAAAGAATGGGTATCCCTGAACATTTAATTATGTTCATGAGGAACACGTACAGACCAAGTGGCAGTCGTATGAACAAAGCAATGGGGAAACTGAAATTGTTTAAAGTCAGGAAAGTTGAACTCACAGTTCATGGGATGTTGTTATTGTTGTTGTCAGGTGCCATCAAGTCGGAACCAACTCATAGTGACCCCATGCACAGCAGAATGAGACAATGTCCTGGGCCAACCTCACTACTGCTGCCACATTTGACGCCATCAATGATGCCACCTGGCTGATCCATCTCATTGGGGGTCTTCCTCTTTTTCTCTGACCCTCCATCTTACCCAGCATGACATCCTTCTTCAACGACTGTTCCCTACTGACAATATGTCCAAAGTATGAGAGACGCAGTTTAGTCATCTTGGCCTTTAAGGAGCACTCTGGTTGCACTTCTTCTAAAACATATCTATTGGTTCTTTTGTCAATTCATGGGATAGACGTATGTTAACTCTGGGGACAGGGAGGGCAATAAATAGGAAGGGGAAGACAATGCAAAAGAAGGGGGAGGAGAGTAGAGAAGTGGGAAAGATAGGGGAAAACTCTGGAAGATAAACATGGGCTAAATGGAATAGAGGTAGACTGATGTTTGCACAGCCTTGAAATAAGAAGATTCCATGATATAGGGATCGAGACACAGGTTGAAGGGGTAAAGGAGAGGAAATAATGTTAAGCTGTTTGATTGTTCACTAAAGGACAAATATTGCATAAGACAATTATCATAAAAACTTAAGAAAAGATGTTTATATGAAAAGAAAACATTCTTTGTTAGTTACCAGGGGTAAGAGGGAAGGGACAGTAAAGCACAGGTTGGGGATGTCACATCATAGCTTGGGTGATGGGGAGGGCAATACCAAAGAAGGTGGAGGAAGATATAAGAACATGGTAGATAGGGGAACACTTTGATAGGTTTGCATGGGCTAAATGGGACCAATGTAAATAGTGAAGTATACTCAACCACTAAAGCCAGTGAAGATGAAATAAAAGAATTCTACCAACTTCTTCAATCTGAAATCGATCAAACATGCAATCAAGATGTATTGCTCATTACTGGTGACTGGAATGCAAAGGTTTGGAGCAAAGAGGAAGGGCCAGTAGTTGGAAATTTTGGAATTAGTGATAGAAATGATGCTGGAGAATGAATGGTAGATTTCTGCAAGACAAATGATTTATTTATTTCAAATACCTTCTTTAGACAGCAGAAGAGATGACTATACACATGGACCTTGACAGATGGAACACACAGAAATCAAATTGACTACATCTGTGGAAAGAGTAGATGGAAAAGCTCCATATCATCAGTGAAAACAAGGCCAGGGGTAGACTGTGGAACAGACCATCAATTACTGATATGCAAATT
>NW_006408529.1:35332458-35335736 GCF_000296735.1 Chrysochloris asiatica | reverse complement strand
AACAACAACAACTCAACTTTGGAACAACAAGGCTGTGATACAGGGATCAAGGCATAATCTGTATGGGTCAAAGAGGGGAAATATTGTTAACGTACTTGATTGTTTTATGGATATTGGCTTCTCTTTTCTACTATTGTAAAACTGACATTTGAGTGGGATAGAAAGGAATATTGGGAAATATGATTACCGAAATTTTGTAATCCCATCTTCAGCCTATAACTGATTGTTGTTGTGAAGTGCCATCAAGTCGGTTCCGACCCATAGAGATAATTGATTGAAACACCTAAAAGGGGTTCTAAAACTTTCCCAGTGAATGGCTTCTTATAGAGCCTTCATAGAGTATAAAATCACCTTCCAAGACTGAAACTCAAAGGGAATACATGAGCAGGTTTGTACGTTTGCTGCTGACCACGTTGGTCTACTTGTAAATGGAAGTGGGGGGAAGGCAGTAATGAAGACATGGGCTGAGTTCAACCATGTTCCATAGACTCTTGTCAACCTTGAGATGAAAGAGAGAAGAGGAAGGGCTGGTTGGTCTGAATTGTGGGAGGCTTGGGAACTCCTGAGCCCATGGATACTAACTTAGCCAAGGGAGTGCTAGAGCTGAAAGTGAAGCATCCAGCTAATATGAAGTAGGGAGAGGTACACAAGAACATCCAAACTTGCAGCTAATACCCATTTGACCTAGCTTCAATGGCTTCCTGATCAGAACTAAAGGAAAATAAAGAAATTTGATACAGGAAGCAAGTATAAATTGTTACAATTTGATTAACTATATCTTCATTTATGGATGTAGTAGCTCAAAATACCAACTGAGAGGAAAGAGTCTTCACATCAAGGATCAAGTCTATCCCTTCAGTACATAGGGTTGATAGGGATGGGCACCTTAGACTTTGGCTACTTAAAATAGGGGGCTCTAAAGCATGAAGTGGCTGGCTTACAAGTTTTCAAGAAAGAATTTTGTTTCAGAGCAAGTAGGGGAAGGTAGAATCCCCACCGAATAGTTTTCATCTTGTGTCTAGATGGGTATGGTAAAAGGAAATAGGGTTAGGATTCTTATGATTCAATAGTGACTAATTGTGATTGCCACAACTGTAAAGGGAAATGTTTTGTAACATAAAGGGGGAAGTAATAAATCTTGCATTCCAGGAATAGAGGACCCTAGGGCCATAGGCAGTGGGGATGGTTTGGATATATAGAGTTGTGGAGGACTCTAGATTCATGGAAAGAGAAATGCTATGTGATGGTGGGCTGGAGGATGGCTTGCAAAATGTACCCTTTGGTTGTTTAAATGATTATATATTCCTGTGTGTTTTTGTGTACATCAAAAAGAGAAAGAGAAAGAGAATAGAGGCAAATATTGTTAACCAATGGTGTATGGAAGGGATTGTGATCATTGCAATGAAACAATACATGATTGGTTAAGTGCAAAACTGAAAACAAAACAAAACAAAACAAAAAAAAAACCAAAGCCTGCCACTGAAGGAAAAAACAAACAAACAACCAAATTAGTGATGACATGAATGTACCTTTCCCCTATTCACCTCAGTAAATAATGTCAAAAAACAGGTGTCGCTTCTGCAATTTGATAGTTTCCAACATGACCTGGGGAATCTCTGCCAATGTTTACTTTTTCTTTTAAATATGTAAAGTGGCAGAAAATTGGGGTTCCTCTCCAAAGAACACAAGTCCTGCCATACCTCTCAGTAGGATAGGGAGAGATGACAAGCCTAGGAGAACAGTACTTGACAAGCTTCTTCTGCCTACACATTTCCCTAACCTACTTTCCTCAGTTATGCACTTTTTGTCTGTGCTACCTACAAATAAGCAGTACTCAACAATTTAACATCCACAGAAGTCGAAATAAGGAGGTGAAGCGTAATTAATAATTTGCCAGTTGTAATTGAAAATATTTACAGATATATACACAAATGATTGTAAGAAAGAAAGTTATTGCTGTTCTTAGAGATGGTCTTACCCATTGCCATTGAACTAATTGCAACTTATGGTGACCCTATATGTTATAGACACCACTTGTCTGTCAGTTTGTCATACTGTAGTGGCTTGTGACTTGCTGTGATTCTGAAAGCTATGCCACCAGTATTTTAAATACCAGCAGGGTCACCCATGGTGGACAGGTTTCAGATGAGCTTCCAGATGAAGACAGACTAGGAAGAAGGAGTGATGAACGATTTCTGAATATTTAGTCACTGAAAATCTTATGAATAGCAGAGAAACACTGTCAGATATAGTGCCAGAAAATGAGTCCCTCAGGTTGGAAGGCACTCAAAATGTGACTGGGGAAAAGCTGCCTACTCAAAGTGGAGTTGACCTTGATGACGTGACTGGAGTAAGGCTCATGGGAGAAAAGCCCGCAGGACCTCCATTTGCTGATGGGGCACAACTTAAAATGAAGAGAAACAGCTGTAACATCCATTAATAATTGGAACATGGAATTATGAAATATGAATCTGGGGAAACTGGAATTTGTCAAAAATGAAATGGAAGGCATAAACACTGATATCTTAGGCATTAGTGAGCTGAAATAGACTGGTATTGGCCATTTTGAATCTGATGACCACATGGTTTACTATGCCAGAAATGACAACTTGAAGAGGAATGCTGTTGCATTAATTGTCAAAAAGAACATATCAAGACCAGTCATAAGGTACAATGCTGTCTGTGATAGGATAATATCCATGCGCCTACAGGGATGCCAGTTAATACCACTATTATTCAAATTTACACACCAACTACTAAAGCCAGTGACGATGAAATAGAGGAATTCTACGAACTTCTTCAATTTGAAATTGATCAACCATGTAATCAAGATGTATTGATCATTACTGATGATTGGAATACAAAGGTTGGGGAGCAAAGAGGAAGAATCAGTAGTTGGCAAATATGGCCTTGGTGATAGAAATGATGCTGGAGAATGCATGATAGAATTCTGAAAAATCAATGATTTGTTCATTTCAAATACCTTCTTTAGACAGCATAAGAGATGATTATACACATGGACCTCACCAGATGGAATACATAGAAATTAAATCAACTGCATCTGCAGAAAGAGATGATGGAAAAGCTACGTATCATCAGTGAAACCAAGGCCAGGGGCAGACTGTGAAACAGACCATCAATTACTCATATGGAAATTCAAACTGAAACTGAAGAAAATGATCACAAGTCCACAAGAGCCAAAATATGAACTTGAATATATCCCACCTTAATTTAGAAATCATCTGAAGAACAGATTTGATATAGTAAACACTAAAGAC
>NW_006408529.1:35311553-35330848 GCF_000296735.1 Chrysochloris asiatica | reverse complement strand
TTCATCTCTCATACTTCAGACATATTTTCAGGAGGGACCAGCCGCTGGAGAAGGATATCATGTTTGGTAACATATATTACAGAATAGAACTGCTTCATTGGGGTTTCTTGGCTTTAATAAACAAATCATCATGGCTTTCTTGGGTGGAACTATTGTATTAATTCAAACAACCAGCCTTTAGGTTAGTTGTTATTGTTATTGTTAGGTGCAATCGAGTCGGTACTGACCCATAGAAACCTTATGCACAGCAGAACGAAACACTGCCCGATCCTGGGCCAACCTCTCTATTGTTTCCACGCTTGAGCCCATTGATGCTGCCACTTGGCCAATCCAACTCGTTGGTGGTCTTCCTCTTTTTGTCTGATCCTCCACTTCACCAAACATGATAGCCTTCTCCAGTGACTAGTCCCTCCTGACAATATGTCTGAAGTATGAGAGATGATGTTTGGCCAATTTGGCCTTCAAGGAGCATTATGGATGAACTTCTTCCAGAATGGATCTATTGGTTCTTTTGGTAGCCTATGACACTTTCAGTATTCTCCTCCAACACCATAGCTCAAAACCATCCATTCTTCTATGGTCTTAGGTTAGTAGTCAAGTATAAACCATTTTTGCCACCTAGGAATCCTTCAAGTTACAATAATCTTTCACATACCAAAACCAAATCTATTGCCATCGATTCATTTCCAATACATAGTTACCAGATATAAAATGCACATAATGCATTTTAAAAATTACAAAAAAGATGAAGAGGAATTCATGTATAATTGGTCTTTATGCAAAAAAGAGAATGTTCTATGTAGAGGATTGTGACACTTTTTATGAGGGTGAGTTAAAAATTATCTGCACTCTGGCTGTAGAATTCATTTTAATCAACTTTTAGAAAAGACAAATACATCATTTTTTGACATAGCTTTCTTGCTTCTCAATACACTTTGTCCATCTGTCAACATGCTTTCATATTCCCTTATTTTAAAAATATATATTTTTTTAGGCTGAACTGCCAGCTATGCACCGTTGTCTTCACTTCTTAATCAGAGGTGAAGCTTTGTTCTCCAAGGTTGCTTTCAGGAGACCAAACAGGTGAAAATCCAACAGAACAAAAACAGGACTCTAGGGATTATGCTTTAACGCAACAAAATGAGATTTCTGCAGAGTGTCAACAGTATGGGCAGAGGTGCACTGCCATGCAAGATTATGATTCCTTGGATAACAGTCCTCTTCACTTAATCCCAAAATGAGGCTTCAGCTCTTCAAAGGGCATCTCTTTGTAAGGAGCACTATTGATTATTGATCCTTTTTCCTGATAGTGTTCCAATACTGGCCCTTGAGAATCCCAGAAAACTGTAAGCATCAGTTTTCTAACTGATGGTTGAATTTTGAACTTTTTCTTCGTGGGCTACGTTTCCTTTTTCCTTAATGCTGTTTCCATTCCATACTCTACTGTTTATTCTCAGGCTCATAGTGATGAACCCAGGTCTGATCACAGTAACATTTTTTTTAAGAAAATTTTACATTCTTTCAGTATTGGTACAAATTTTGTTTAGAGATATCCAAATGCTTCTGTTTATACTGTTCCATGAGTTGTTTCAATACCCATCTCACACAAACTTTTTGAAACCTGAGTCTGTTGTGGATTATTTCCTAGGACCACAACATTAAGGTATACCATGGTCAATTGACATTACATAGTCTGCAAAGACATTATTCTATATATGACTTTGGTGAATGGCAACTGGGATATTAAAAGCCCACATGCAACCATGTAAGGTGCAACTATTAGCCTTTCCATATGCGGAAGAAAGAAGTGTGTTGACAATTGAAGAAACATGGAATTAATTAGATGGTGCCTGACAACCATTCAAACTGCTCTGAAAGGGATCACATTATATGATCCTAGATAGAGAAGGAGATAATGTGGAATAAAACCCAATATTATTAAAATAAAAAATAAAAGAAGTAGCTTCAACAATGGGCTCAAGCATAGCAATGATTGTAAGGCTGGCACAGGATTGGGCAGTGTTTCATTCTGCTGTTCCATTACCTCATTGTTAAACTTGTTATTGTTACTGCTGTTGTTAAGTGTCATTGAGTCAGGTCCAACTGATAGTGACCCTGTATGGGTTTCCAAGGAGCAGCTGGTGGGTTTGAACTGCCAACCTTGCAGTTAGCGGTCCAATGTTTGTCCTACAGTGCCACACCAGGACTCCCATCACTAAAGAAGTACAATAATTATTTCCTTTGTTGTTGTTGTTATGTGCCGTGGTGTCAGTTCTGACTTATAGCAACCCTGTACAGCATTTCCTTAGGAATCTGTTAAATGGATCAAATGAAATAATGCGTATAAAGTCCCTAGTGTAGTACCTGCCACATGTTGTTGCTAAATGACATCGAGTTGATTCTGACTCTTAGCGACCTTCAGTATTTTCTGAGTAGAGGCTAATGGGTTTGAGCCACCAACCTTGTAGTTAGCAGTCCAGTGCATTTCCTACAGCATCACACCAGGACTCACCTGACACATAGCAACTGAGGAAAATAAAATGTAACTTGCGAACTTTCCTAACTTCCCAGTGCTTATCATATGACTTCACCCATGCATCCTTACAAGGACTCATCTGTCACACTTGGGCAGCAAATGATAAAGATTTAGTGGCTTGATAGTATACTTTCATTGTAGTTTTGTTCTTTGATGCCATCAAGTCAGTTCTGACTTATAGCAACCCTAGCTACAGCCCTGCACCATCCTCACAGTTTGCGTCCATTGTGGCAGCCACTGTGTCAATCCATCTATTTGAGGATCTTCCTCTTTTTTGGCTGACTCTACTTTTCCAGGCATAATGTCCTTCTCTAGGGACTGGTCCCTCCATTGTAGCTTTCATTGTCATTTTCACTGTAGTTCTAGTACTATCACACTGAGAATTTTGTAAAGTGGGTAAGTGTTCCAGAAATTGCTCCATTCACTCAACAAATATGTATTGATTGCCTCCTGTGGGCTTCCCATGGGGCCCTCGGAGAGTAGGAAAGACCTCAGTAAAGAACAGGCCATTATGACTTCTCTGGACAGAGCCGCAGAGTGATAAGGACACACTGTTCATGATAAGCCCATCAGAGGACAATTGTTTCCAAGGGCAAATGGTCAGGAACAAAAGGGCATCTCAAGCCTCAGCCAGGGGCATTGGCTGCCTCCTGAGCAGAAAAATATCTTGCCAACACAGTATTGACACAAGCAGGAAACCAGCTCAGCCCACCAGACCACAGTAAGGTCCTTTGTGTGCCAAGAACATGGGGCATTGAATGAAATCCAGGCTATGCACCTGGGCAACAGAAGGTGACAACAACGTTAATGCCAATAAGCACTGTCTCCAAGGCCCCAGTATCCTCCCTTCCATTAGCATTTGAAAGGTTAGGAGATATGTGAGTTTGGCTTGCTGTGGGGAGGAAACACTGTGTAATTAGCTTGGGTGAGAGAAAAATGGGGTAGCCTCTCCTGTGCTTAATGTAGAAGAAGGGCACTGCCAGCCATTTGTTTCAGATCTGGAAGTAGACATATGTCAGGCAGTCATCCATCCAGAGGGCACTTCCTGCCACCACCAAGCAGTCCCTGCCTGTTCTCTGGGGTTCAACCTGAGAACTTTTCAAGCTAACAGCAAAGACTATGTGATATGACAGGCACTCACCCGAGGACACAGCAGAATTGCATGGCTGACTTCCTTGGCTACCAAGGACCCCAGAAAGGGAGCTAGACAACCTACAAGTTCAGATACTTAACTCAAGAAATATAGGCATGGCACCTGAGCATCCTACAAAGTAATGGGATTTTAATCAAAAGATATTAAAGACGTCATTCAGAATTTTGTGAAGTTCAGACTCATCATCTCTGATGTTATCAGTAATGACAAATAATCCAGAAAGATGTCAATTCCTTAAACATAGTCAGAATTCAAATGTGGCTAAAATTAATACCCTGGATCATAGCTATCATCTTAATGCTAGTTCTGTTTTGTTAGGCAAAATCGAATTGAAGTTCTCTTAAGACATATCAGGACTATTAAGTTATTGGGTTTTCCTGAGCACATTTCTAAATCAATCCATTCCTGCAGAAATCCATCATGGTCATTAAAGCAGGAACAAGTGATAAAAATGGCCTATGTCATGGATGGTTGGAGCTGGGGATCGAATTGCAGAGCAAGATCTGCTAGTTTAGCCAAAGTCCTAAAAACTCGCAAATGGTTGTCTTCTCCTGTTTTTGAGTATCAAACAATCAGCTCAAATGACAGAAGGCAAAGAATGGAAGTTCCAGGCATCAAAAGCTATAATTAGGCATTCAAATTGAGCAGGGAGCGCCTACATCCATGTACAAGATCCACGCCTCTACTTGGCAAATTTATGTTATGTGGTAGGCAGTACGCATTATTTAGAAGCATAATCAGCTGGTGAGTGGTGAATGAGATAATAAATTCTGCTGTTGCAGCCCTCTTGAAAGATCTTCCCTAAATCTTCCCCCAACCCAATATTTCTCATAGCCCTCTGGATGTGTCTGTTGGTATCTGTGGATAATTCTGAGTTCTTTGTTCTCTCATGGGGCTTTTGCTGGATGTCTTCCTTTAGTCCACTGGATAAAAGCTGGCCAGACTAAGTCCTGTTCTCCTGTGTCCCCAAATCTGTCTTTCTTCTCCTGCACAGAATGCTTCATTTTCCAGCTTTCAGTGGGCCCGAGTCAGGATGACTACCTGAAGAAATGGTACTGTCTAAAGGGACTTAGCTGGTCAACTCCCCTAATTGTGGTCTTCATCTCTTTGTTCTGTCCTCCAGGTGTCTTGTTGGTGTTGCTAACTGCCATCAAGTCAGTTCTGACTTAGAGCTATGCTGTATAGGGTTTCTAAGGAGAAGCTGGTGGGTTTGAACTGCTGACCTTGTGGTTAGCGGTCCATTGTTTATCTTACAGTGCCACACCAGGACTTCCCAAGTGTCTTGTTGGTGTTGCTAAGTGCTGTCAAGTAGGCTCTGGCTCATAATGACTCTATAGGGTTTCTGAGGAGCATCTGGTGAGTTTGAACTGACGACCTTATGGTTCAAATTGACCTTGCTGTCTAATGCTCATACTACAGTGGCACACCAGGACACCCAGGTGTCTAAGCACCTAAATTTTCCTCTTTAATGATCCCCATGCAAAGCAGTTCACATTGGGACACCTGTTGTTGTTGTTGTTGTTGTTAGATGCCATAGAGTTGGTGCCTACTCATAGCAACCATATGCACACCAGAATGAAACACTGCCCGATCCTGGGCCAACCTCACAATTGTTGCCACATTTGAGCCATTGATGCTGCCATATCGCCAATCCATCTCGCTGAGGGTCTTCCTCTTATTCTCTGACCATCTACCTTATCAAACATGATATCCTTCTCTAGAGACTGGTCCCTCATGACAATATGTCTGGAGTATGAGAGGCAAAGTTCCATCCTGGCATCCAAGCAACACTCTGGCTGCACTTCTCCCTACACAGGTCTATCTGTTGGTTCTTGTGGCAGTCCATGGCACTTTCAATATTCTCCTCTAACACCATAACTCAAATGCATCAATGCTTCTACGGTCTTCCTTATTCACTGTCCAGATTTAGTATGCATAGGAGGTTCTTGAAAATACCATGGCTTGGGTCAGATGCACCTTAGTCCTCATGCTGACATCTTTGTTCTTCAACATTTTAAAAAGGTCTTGTGCAGCAGATTTGCCAAATGCAATACATTGTATGATTTCTTGACTGCTGCTTCCATGAGTATTGATAGTTGATACAAGAAGAACGAAGGCCTTGACAACTTGAATGAAGGCCTTGACAACTTTAATCTTTTCTCCATTGATAAGAATGTTGTTTATTGGTCCAGTGGTGAGGATTTTTGTTTTCTTTGCATTGAGATGCAATCCATACCGAAGGCTATGCTCTTTGGTCTTCATAAGTAAGTATTTTAAGTCCTCTTCACTTTCAGCAAGCAAGGTTATATATCATCTGCATATCACAGGTTGTTAATGAGTCTTCCACAAATCCTGATGCCACATTTTTCTTCATAAAAGCCAGTTTCTTGGATTATTTGCTCGGCATACAGATTAAATAAATATGGCGGAAGGATACAACCCTGTCACACACCTTTCTTAATTTTAAACCATTCAGTGTTCCCATGTTCTGTTTGAACAACTGCCTTTTGGTCCATGTACGGATTCCTCATGAGTACAATTAAGTGTTCCGGAATACTCATTCTCTGCAATGCTGTCCGTAGATTGTCATGATCCACACAATATAAAGCTTTTGCATAGTCAATAAAGCACAGGTAAACATCTTTCTGATATTCTCTGCTTTCAGCTACGATCCATCAGACATCAGCAATGATATCCCTTGTTTCATGGCCTTTTCTGAATCTGACTTGAACTTCTGGAAGTTCTCTGTCAATGTGTGATTGCAGCCGTGTCTGTATTACCTTTAGCAAAACTTTACTCACATGAGATATCAAAGAGATTGTTCAATGATTTCCGCATTCCGTTGGGTCACCTCTCTTTGGAATGGGCACAAATATGGATCTCTTCCAATCAGTCGGTCAGATAGTTGTCTTCCAAATTTCTTGGCAGAGATGAGTGAGTGCCTTCAGTGCTGCCTCACTTTCTTGAAAGATTTCAATTTTTAGTCCATCAATTCCTGGTGCCTTGCTCTGTATGTCCATTCTCAATGTGAACTCATCAGGGCCACTCAGTTCTAAAAAACCTAAAAATTACATAAGGACCAGCAAAGCATAGGTTTAAAAGAAGGCTCACAGAGGAGGTAAGACTTGAACACGATTTTGAAGCAAAGGAGTCAGCTAGGTTAAGAAAAAAATAGAGAGTGTGGAAAGATAATACAATCACTCAAAGATTCCTTGCCAGGGAGAGATTACTCAGTAAGCAATGTAAGCACAGGCTTACTTGTGGTTACTTACTAATATGTAGTGAACAGTGTGGCATGTTTCTCACCACATCATGTAAATTTGAAAAGAGATTTTGATTCTGTAGGAAAGTGCTGTGGAGTTGGGAGAGAGAAAGATGTCAAACATGCCTAGAAACAGAATCTTTGATGTGATGAAAAAATGTGAAATCGTTCGCTACAGATTAGTAAATATGCACAAGTAAACCTGTGCTTACCTTGCTTATTGGGTTATCCAGTGCTGCTTGTATCTGTCTAATCACTGGGAAGAAACAGAAGGGAATGATGAATGGAGTCAAGAGTTCCTAAGAGCCAAGTAGGCAGGTTCTTTTCACACGTGTTTTTGTATTTAATCTTCAAAACAACCTTATTTGTTTCTATTATCCATGCTTTACAGCTGAGAAAATCAAAGCTTTGATAGAAATAAAGTAATGGCTTTTGTTACTTTGGTAAGTGCTACTCAAGAGTTCTTGATATTGGAGGCAGGATTCTGGAAAACTCACAAGGCAGCACTGGGTGTCTCTTTTCTGGACGTAACAAGAGATGGATGTGAACACAAGCAATGGAGGCAGTTGGCTTCCCAGTTCCTTACCTCTCGTCCCCTCAGTCCACAACCTTACAGCCTTTTTAGTCATTACCACATCTGCAAGGTGAACACTGGCATTTCACAGAACAAAATTATAGCAAAGGTCATGGGATTGAAAATTGTTGACAGCCTCTTTTTCTATGATTGGAGAGAAGCTTTAGAAAATAAATAGGTGTTTCTGAATATAACAATCTTTATGCCTCTTCTGGAGCTCGTTCACAAGAGAAGACTCTATTCATGAGCTTTATTTGTATGGGCATATCGAAATTCAAACTAGTGAGATTATTCAAAGTGATTTAAATTTATAGACTAGCGCTAGGAATGGAATCCAGCAATGCATGAACTGGGCTAGTAGGTTTCTGGGTTCCTTAGTCATTCATGTAGACAATAAGGTATCAAGCACCTTCTATGTGCCAGCACCATTTTAAGTGTAGGACTTCAGATGGGACTGAGTACAAAGAAAATAGCTTACGGCCCCTACCTTCAAATGGAGTCCTGGTGTGGTGCTATAGGATAAACACTGGACTGCTAACCACAACGTTGGTGGTTCAAACCCTCCAGTCATTCCTTCAAAACCCTATACAGGGTCACTATGCATCAGAACCAACTCAACAGCACTTAACAAAAGCAACAATAGCATCTTTCAAATGAATATCATTCTCTGTCTCTTCAATAAACCAAGGAACTAAAGTGGTGACACCATCAAGGCACCTTCCCCTAAAGGAAACATCCTTAACGACCTGCACCTGTAGATACCCTCAAAACTCTCACAATTCACTCATAGTTATTCATTTTAAAATCAGGTATATCAATGGGTTAAAAAAAATGTCAGTGATGAAACAAGGAAATGCTCAGTTGAGCTTTGCAAATCCCAAACACAGTTTTCTCTGTATACAAATGAACACAGAAGTATGGACTGAAACAAAGATGACCCTGTAATACAATCCTCTCTGTGCAAACAAGAATGTGTGAGTGGGGCAGTGTACTCTTTGACCGAAACCCTTACTCAGGGGAGCCGGGTCATGCCTCAACCTTTCCCCACAGTTTTGTTGGAGGTCAGCCGGTCCTCAAGACCTGAGGAACCATAGGCAGTGCTAGAAATGAACTTTAACATAGAATCAAAATCTAGGTTGGCTTTTTTCCACAGAAGAAAGTAAGAAGCACTAAACTCATGGTCGGAACGTTTAAATTTGAGTCACGGCTTTGCAATTCACTGGTCATGAATTCCCAGGAATTCACTTCAGCTTTCCGAGCCTCAGTTTTCTTATTTGTAAATGGGTAGCAACAGGCGCCTTGATGGCTTCAAGTAGTATTCTGAGGTTCTAAAAATACAGTATATTTGAAACTGTGCTATAAGCTGCCTACTACCATCACACATGTAAGAGGTTTCCCCCATTATTGATATCATACTTTCCAGAATAGCTTATTTCGAAAAGCCAAATGAGACTGGATTCTGTCTTCTTCCACTTCCCTCCTGCATAAGTAAAAATAGAAGGCCAGCCCAGCAAAGTGACTGGCAACGATTTATAAATTCTGGGAAGACTAACCCTCCTGCTTCCATCTGCTTCTCTAGTATCAACTGAAGAGTGTCATAAAAATGTTAGATATTATTAGACATGTTACTAAAAAAAAAAACCTGTCTTCTTTTCGTGTACTAGAAGCAGAGGGACATGCAGGAGGGAGGCCCCGTGAAGCCAGGGAAAGAAACCCAAGGCTAATGCCATTGTGGCACTGCCATGTAGATGTCACAGGCATCCCTGACAGGGAAGCCGCAGTAAAGCCTTGGCTCTCTCTGCACGCCTTGTCCTGTGCTCCTGAACCCACCTCCTAGAGCAAAGCTGATTGCTGCTAGAAGAACAGGCCCATTCAGCCTCACAGAGGGCTTTCAACAATGACAAGCTTTCTCTTTCAGGATTAATAGTTCTCCCTTAGATTCCAAAAAGCAGACAGGAGCTCAATCTATAAAATTCTTGCTAAAATACCAAAAGAATGGTTTTCTGTTGTTCAAAGGAGAAAGTCCCAACTCTTTTTTAGCCAGACAGATAAGATCCCTCACAATTTGTTAACAACTTTGCTTTTTCAGACACATATCCAGTTCTAGCTAGCTAGCTATCATATGGTAATCATATGGGAGGGAATAATTCCACACATTCCAGGAGGACATATTGATATAAATTATACCAGACACAGTATTTTGATTTATGTGTTTGACTCTTAATAGCCACACAAACGTACTCACAGATGTACTCTCAAATATTCGGTGTGGGCAGAAAAAGCTCTTAGCAATTTTATCTTCACACGGAGTCACTATTTCTTGTTTGTTGTTATTGTTAAGTACTATTGAGTCAGTTCTGACTCAAAGCAACCTTATATATAGTGTTTCTGAAGCTCTAAATCTTTTAGGGAGCGGCAAGTCTCATTGTTCTTCCATGGAGCACCTGATGGACTCAAACTGCTGACCTTGTGGTTCACAGTCCAGTGCTTATTCTACAGAGCCACCGTGTTCCCTGTGTATTGTTAGAAAAGCTGAATTTTATAAATGTTGTAATATATATATGTATATGTATATATATATATATAGTACATTATTTTCCAATTTTATCTTTTTCAGTTAGATCATGTTGTACAACCATTACCAGCATCGGTT
Source organism: Chrysochloris asiatica (assembly GCF_000296735.1). Taxonomy (NCBI): domain Eukaryota; kingdom Metazoa; phylum Chordata; class Mammalia; order Afrosoricida; family Chrysochloridae; genus Chrysochloris; species Chrysochloris asiatica. The sequence continues at coordinate 35,320,670 of NW_006408529.1, read as the reverse complement.
GCTAAGTCACCATAAATAGACACTCAGTGCGTTCAGAAAAATACCTTCCACTGCCCCCATCTCCTGTCCCTGATAATCACAAATAAGCTTTGGTCCTAACACATTTGTCTATTTTAGATATTTCTTATAAGTGGGATCATACAACATTTGTCCTTTTGTTATTGTCTTAGTTCACTCGGAATGTTTTCAAGGTTCATTCAACTATATTAGAACTTTGTTTCTTTTTACAGCTGAATAATTTCCATGGTATGTACATGCCATATTTTGCTAATCCATTTTTCTGTGAATAGACATGTAAATTGCTTCACCTAGAAAAGTTTAATCTTGAGCTGCCTTTTTAAATGACTCACCTCTGTTACCACCTTCACCTGCCTCATAATTCTCAAATACTTAGCTGTTGTTCACAAACAATGTAGTGTTGTCTCTGAGACTTTGGATAGCCCCTTTTTTGTCTTAGTTTTAGCGCCTATTGAGTTAGCACCCACGTTCTAATAACCCCAGAAGCTTGTGTGGATTCTCCCATCACAATTCACTCTGCTTTTGGGTGGTTGAAGAGCATCTTCATGATCACTGAATCAATGTCGATTCATAACAACCTTATAGAACTGTCTCTTAACATTTCCAAAGCTGAAAATCCTTACAAAAGCAGACTGCCACATCTTTTTCCTGCAGAGCCACTGGTAGGTTTGAATTGCTGATCTTTCAGTTAGCAATGAAGCATAAAAACACAGTGCTACCAGAGCTCCTTCCTCTCCAACCATCTTTGTTAATTCACATTCTTACTTACTTATTCTCAGCTAGACACTCAAATGTCAGCTCACCAAAATTTGTAGTAAACGATGCCTTTGGTTGGTCTCCACAGTTCACAATGATCTGAAAACTGATATGTGAGCATCACTTTCTTCTGCTCCATCTGTATAGCTCCTCATAGATGCCCCTTCAAGCTTTGAACATCCTTGTCTGTACCTTTGGTCCATTTGTGACTTTCACCTACAGTGCTGCATTTCATCACCTTTGCTATCAGAATCTTACCTACTTCAAAACCCAGCATAAAACCCTCTTCCTCTGTGAAGCTGTCCCTGGCCACTCATAGATCTGGGGTAATATAAACAACAGCAGTATTTTATGTCCCAAACTTGTTTGGCACTTTCTATATACTACCTATCCATTATTCTTTCTCCAGTAAGAAAATAGTGCCTGGAAGACAGGGACTATCTTTCTCTACATGACACTTTGCTCCTGGTGAATGTCTCAATGATCATTTCAAAAATGACACCAGAGGCCTGCAGGGCTGACCAGTTGAAATGCAGATGAGATACTCAGCAGGCATCTCCTGAGCATTCTGTCTATGGAAGTGAGTCATCTAGTGTCTCTTCTAGACAGTCTTTGTAAACTACCACCAAATGACTTCTTGATTGTTCTGGGTAAGAGAAGGTGGGGGAAGATGCTGATGGATTATATGATTTTGTGGTAAATGCTTGTTAGCAGGGCTAATTGTGATTGGTCAATTTTGTCATTGGCCAAGTAAGGTGTGGTGCTGTGGGTTAATGCGCCAGACTGCAAAGCTGTTTGAACTGCAAGGTCGGTGGTTCAAGCTCACCAGCTATACAGGGTTGCTATGGGTCAGAACTGACTCAATGGCACTTAACAACAAGTATAAAATGAGTCATCTCAGAAGCAGAGGGGGGAGTCTCACTACCTTCAAAGAAGCAGAGCCAAGAATGGAGTGTGTCATGTGGACCCAGAGATCCCTGCAGATTTAACCTTATCTACCCAGCGACAGAAAACTGTGACCAACAGGCAGTCGTTAAAACAGAACAAGGGAATATGAAATGATTTTCAAATCAGGGAACATATGTGCCAAGACTTTCACCAAATTCATTCAATCTGTATGCTGAGCAATTAAACTGAGAAACTGAATTACATGAAATAAAAAGTAGCATCAGGATTGGAGGAAGAGTCATTAATAACCTGCAATAGGCAGATGACACAATCTTGCTTGCTGAAAGTGAAGAGGACTTGAAATATTGATGAATTTTAAAGTCTACAGCCATCAATATGAATTGCACCTCAGTATAATGAAATGAAAATCCTTACAATTAGACCAATAAACACCATCATGATAAATGGAAAAATGATTGAAGTTGTCAAAAACTTAATTTTGATGGGATCAACCATCAACATTCATGGTACAGCAGCCTAGAAATTAAATGACATATTGCAATAAGTAAATCAGCTGCACAGATCTCTTGAAAATATTCAAGAGCAAAGATGTCAGTTTGAGGTCTAAAGTGCACCTGATCCAATCCCTGGTATTTTCAAGAGCCTCATATATATGTGAAGGTTGGACAAGGAATAAAGCAGACTGTAGAAAAGTCTATGCATTTGAATTATGGTGTTAGTGAAGACTATTAAAAGTACCATGGACTGCCAGAAGAGCAACCAAATCTGTCTTGGAAGAAGTACAGTCAGAATCCTCCTTAAAAGGGAAGTTGGTGATAATTCATCTCTCCTACTTTGGACATTTGGAGTCCCAGTGTGCCACTGTGGTTTAATGCACTGGATTGCAAAGTTGATTTGAACCTCAAGGTCTGCAGTTCAAGCTCATCAGCTGCTTCTCAGAAACCTTATACAGGGTCGCTATGGGTTGGAACCGACTCAACGGCATGTAACAACAACAACAACCACTTTGGACATTTAATCAGGAGGGATGAATTCTGAAGAAGTACATAGTGCTTGAAAAAATGGAGGGTCAACGAAAATGATGAAGACCCCTCAACAAGATGGATTGACATAGTACCAGCAACAACATTCATGAGGTTGGTACAGGACTGGGCAGTGTTTCATTCTGGTGTATATAGGGTTGCTCTGACTCAGAAGCAACTCGATGGACCCAACTAGAGCAACAATCCCTACTCTCCATTCCCACTTTTTGTGCCTCAAAAGCAACATTCTACTGAGTTTAATATATGTCATTTTACTTGAATGTTCTCTTGTGGCAAGTGGATGTTTTGTTTTGTCTTTATTTTTTTCATTTATGCAAATATATTGCGTTGTATGTCCCTATTTTGCTGATGACATTGGGAAGAGAACCCCCTCTCCTAAACCCCTCCCTCTTCACCTCAGAAGGTGTCTAACGTTACACTCTATACAGGGAGAGAGAGCATTTATTATTCACTCTTTCAGCAAAAAGAAGAGATAGTAACACTGTCAGATTACTCAACAAAGTAGGCATGAACTTACTTGTGTTTACTTACTAATCTGTAGTGAAAATTTTCACTTTTTTTTTTTTTTAACTACATCAAAGATTCTTCTTCTAGGTATGGCTGGCATCTGTCTCTAATAAACCCCACAGCACTTTCCTACAGAATCAAAGCCTCTTTTCAAACTTATAATCCTTGACAGGGACAGAGTACTCAGTAAGCAGGGTCAAAAGATATGAAGAAAAAAAAAAAAAAAAACCCATGTGGAACTGCTCACTGCAGATTTATAAGTAAGCACAAGTAATCCGGTGCTTACCTTATTTATTGGGTGATTAACCCTGAATACGGAGCATAGTGATTAGAACATAAGCTTTTAAGACAAAAGAACTTTAGTCTGAATCCTGTTTTCTATATTTATGTAACTTTAGGCCAATTACTCAACCTCTTAAAAATCTGTTTCTTCATTTGCAAAATATGGATAAGCATAAATCATGAGGCTATTATGAGCATTAAATAAGATTGGCTTAAATACTGCTTGGCACCTGGGGCCTGGTACAGAGTAAACTCTAAATAAATGGCAGCTGGATTTATTCATAAATACTCATTAGAGTGCTCAAAGATGCCAAGTCTCACATGCCTTGCTCTGTAGTGCGAGCCGAGGGTGAAAGACAGAAGAAAGTTACTAACTTTAAAAGGCCTGTCTGGCAATGCAGAAAAGTACACAATTAATGAAACTAATTAATTACATTAATTAGTAATTACAATGAATCAAAATATAAGTGATTAATTTAAATTTTCTTACTGTTAAGTATCAAGTCTTTGGGATAAAACGCTCCATTGCCGATACTTACAAGTGTCAGAACCGGTTATTTTTTACACTGGAAAGAAGACTCAAAAAGAAGAGTATAGCCTTCCATGTGTGAAACTTCTTTTTTTTGGTAAATCCACCTATCTATCTTGAAGTCTGGTGTGACACTGTGGGTTAATGCACCAGACTGCAAAGCCATTTGAACTGCAAAGTTGGTGGTTCAAGCTCACCAGCTGTTCCTTGGAAACTCTATACAGGGTTGCTATGGGTCAGAATCGACTTGATGGCACTTAACAACAACAACATCTTGAAGTATGGGCTTTAAAATTTCAACCTAGCTCTCCCCTCCCCAAATTGCTATCAGTCTTCAGTCAATTTGCTCAGGTCTGTCCTGCCATCACAGTCTTTATTACGACATTTTCTATTCAAGGATGTGAAGAGCTCCAGAAAATTGCCCATGGCCTGTATCATGGATTGAACTGTAGCCCCCCCAAAATATGTGTTGCAAATACTAACCTCTATGACTGTGGTTACAATTCCGTTTGGGAGGGAACTGCCTTTATTATGCTAATGAATCAAGATTAGTATATCTTGACTTAATCTCTTTGGAGATTCAAGGCGATGAAACAAGCAAACTAGGAAGCAGAAGTGGGGGAAGACTGATGTCAAGTCACATGAAGATTACCCAGAAGCAGAAGTTCATAGAGACAAAGACCTGCTACAGAAGAAAGCCTTGCCCTAGAGTCAGACCCTGGATTCAGACTTCTAGCCTCCTAAACTCTAAGTAAGAAATGTCTGGGTTTTGTTGCTGTTGTTGTTAGGTACCATTGTTGTTGTTATTAAATGTCATAGAGTTGGTTTCGACCCATAGCAACTCTGTATAGTGTTTCCGAGGAGCAGATGGTGAGATGAACCACCAGCCATGTGGTTCAAACCAACTTTGCAGTCCAGCACATTAATCTACAGCATCACACCAGGACATTGAGTTGGGTCAATGTGCAGCATTTGAGGTTCAAACTGAACAGATGGTGACTTTGAACCACCAGCCTTATGGTTCAAACCGACTTTGCAGTCCAGCACATTAACCCACAGTGCCACACCAGGATATTGAGTTGGGTCCAAATCACATTGATTCTAACTAAGCAAACAGAACAAAACACTGTTCTGTCCTGTCCATCTTATCAGTCATTCTTATGTTTGGATGGATTGTGTCAATCTATCTCGTTGGGGGGCTTCCTCTTTTTCTCTAGCCCTTTACTAAGCATTTACTTCTCTAAGGTCTGGACCCTCCTGGAAACATGTACATGAGAAGAAGTCTTGCCATCTGTGCTTTAAAGGAACATCTTGCCTGTACTTCTTCTAAGACATATATTTGTTTTTATAGTAGACTGGTGTGGCGCTGTGGGTTAATGCACCAGACTACAAAGCCGTTTGAACTGCAAGGTCGGTGGTTCAAGCTCACCAGCCGCTCCTCGGAAACCCTATAGAGGGTCACTATGTGTCAGAACTGGCTCGATGGCACTTAACAACAACAACAACATGATACATTCAATATTTTTTGTAAACATCATAATTCAAAGGTATCAACTCTTCTCAGGTCTTTCTTATTCATTGTCCAGATTTTGAATGCATATGATACAGCTGAAAATGTTATTATGACCTAGGCCTGGTACATGTTAGTCCTCAAAGTAACATTGTTGTTCTTTTACACTTCAGAAAGGTCTTTTATAACAAGTGTGCCCAATGCACTACATCATTTTAGCTCTTGAATGCTGTTTCCATGGACGTTGATTATGGATTCAAGTAAAATGAAATCCTGATAACTTCAATATTTTCTCCATTTATCATTCTGTTTTTAAAAGCACACAATTATTATATGTCCTGGTGTGGCACAGTAGGATAAGCACTGGACTCTGGACTACTAACTGCAAGGTCAGCAGTTGAAATCCACCAACCACTCCTTGGAAACCCTATACAGGGTCTCTGAGTCAGACCTAACTCGATGGCATTGAACACCACCACCACCAATTATGAAATATCTATTATAGCAACGCTAAACAGCCTGTCAACTTTTTAGAGATTATGTGTCCTGCCCCTTCTTTATACATGATAAATCTAAGTAGATTAATCTTCTGTCACTCTGTCACATGTTTTTTGTGCAATCTACTTCAAAGACATATAAGAATCATACAAATAACACTTGTGATTGATACTTGGCAAGTTCTGGTGTTGCCTCTAATTTACAGGCACCTGCATTGGAGGTAATGGCTAGTTTCCTCTTAGCACCAAAAACCACCCCATCATGATGTCTAGAATTAGAATATACCAGGAAAGAATGTGACCTAAACTTAACATGTCATATGTTCCTGAGCTCAGAGCTCACTTCACTTTCCCAATGATTTAACCTTTAAAGGGCTCTATGTCTAAAGCAAACTGAGCCAGGTGAGTCAGAAAAGTGACACCCAAAGCCACAGCGATTGTAGCAAGATCATTAAAACCCCAACCTGCTCGAGAAACAAGTTGAGGACTTCCTCAAAGAAATGTCTTTGGGCTGGCCTAATGACTCATAAGAAGCCAGAAATGTGTTATGTTTCTATTTATTTATACTCTCCAAACTGGCTTAACTGCCCTTACTAAATTTGTTACCATATGAAAAGGGTACCTATTGAATTCTAGCAGAATAATAAACTGTGTTTATCTTTTTGTTTTGCTGTGTTGTTTCCAAATATCTTCTTTCAAATGTCAGCATCCATAGATACTCAACTCAAGTTGAAATTATGAAAGTCAACATTATTGTTGTTGTTAAGTGCCTTTAAGTCAGTACTGACTAATAGTGACCTTATGTACAGCCGAATGAAACACTGCCCAATCCTGGGCCAACCTCACTACTGTTGACACGCTTGAATCCATCGATGCTGCCACTTGGCTAATCCAACTCGTTGGGGGTCCTTCCTCTTTTTCTCTGACACTCCACCTTACCAAACATGATATCCTTCACCAGTGACTCGTCCCTCTTGACAATATTTCTAAAGTATGAGAGATGAAGTTTGGCAATCTTAGCCTCCAAGGAGCATTTTGGCTGCACTTCTTCCAAAACGGACCTATTGGTTCATTTGGCAGCCCATGGCACTTTCAATATTCTCCTCCAACACCGTAACTCAAAAGCATAAATTCTTCTACAGTCTTCCTTATTTAATGTCCAGCTTTTGCATGCATATGAGATTATTAAAAATACCATGGCTTGGGTAAGGTGTACCGTAGTCCTCAAACTGACATCTTTGCTCTTCAACACTTTAAAAAGGTCTTGTACAGCATATTTGCCTAATGCAATACATCGTTTGATTTCTTGACTGCTGCTTCCGTGAGTGTTGGTAGCTGATCCAAGAAGGATGAAGTCCTCGACAACTTCAATCTTTTCTCCTTTGATAAGAATGTTGTTTATTGGTCTAATGGTGGGGATTTTTGTTTTCTTTACATTGAGATGTAATCCATACCAAAGGCTGTGTGCTTTGATCTTCATCAGTAAATGTTTTAAGTCCTTTTCACTTTCAGCAAACAAAGTTGTATCATCCGCATACCGCAGATTGTTTATTAGTCTTCCTCCAATCCTGATGCCACGTTTTTCTTCACAGAACCCAGCTTCTTGGATTATTTGCTCAGCACACAGATTGAATAAGTATGGTGAAAGAATACAACCTTGTCACACACCTTTCTTCATTTGAAACCATTCAGTGTTCCCATATTCTATTCGAACAACTGCCTCTTGGTCCAGGTACAGATTCCTCATGAGCACTTAACTGTGCTCCGGAATATTCATACTTCACAATATTGTCCATAGCTTGTCATGACCCACACAATCGAAGGCCTTTGCACAGTCAATAAAGCACAGGTAAGACTATCTTTCTGATATTCTCTGCTTTCAGCCAAGATCCATCAGACATCAGCAATGATATCCCTCGTTCCATAGACTCTTCTGAATCCGGTTTGAACCTCTGGAAATTCTCTGTCAATGTATACTTGCAGCTGTTTCTTTAGTAAAACTTTACTCGCATGGGATATCAAAGAGATTGTCCAATGATTTCCGCATTCCGTTGGGTCACCTCTCTTTGGAATGGGCAAAAATACGAATCTCTTCCAATCAGTCAGGCAGATAGTTGTCTTCCAAATTTCTTGGCAGAGATGAGTGAGTGCCTTCTTTGCTGGCTCACTTTCTTGAAAGATTTCTATTTGTATTCCATCGATTGTCCGTTCCTTGTTCTTTGCCAATTCCTTCAATGCACCTTGGACTTCCTCCTTCAGTATCATTGGCACTTGATCATATGCTACCTCTTGAAATGGTTGAACATTAGCCATTTCCTTTTGGTACAGTGACTCTGTGTATTCCCTCCATCTTATCTTGATGCTTTCTGCATCATTCAATAATTTGCCCAGAGAATCTTTCAATAATGAAAGTCGAGGCTTGAATTTTTTCTTCAGTTTCCCCAGCTTGAGAAATGCTGAGCATGTTCTTCCCTTTTGGTTTTCTGATTCCAGATCTTTGTACATTTTGTTGTAATATTTCGCTTTTATCTTTTTGAGCTGATCTTTGAAATTTTCTGGTCACCTCTTGTACCTCCTCATTTCTTCCATTTGCTTTAGCTCTACACTGTAGAGCAAGTTTCAGTGTCTCTCCTGACATCCATTTTGACCATTTCCTTCTTTCTTGTCTTCTTAATGACGCTTTGCTTTCTGCATGTATGATGTTCTTGATGTCATCCCACAATCTTCTGTTCTTTAGTTTTTAATGTATCAAATATGTTCTTCAGATGATTCCTAAATTTAGATATGATATATTCAAGGTCATATTTTGGATCCTGTGGACTTGTTTTCATTTTGTTCCGCTTCAGTTTGAATTTGCAAATGAGTAATTGATGGTCTGTTCCACAGTCTGCCCCTGGCCTTGTTTAGACTCATGATATGGAGCTTTTCCATCTTCTCTTCCAGCCAATGTAGTCAATTTGATTTCTATATATTCCATCTGGCAAGGTCCATGTGTATAGTCGTCTCTTATGCTGTCTAAAGAAGGTATTTGAAATGAACAAATCATTGATTTTTCAGAATTCTATC
>NW_006408529.1:35309672-35310953 GCF_000296735.1 Chrysochloris asiatica | reverse complement strand
CTTTGAGGAGGCAGTTCTTCTCCAGTCACATTTTGAGTGCCTTCCAACCTGACGGGTTCATTTTCCAGCACTACATCTGACAGTGTTTCTCTGCTATTCATAAGGTTTTCAGTGACTAAATATTCAAAGTAGTTCGTCACTCCTTCTTCCTAGTCTGTCTTCACCTGGAAGCTCATCTGAAACCTGTCTACCATGGGTGACCCTGCTGGTATTTAAAGTACTGGTGGCACAGCCCTCAGAATCACAGCAACTCACAAGCCACCACAGTATGACAAACCGACAGACGAGTGGTGGAACGTCAAGATACACATATGCTATTATTATCAGCTGCCCTCAAGTTGGCCCCAGTTCATGGAAACCCTATGTAGAACCCCTTGGGATTGAACCATTGTGATTCATAAGATTTTTATTTATTGATTTTTCAGAAGTAGGTTGCCAAGCCTTTCTTCCTATTCTTTCTTAGTCTAGAAACTGCCAAAACCTCTTCAGTGTCATAGCAACACATAAGCCTCCACTGACATTGGCCAGGAATTGAACCAAATCACCTACATGGAATGTGAGAACTCTAGCCTCGAACCACCAGTGCTGCCCAGTGCACAAATAATTAATATTTGTTGTTGTTTTAAGTGCTGTCGAGTTGATTCCGACCCATAGCGACCCTGTAAAGGGTTTCCAAGGAGCAGCTGGTGAGCTTGAACCACTGACCTTGCAATTCAAACGACTTCACAGTCTGATACATTAGCCCACAGCACCACACCAGGACTCCATAATTAATATACAATAACAATAAAGACAGGCATTAGATGGTTGATGGACATTAACCATAGCTAGCCTCAGAAACCCTGTACAGGGTCGCTATGAGTTGGAACTGACTCCACGGCACTTAACAACAATAACAAGTGTTAAAAGTATAAAAAGGAAAGATTTAATTTGAAACTGTTTCATGAGAGGGCAACCAGAAAGAACAAATATATAGAATCTTGTGGTTCCAGAAGGATCTTTGTTATGGATTGAAGTATGTCTCTCCCCCGAAAAAGGGGACTTCAAAAAGTTCATGGAAACATTCCATTATCTTTTAATTCCATTTTTCCATGAATGTTTTTAAGGCCCCCTTATGTGTGTTGTGAATCCTAATCTCTATACCTATAGTTGAGGAAACCTGGTCAAATAGCGGGTTACATGTTGGCTGCTGGATTCAGAAGAGGCCGTGGAACGAGAGATATCATTGCTGATGTCCGATGGATCTTGGCTGAAAGCAGAGAATATCAGAAGGATGTTTAC
>NW_006408529.1:35289597-35308692 GCF_000296735.1 Chrysochloris asiatica | reverse complement strand
GGACATTGTTTCGTTCTGCTGTGCATGGGGTCGCTATGAGTCGGTTCCGACTCGATGGCACCTGACAACAACAACAACAACATGTTGGCTGCTAACTGCAAAGTTAGTAGTTTGAATCTACTAGCCACTCATCTGAAGAAAGGTGAAGTTTTCTGCTCCAGTAAACATTTACTGCCTAAGAAACACCATAAGGGTTGCTATGAGCTGTCTTGGTTATCATCCCATTTGGGAATGGGTTTTCATTGGTATGCTAATGAGGCAGGATTGGTTGGGTATATTTGGAATCAATCTCTTTTAAGATATACAAAAGATTACACAAGGGAGCAGAGATGAGATGGGAACAGAGAATTGCCAAGCCACATGAAGATTGTTCAGAGCAGAAATTCAGAGACCTCCAGTGCTCCAGAAGTAATACACAAAAAGTCTGCTCCTGCAGTTTGCATCCTGAATTCAGACTTCTAAACTGTGAGAAAATAAATTTCTGCTTTTGAAAGCCACCCAATCATGATATTTCTGTTATATCAGCACTAGATAACTAAGAGAAACTTGAAATAAATACATTCCAGGTAACTATTTCTGCCTTTCATTTCTCGAGTCATTGGCTCTTTTCAAGCCAACTGTCTGCTTTCATGTGTCTTGGCATTCTGCTTGTTCTAGATACTCTTATACATTATTATAGTTTCCTCTGATTAGTTTTGTGTTTAAAAATTCTGCCTATATAAACTGAATTTTAAAGCTATAATTAACCTATTTCACATTTTAATACTCTAAGACATGCATAACTGTAGTCATAACTTCAGATCAGCATGATAATCAATGTTATCAAACGTAATTTAACTCTAATCAAAAACAAAACTATCAAGACATTATAGTTAACGCATGCAAACTAATTTTGGGAAATGTATAAGTTCTTTAGTACTTTTTAAAATAATTTGAAGTCTCTTTTGCTTTCTTCAAAGACCTCAAAATGACCCAGGTATCCCAGGGTGTGGACCTCTGTTTTCAAGCCTCTTAAGGATCATACAAACTTTTCAACTTAAAAATTAGCCTGCGATATTTGATGTTATACCAAATAATGTTTTTGCCAGAAAAAAAAATCCTTTAAATCCACCCCTGGTTTAAAGGATTCTGAACTTTCAACTAGATGAATTAGCTCTATTTCAAGCTGAAAAAGAATACAAGACTAGAAGAAATTAGTTTGAAATCTGGGCCAGTGAATGAAGACAAATGTTTTGATTCAAGTTCTATAGTATTCACCTGGAAATAGAAACTTGTTTAATTATGTACACAACTTCTTCTGCAGTTCATATTATAACTGTTTGGGATGAGTTCTCCTAGGAGACAGTCTGTAACTCAGTATCTACAGGGATTCTTTATAAGTGTACTCATAGACACAGACAATAGTCTCCACTGACTTCAGATTCTTATAAAAAGTCTTTTTTTGAATTGAATCCCAGGCTACATTTATAAATAGTAAGCTATTATCTAAATCAGGTACAGAAAGCATGAAATTCCAACACAGAAACTAAGGCCATATTTACTCATTGAATTGTATCATCCTAAGCCTTAACTTGGACTTCTGGTGTGGTGCTGTAGGATCAGCGCTGAACTGAGAACCACAAGATTGACTGTTCAAACCAGCTGCTCCTTGGAAACCCTATACAGGGTTGTTATGAGTTGGAACCGATTCAATGGCACTTAACAACAACAACAACAAGCCTTAACTACTCCAATCTCACAAAGAATCCGGCACTGAGGGGAATAAGTACCAATGCATTTCCACCTATGGAGAACAAGTTTTCCCAACAAGATGTGATACCCCAATATATAACAATTTCCACCTTTCATTTCTCTAGTCAGTTGCTCTTATCAGGCTGTCTGCTTTCAAAAATTCTCCATCTTGCTTGTTAGTGATTCTCATTTCCCTGACATTCTTACTGGATTCAAGAGAACATCTTCAGGTGTGACCTGCATTGTTCTGTCTTTGGTGGCTAGCCGGTTTGCAATGGATTGGTTAAACTAATTGGTTGAGATGATGAATGTAAATAACACTAAAAAAAAATATGAAATACAAAAGAACAATATGAGAAGTTGATTACTACCACCTTGCAATTACTCTTCTCAGATAATGCTCTAATATAAAACCCAGAGTCCTCTGCCTACAAAGCTCTCTAGATCCTCTACAAACTGACTTTGTTCCAGCAAACCTGGGATCTCAAAACTGACTTTGTTCCAGCAAACCTGGGATCTCAAAACTCTCTTGCACATCCTCTGCCCAGCCAGTACTAGCTCTTTCCTATGCCTGTCAACACCTCAACCTCTCCTACCACTGTTTCCTTTCCTTTAGGACATCTGTCTGAAATGCCACCTCCACCACTCTTGTTGTTGTTGTTGAGTGCCATCGAGTCGGGTCCGACCCATAGCGACCCTGTACAGGGTTTCCGAGGGTGTAAATCTTTACGGGAGTAGAAAGCCTCATCTTTCTCCCGCGGAGCGGCTGGTAGTTTCGAACCGCTGACCTTAAGGTTCGCAGTCCGATTCGTAACCACTACGCTACCAGAGCTCCTTTCCAAATCTCATTTTTCCTTGAGAGCCTGGATAGATCCCATTTTCTCTATGAAGTTTGTTTTGTTTTGCTGACCACCCCCAAAATCCTCAGAATTTCTCTTGTATTTATAGCCAGTGCTACACATATCAGGAGTCCTGGTGTGGCACTGTGAGTTAATGTGTCAGACTGCAATGCCATTTTAATTGCAAGGTCGGTGGTTCAAGCTCACTAGCTGCTCCTCAGAAACCCTATACAGGGTCACTATGGGTCAGAATCAACTCGATGGCACTTAACAACAACAACAAACACATATTAACACTTACCCTTTATTTTCATATCCAATAAGGAGCTCTGGTAGCGTAGTGGTTACGAATCGGGCTGTGAACCTTAAGGTCAGCGGTTCGAAACTACCAGCCGCTCCACGGGAGAAAGATAAGGCTTTCTACTCCCGTAAAGATTTACACCCTCGGAAACCCTGTACAGGGTCGCTATGGGTCAAAAAACTGACTCAACGGCACTTAACAACAACAACAACAATAAATCAATATGTCACTTAGTAATGCTCCTGCTACAGTCCACCACTTATCAGTCAGTTTGTCGTACTATGGTAGCTTGTGTGTTGCTGTGGTTCTGGAAGCTATAAAACAGGTATTTTAAATACCAGCAGGGTCACCAATGGTGGATGGATTTCAGCTGAGTTTCCAGACTAAAACAGATTTGAAAGAAAGAGAGGCAGAATACTTCTGAAAGTTAGTCACTGAAAACTAACTTTCAGAATAGCAGTGGAACACTGACAGAAAAAGTGTCAGAAAATTAAAACATTATGAACAGCACCAAGATATTGTCAGATATCGTGCCAGAAGATGAGCCCCTTAGGTTGGAAGGCACTCAAACTGTGAATGGGGAAGAGCTGCCTCCTTACAGTTGACCAGAATGACAGGAATGGAGTCAAGCTGTCAGGCCCTTCTTATGCTGATATAGCACAAATCAAAATGAGGAGAAACATATGTAAACATCCAATAATAATCAGAGTATGGAATTACGAAGTATGAGTCTAGGAAAATTGGGAGTTGTAAAAAAAAATGAAATGTAGTACATACAGATCAATATCCTAGGCATTAGTGAGCTGAAATGGACTGGTATTGACCATTTTGAATCAGACAATCATATGATTAATTATGCTGGGCATGACAAATTGCAGAGGAATGACGTCACACTCACAATAAAAAAAAAAAAATTCAAGATCTTAAAGAATAATGCTGTCTGTGATAATATTCATGTGCCTACCAAGAGGAACAATTATTACCACTATTGTTAAAATTTATGTATCTATCAACCTCTTCAGTCTGAAATTAACCAAACACGCAGTCAAGATGTACTGATAATTACTAGTGATTGTAATACAAAGGTTGGAAGTAAAAAAGAAGGGTCAGTAGTTGGAAAATAATGCCTGGGTGATAGAAATGATGCTGATGATCACAGGACAAAATATTGCAAGACCAATGACTTATTCATTACAAATAATTTTTTATACAACATGAAAAAATGACTATACACTTGGAACTCACCAGATGGAAAACACAGAAATCAAATTAACTACACCTATGGAGCACTGGTGTGGTGCTGTGGGTTAATACGCCAGACTGCAAAGCCATTTGAACTGCAAGGTCTGCAGTTCAAGCTCACCAGCAGCTCCTTGGAAACCCTAGACAGGGTCGCTATGGGTCGGAACTGACTTGAAGGCACTTAACAACAACAACAACATGGAGCTCTGGTTGCGTAGTGGTTACGAGTTGGGCTGCTAACCTCAAGGTAAGCAATTAGAAACTACAAGCAATTCTGCAGGAGAAAGATGAGCCTTTCCGCTCCCATAAAGATTTATAGCCTTGGAAACCCTATACAGGGAATCCATGGGTCAGAACCGACTCGACAGCACTTAACAACAACAACAATAACAACATGGTAAAAGACAGTGGGAAAGCTCCATATCATCAGTCTAAACAAGGCCAGGAGCAGACTGTGAAACAGACTATCAAGCGTTCATATTCAAGTTCAGCCTAAAGCTGAAGAAAATTAAACAAGTCCATGAGAACCAAAATATGACCATGCATATATTCCACCTGAATTCAGTGATCATTTCAAGAACAGATTTGGGAGAGGCGGGCCGGGCTGCCGCGGTGCGAGCGCGGCCTCTGCCTAGGCGACTGGCTGAGGGCTGTATGCGGAGATTCAAGATGACCAACGAAGAACCTCTTTCCAAAAGGTTCGACTGAGTGAAACAGACTTCAAAGTTACGGCAGGAGATTAATTGATTATAAGATGGAAGCAGTATGAAGCCTTATGTATAAGCTTTGGAGGGAAAGTACACAGATCTGAACTCTAATGTTACTGGTTTAAGAGCGTCTGAAGAAAAACTAAAGCAACAACAGAAGAATCTGCACGTAGGGAAAACACCTTGTAATGAGACTAGCAACCAAGGAACAAGAGATGCAAGGGTGTACTACTCAAATCCAGTACATCAAGCAAGTTCAGCAGTCTACCGTTGCCCAACTGAGATCCATCATGGTAGACCCAGCGATCAACTTGTTTTTCCTAAAAATGAAAGGTGAACTGGAGCAGACTAAAGACAAACTGGAACAAGCCCAAAATGAACTGAGTGCCTGGAAGTTTACTCCTGATAGATAAACAAATCCTACTCCCCAGTCAAGATTTCCCTGACAGTCCCACTACGAGAAAGCTGTGGTGGGACGGCCAAGTACTCGTTTCCACATCAAGACGCAGACTTTTTGAGCCAAAAAAGCCACATTCTTATACTGTACAGCTTGTGATGGTTAATGTAAAACTTACCCAATGAACCTTGTGTTTCAGCTTTTTTTCTCTTCCGCTCCCCTTGCTTCAGAGGCCTGATGGCGTCGAACTATTTCGAAGAAGTGTCTACCTCCGAAAAAAAAAATCCCTTCTAGGAATTTTAGACGCTTGAGAAACGTTACTATTTGAAGAAAATAGAGGGAGAAGCAGAAGTCTTAAGTTTGTGGCACACTGTGTCTTCAGACAGTTTGGAGAAATGAAAACCTAGAGATTTTATATCACGAATTGAACATGTAAAATTCCAGTAAACTATAAAAATGGAATATGCATCGCTCTTGAGCATAGTGACTTAGAGACATTGTATATTCGTTTTGTCAATAAGACTGTGGACTTGATGATTTGTTGTTGAACTTCTGGGTCAAAACTTTGAATGAGGTGTTTTGCCTTTAAAGGGTTTCTTTGTTAAACTTACTTTTAACAGTCATGAAAGAACCAACTGATACATGTCAGTACAAGTAGTTTATTCACTTAAACATTTCATTTGGGCTCTGTTAATTGATTGAGCCTTAACTCCATGGATTTTAATCAATGGTGTGTTCTTCAACTAGTTGTTAATGCTGTAGACAATTTTACTGAGGACTGTACAAACACAGAGGTGTGGTTTTCAAATCCAGGTTTGAAAGGTTCGAATCATTTATAAACATTCATTCCACAAAAAAAAAAAAAAAAAAAAGAACAGATTTGATGTACTAGACACTAATGACCAAAGACCAGAAGAGTTGTGAGGTGTCATCATGAACATCATACAAGAAGAAAACAAAAGGTCATTAAGAAAACAAGAAAGAAGAAAAATGGATGCCATAAAAGACTCTAAAACTTTCTCTCTAGCATAGATATGCTAAAACAATGGAAGAAAAGGGGAGGTAAAAGAACTGAACAGAAAATTTCAAAGGGCAACTCAAGAATACAAAGTCAACTGTTATAATGAAATGTGCAAAGATCTTGAGTTGGACATCCGAAATGGAAGAGCACACTGAGCATTTCTAAAGCTGAGGGAACTGAAGAAAAATTCAAGCCTCAATTTGAAATATTGAAGGATTGTATAGGCAAAAGAATCAAAAGAAGATGCAAGGAGTCCAGAGTCAGTGTACCAAAAAGAAATGGTCAGTGTTCAACTATTTCAAGTGGTAGCATATGATCAAGAGCCAGTGATACTGACTGAAGAAGTCCAAGAGGCACTGAAGGCATTCAGTGAAAGAACAAGGTCCCAAGAATTAATGGAATACAAATTAAAATCTATCAACAAACTGACACAGCCCTGGAGGCACTCACTCATTTATGCCAAGAAATTTGGAAGACAGCTACCTGGCCAAATGATGGGAAGAGATCTATATTTGTGCCCATTCCAAAGAGAGGTAGTCCAACAGAATGTGGAAATCATCTGACATCATTTCACACGCAAGTAAAATTTTGCTAAAGATAATTCAAAAATGGCTGCAACAATACATTGACAGGGAACTAGCAGATTTTCAAGCTACATTTAGACAAGGATGTGGAACTCGGAATATCATTGCTGATGTTGATGAATCTTGGCTAACAGCAGAGAATACCAGAAAGATGTTTACCTACCTGTTCTTTATTAACTATGCAAAGGATTTCGACTGTTGGATTATGACAAACTATAAATAATATTGCAAAGACTGGGTATTCCAGAACACTTAATTATGATCATGACTAACTTGTATATAGACCAAGAGGCAGTCATTCGAACAGAACAAAGGGACACTGAATGGTTTTAAATCAGGAAAAGGTATGTGTTAGGGTTTTCCATATTCAGTCAAGCTGTATGCTGAGCAAATAATCCAAGAAACTTGATTTTATGAAGAATAACATGGCATCAGGATTGGAGGGAGACTCATTAACAACTTGTTATATGCAGATGATATATCCTTGCTTACTGAAAGTAAAGAGAACTTAAAATACTTACTGATGAAGATCAAAAACCACAGCCTTCAGTATGGGTCATGTCTCAATGTAAAGAAAACAAAATCTTGACCCTTGAGCCAATAAATAAATTATGATAAATAAAAAAAAGATTGAGGTTGTCAAAGACTTCAGTTTGCTTGTATCTACTATCAAAACTTATGGAAACAGCAATCAAGAAATCAAACGACATATTTGCTGTAAGCAAGTCAGCTGCACTGATCTCTTTAAGTGTTCAAGACCAAAGATGTCAGTTTGAGGTGTAAGGTGTGCCCAACCCAAGCCATGGTATTTTCAATAGTCTCATATGCATGTGAAAGTTGGACAATGAATAAGAAAGACCATAGAAGAATTGATGCATTTGAGTTATGGTTTTGGAGACTGTTAAAAGCACCATGGTCTGCCTAATGAACAAACAAATCTGTTTTGGAAGAAGTACAGCCAGAATGCTCCTTAGAAACTAGGATGGGGAGACTTAGTCTCTCATACTTTGGACGTGTTATCACGAGTGACCAGTCCCTGGAGAAAAACACCATGCTTGAATATAGCGCAGAGTCAGTGAAAAAGAGGATGCCCCCCAACAAGATGGATTGGCACAATGGCAGCAGCAATGGATTCAAACATAACAACAGTTGTGAAGATGGCACAAGACCCAGTAGTGTTTTAATCTGTTGCGCATAATAGGGTTACTGTGAGTGGGAAATGACTCGACGGCACAGAACAGCAACAACACAACCCAGCTAGTTTATGTTCTCCCCAAAGAATTATAGTTTATAGTTTGACATCTCCACAAATACAGTAACTTCTCAGAAAAATTGATTGAGACAAATTGATTGATTTGAGTTATTATGAATTAAGGATGAAGCCAATTCCTAATTGAATTTATCTAACAGACCAATTGGAGTCCTGGCATGGTGCTATATGATAAACACCAGAATGCTAACAAGATTGGCGATTCAAACTCACCAGCCACTCCACAGAAACCCTATACAAGGTAGCTATGAGTCAGAACCAACTCAACGGCATTTGACAACAGACCAATTGTATATACTTTCCCTGTGCTCTTGAGTTTGTAGTAAAATAAAGGTAACAGCTGACTCCCAGCTACTAATGAGTAAACTTCACAAAGTTTTCCAGTGTGTATGTAGCATCCTGAAATGAGATTATTATCATGCACGGCAATACTGTTAGTATGATTTAACTGAATGCAGGGAAGAGGACACCAGAGACAGCAGAGACAAGGTTATCTCTTCATCTCTTTATAGAAAAAAAGGTTTTTTGTTTTTTGTTTTTCTCTTGTAATGTCTTCTAGAAAGGATTTTACAGGACAAATAGTTAAGAGCACATCCAACTTTTAGCAATAAATCTTATTTCAAAGTCCTGTTTAAAAGTGACCCTAAGTAAAGAAAAAAAAACAAAAATTGTTTCCTATCATGAAGTATGGTTCAGAAATATTTATATTTGTCATCCTGAAACACGTTCATTGACTTTAAATCAGGTGATGCATCTGATAAGTAATACCAGTCTCATAGATAAACAGCAGCTCTTCCTTTTACTTGGTTTCCAAGAATCCAAACACACATTAGGATTCTGTTTGGTGATTATGCAGCGTAAGACAACAATAATGATGAAAACTACTTATAAAGCACTTACTGTATACAAATTCTTAGACTCCACCCCCAAATTTTGACTTTAGGGGATTAAATGGTTGTTGTTGAGTGCTATCGAATCAGTTCCAACTCATAGTGACCCTACATAGGGCTTCCAAGGAGCAGCTGGTGGGTTTGAGTTGCCTGCCTCACAGTTCAAATTAACTTTGTGGTCCAGTACTTTTCCTACAGTGCCATGCCAGGATCAAGGTACTGCCCAGGAATTTGCATTGTGATATTGTTAGTCCTGAGCCACATTTTTTATTGTGAATTGAGTGAAGGTTTACAGAGTGGATCATTAGTTTTACATCCAATAAATCATATGCTTTGCTTCATTACAAGGATTGCAAATCCCCTCCATGCACCATTAGTTAACAATATTGACCTCTATTCACTTCAGCTCTTGAATTCTTCTCTGTCTGTCACTACCTTTATCTTTTCTCTGCCAACCTCCCTCTTGTTAGCTATTGTCTGTCCTGTCACTCACATCAATATGTTAATACCCTCTAGCCTGTGAAAATGTTCCCTTCTCCTCTTTCCCCCAAACCCGCTCCCTTCATAGATTGTTTCTTTTATCAAGAACCATTTCTGAACTTTTTGCAACATTGGTTCCATACAATATTTGTCCTTTTGTAATTGAACAATTTTACTCAGCATAAAGTACTTCAGGTTCATTCATGCTGTGAGGTGTTTTGCAAATTCATCATTGTTCTTCCATGTTGTATAGTGTGTCATTGTATGTATGTTCCAAAGTTTGTTTAACCTTTCTTCTGTTGATGGACATTTAGGCTGCCTTCAAATTTTTAAATATATCTCTTATAGATAGCTACTCTCTGTACCTTGACTGGTACATTTAAACCATTTACATTCAGTGTAATTATTGATTGGTATAAATTGATTGCTGTTATTTTACTGTGGTGTGGGGGGGTGGTGCTGATGTTTTCTTTGTTCTACAAAATTTTTTGCATTATTTCTGGGTTTTCATTTCATTTTCATTTCTGCTGTGTTAATGTTTAGTAAATGGTTCTGATTTTCTTTTTTCTTTTTAAGTAAAGGTGTATTCATTTTCTTTGAGGTTACCCTGTAAATTATTAGTTTTTCTCCATTTAAAACGCTCTGTTTTATCTTGAAATCTACTTGACCTTCTTTCCATTTGGAAGTTCTGTTTCTGTACTATACCCTCTTTTGCTTTATAGTTGACTTCATTATATACTGATATCTCTGGCTTCATAATTTCAGCCTTTTTAGGTTTGTTTTACTTTAAATACTTCTATCTTTGCATTAGAATCCTAGTGTAGTGCTGTAGGATAAACACTGGACTGCTAACCACAATGTCAGTGGTTCAAACTCACTAGTTGCTCCTTGGAAAACCTATACAGGGTTGTTATAAGTTGGAACTGACTTGACAGCACTTAATAGTAACAAGAGCATCTCTGTCCTAGTGTGGTTCTGTAGGATAAGTATTGGACTACCAACCACAAGGTTGGAAGTTCAAACCCACCAGTCACTCCTTGGAAACCCTATACAGGGTCATTATGAGTCAGAATAAACTCAATGGCACTTAACAGCAGCCACATCTCTGGACCGAGTTCTGGGAGGTGTTGTTATGTATGTTAATCTCAAGTTTTCTGCTGTTGTTGATGCTCAGACAAATATTTAGTATTTTTTATAAAGTTTGTCTGATCATTGCAAATTCCTTTATTTTCTGTTTATCTGGAAAAGTTATAATTTCAACACCATATTTGAGGGACAACTTTTCTAAGTATATGATTCTTAATTGGCAATTTTTTTTTCTTTCAGAATTTTGTATGTGTAATCCCATTGCCTTCTTCTTGTCCATATGGTTTCTGCTGAGAAATCAGAGCTTAGTTTTATTGGCTCTCCTTTATAGATAGTTTTGTAGTTGTTGTTGTTGTTTTTCCCAAGCTGCTTTTAGGATTCTTTTCTAGTCTTTGGTTTTGGAAAGTCTGACTATAATATGTCTTTGTGACTGAGCCACATTTTTAAAAAAAAAAAAATTTAAAAGACTGTCTTAACTACTGTCACTTTGAGATGAAATGGAAGAGCAGAGAGATACTGAGGGAGGTAGAATGCTCCATGACACCATCTTCAATCAATTCCCACTTTATGTTGCTTCATGGTCACTAAAAGAACTCATAGAGATTAATATAATAGGAGTGACTATTGTCATTTGCAGCACAGAATCTACAAGAAAACAGAGAAATTTGTGACACTAGGTTACTTTGTTGTTGTTGTTAAGTGCCGTCGAGTCGGTTCTGACCCATAGCGACCCTGTACAGTGTTTCCGAGGGTGTAAATCTTTACGGGAGTAGAAAGCCTCATCTTTCTCCCGCGGAGAGGCTGGTAGTTTCAAACCGCTGACCTCAAGGTTCACAGCCCGATTCGTAACCACTACGCTATCAGAGCTCCTTAGAAATGGAGTTAATGACTGACAATAGAATTGTTTTAAAGGTTAAGAAGCAGCTAGAAAGAATCTACTTCTAATATAGCAAAGTAAGCTCCTACTGAACATACCTCTCATAGATGATATATATAAACTCTGGATACTTTTTTTTTTTTAAATACCTGTAGAATCAACAAAAGCTGGCAAATTCTGGAAGACAGTTGATGTTTGTAAGAAAAGAATGACATAGGATGACAGAAAGAGGTGTTCTTATTCTCTCTTTCTCTCCTCTTTTCCTTTTTGGCTCTTAACGGATAGTGGCCAGGTAGTATGGATAAAAATCCAACATATAGTCTGCAGGCCTAAAGGAGCAGAGAACAGAGTTCAGAGCACCACAGCTACTAGAAAGTGAAGAAGTAATATCAGAAAGGAGAAAACCAGAGACATTATTGTTGTTGTGTGCCATTGAGTTGATTCTGACTCATAGCAACCCTGTATAGGATTTCTTTGGTATGGTGCTGTGGGATAATGCACTGGACAGACAGGTCAGTTTGTACTGCAAGGTCGACAATTCAAATTCACCAATCATTCCTTGGAAACCCTATGAGTCGGAACTGACTTGAAAGCACTTAACAACAACAACAATAAATCTTTACAGGAACAGAAAGCCTCACTTTCTCCTGGGGAGTGATTGGTTGATTTGAACTTCTAACCTTGAGATTAGCATCCCAATGCATAGCGCACAATGTAACCAGAGCTCCAAGGATAGGAAGCCACAGACTATATATGCAGACTCTGCCCATATAATCTGGTGACACATGCACTAGGCCAACTGCAAGCAGTCCAGCTACAGATAACAGGACTAAAAAAGATTTAAGTTTTCACACAAGATAAAAGTTCTCATTTTGAATCCAACCAAGTTAATTGCCTACTAAAAGAGATAAACAGAAAAAAATCAACATGCTTCCAAGTAATTCAAAACATAATGTTCCCAATGACAAGAATACAAAAATTTTAAAAATTAATATCTGAAGAAACTGGAAAAAGTGAGCCCTTTTCAAAAGAAAAGACAACCAACAGAAAGTGATCTTAAGATGACTCAGGTGCTTAAAATATTTGTTGTTGTGAAGTGCCATCAAGTCGGGTCTGATCCATAACAACCTTGTATAGGTTTCTGAGGAGCAGTTAGTGAGCTTCAAATCCCGACCTTGCACTTTGCAGTTCAACGCATTAGCTCACAGCACCACACCAGAACTTTTTTAAGTAGTAGACTTAAAGTAGTAGACAAGGATTTTAAAATCAGCCACTATAGCTATGTTCAATGATGTAAACAAACACATCTCAGCAGAAACTATAAAACAGCAAAATTATAGAATTGAGAAATACAGTACTTAAAATATTCACTTGGTAAACTGTAGGATCAGCAAGGACTGTAAACCACAAGGTCAGCCATTCAAGTCCACAATATACAGGGTCATTATGAGTCAGATACCCAAGCCATGGTATTTTCAATAACCTCATATGGATGTGAAAGCTGGACAGTGAATAAGGAAGATCATAGAAGAATTGATGCCTCTGAGTTGTGGTGTTGGAGGAGAATACTGAAAGTGCCATGGACTGCCAAAAGAACCAATAGATCTGTTTTGGAAGAAGTGCAACCAGAGTGCTCCTTGGAGGCCAAGATAGCTAAACTTCGTCTCTCATACTTTGGACACATTGTCAGGAGAGAACAGTCGCTGGAGAAGGATGTCTTGCTGGGTAAGGTGGAGGGTCAGAGAAAAAGAGGAAGACCCCCAACGAGATGGACCAGCCAGGTGACATCATTGATGGTGTCAAGTGTGGCGGCAGTAGTGAGGTTGGCCCAGGATTGGACATTGTTTCTTTCTGCTGTGCATGGGGTCGCTATGAGTCAGTTACAACTCGATGGCACCTGATAACAACAACAACATGAGTCAGAACCAATTCAAAAGCACTTAACAACAACAAATTAACAGAAGGATGGAAATAAAAGTGATAAAGGAAATAGATCTAAAGAAATGATCTACTCTAAAGAACAAAAAAGTCAGTTAGAACTACAAATACCTTTCCTTACTCAACTTCAGCCATATTGTTTTTCCTTGCTCGTCCCAGAAGAAGACTAAAAGTTTGTCTTTTACAGAGGGTAAAGCAAAGGGTCTCTGGATTAAGAAATCTGGCATAATTGAGAATGGTAGCCCAATACTGGGGAGAAAAAGAAAGAGAGAGATTGTGTAAATTTACATCTCAAATGTGGAGACATATCCCTCTTCTCTCATACCAGCATCGTTTCTCAAATGTTAGCAGTGAAGCTGCTACTTTCCAAATAGGTTATTAAAAGGTTTTACTTTGAGTAATCTACCAAACTAATAAAGAATACCCAAAGATGCAGACAGCCAATGTTCTATTCTTCAGTAAGGCAGCACAGATACTTCCTATGAGAGAACATGTCCTGGATAATTTCTTTCCAGGAACAGAGTCTAGAAAGGATCCTGAGATGCCTGCAAGCCTGCTTCTCTCCCACTATCTGTTGTGTCAAACATGCCTATCGACAAGGAAAACCGAATGTTTAAGGAATGGGGGCTCTCTCACCATATCTTAACTACATTCTCTTTTGTAATTTTGAAACACAAGCATATAAAATCAACTTAAAAAAAAAACATTAATGTTTAAGTATTTACTAAGAGAATTGAAAGACATGATGAAATGCCTCACAAAACACAACAAAAATCAAAGACAAGAGAGAAAAAATTAAAAGAATCAATGAAATAAGCCTGAAATCAACTAAAAGGATTTCGAAGAAAAAAATGGTGGTGGTGGTGGTGGTGTTAGTGTCGTTGAGTTGGTTCTGACCCATAGCAACCCTGTATAGGGTTTCCAAGGAGTGACTGGTAAGCTTGAACCACAGACCTTATGGTTCAAACCAACTTTGAGTCCAGTGCGTTAACCCACAGCACCGTATCAGGACTCCAAGAAAATAATAAAGACACGAAAAAGAGGGTATAATCAAATAAAGAGAAAATATCCCAGAAATAAATGTTATTGTTGTTGTTGTTGCTAAGTGCAGTTGAATCTGTTCTGGTTCATAGCAATCTTATATAGGGTTTCCAAGGAGCGACTGGTGGTTCAGACCAACTTTGTGGTTCAGACCAACCTTGTGGTCCAGTGCTTATCCTACAGTGCCACACGAGTGTTCAAATCAAAAGTTAACACAACAAGGTGCTCAGGAAACTGAACAAATAAATGATAATCCACACTGAAGTATAGCAAGGAAGGTCTTAAAAACATTTAAAGACAAAACACTCACATATAAAAGAAATTAAATTAGAAAGGCATCAAAATAATTTGGAAGACAGCTCTCTCTGGCCAACTAATTGGAAAGATCATATTTGTGCCATTCCAAAGAAAGGTGACCCAATGGAATATAGAAACCATCAGACAATATCATTAATATCACAAGCAAGTACATTTTTGCTGAAGATAGTTAAAAAATTATTGTAGTCATATATCAACAAAGAGCTGCCAGAAATTCAAACTGAATTCAGAAGAGGATGTGGAACTAGGAATACCATTACTAACTTCAGATGGCTCTTGGCTGAAAACAGAGAATGCCAGAAATATGTTTACTTATGTTTATTGGCTATACAAAGACATTTGGCTGTGTGGATCATAACAAACTATGGATAACATTGCAAAGAATGGATATTCCAGAACACTTAATTGTATTCACGAGGAACCTGTACATAAACCAAGAGGAAATAGGTCAAACAGAACAAGGTTTGAATGGTTTACAATCAGGAAAGGTGTTTGCAAGGCTGTATTCTTTCCAATACTTATTCAATCTGTATGCTAAGCAAATAATCTGAGAAACTGGATTGTATTAAAAAGAATGTGGCATCAGGATTGAAAGAAGACTCATTAACAACTTGTGATATGCAGATGATACAATCTTACTCACTGAAGGCAAAGAGGACTTAAAATAAATACAGATAAAGATCAAAGAATACAGCTTTCAGTATGGATTGCACCTCAACATAAAGAAAATGAAAATCCTCACAAGTGGACCAGTAAATAACATCATGATAAACAGAGAAAAGATTGAAGTTGTCAAAGACTTCATTTTGCTGGGGTCCACAATCAAAGCTCAGAGAAGCAGCAGTCAAGATAGCAAAAGATGTATGGTATTAGGCAAATCTACTGTAAAAGAACTCTTTAAAGTGTTAAAGAACGAAAATACTAGTTTGAGGACTAAGGTGTGCCTGATCCAGGCCAGCATGCAAAAACTGCACAATGAATAAGGAAGACTGAATAATTGATGACTTTGAATTATGGTGATGGTGAAGAATATTGAAAAGATCATGGGATTCCATAACAAGTAAATCAGTCTTGGAAGAAATACACTCAGAAATCTCCTTAGAAGGGAGGATGGTGAGACTGTCTCACATACTTTGGACATGTTATCAGAAGGGACTAGTACCTGAAAAAGAACATCATGCCAGCAAAACAAAGGTCCAGCAAAAAAAATAGGAAAATTCTCAGTGAGATGATTGACACAGTGGCTGCAACAATGAGCTCAAGCATACCAACTGTAAGGATTGGGCTTGACCACGCAGTGTTTTGATTTGTTGTGCATAGGATCTCTATGAGTCAAAGCTGACTAAATGGCACCTAACAACACTGCCAACAGTATCTCCTTGTACTGTTAGAATGACTACCTAGCAGTCTATGATCACTTTCTGCATGAGCAAAGTAAGTTCTGGAAGTCCCACTCTTTGCAATTAAGTTGTGTTCTACACAGACTAATACATTTGCGTAGTCATTAAAACACAGGTAACTGTCTTTCTGTATCCTTGCCTTTCAACCAAGAACCATTTGACATCAGCAGTGATATCCGTTATTCCATACCTCTTAGAATGGTTGACATAGGTCAATCTTTTTAGTACAAGGGCTCTGTATTCAACTTCTTTTGATGCTTCCTGAATCATTCAACATTTTGCCCATACAATCATTTAATATTGCAACTCAATACTTGCAGTTTTCCTTCAGCTCTTTCAGTTTGAGAAATGTTGAGCATATTTTTCCCTGTTGGTTTTCTAACTCTAGGTCTTTGCACATTTCATTGTACTTTACTTTGTCTTCTTGAGCCACCCTTTGAAATCTTCTGTTTAGCACTTTGGTTTCATCATTTCTTCCATTCATTTTAGATACTCTGTGTTCAAAACCAAAAGAGTCTTTTCTGACATTTATATTGGTCTTTCCTTTCTTTCTTGTCTTTTTAATGACCTTTTGTTATCTCCATGTATGATGACCTTTATTTATTCCCACAACTCAGTTGGTCATTGGTCATTAGTATTCAAAGCATCAAACGTCTTATCTTGAGATGGTTTCTAAATTCAGATGGGATAAACTTAAGTTCATATTTTGGGTTATGTATAACTTTGCCAAATATAAAAATTAATTTTAAATAAATAAATACAATAAAGCAAAAGTGGAATTTCCACTCATCGGGGAAATTGTAGGAATTATTCAAGAGTGGTGATAATCATGATAGCTAAGATTTAAGTCACACTCACCACCTGCTAGCACTTTTTTAAGCATTTAATATATATTAGCCCATGTTATAGTCACTAGATACCTATGAAGTAGGTACTGTAATTGTTCCCATTATGCAGATAAAGAAACTGAGGCAAAGTAAAGTTAAATATCTTGCCCAAATTTCATAATCCTGAATCTGGCATAGTCAAGGGTGATAAAGTTAGGATTTAGACTCAGGCAGAAGATTCTAGAATCTGGGCAATTTATTACTAATGGCCGTTTTAGTTAAGATAGTATAAAAGACAACTAAAATTGCTCCCAAACTTTTCTCTCCCATTATCTGTATTATTATTATCAGAATACTATCTGTATTCTTTCATTTTATTTCACATAAAGTGCATTCAAATTTATTTAAATCTGCAAAACTATTCAAAAATAAACATTCATTTGCCAGATTTTTATAAAGTAAGTAGTTTTTTATTATCATAAAAATAATACATATTAATTGTGTAAAATTTATTTTAAAATCAGAAAAATATAAAGAGTTGACTATTCTTATTCTCTTTTTAAAAGTTTGAGCTTAGATCTCTAGGATAGAATACAAAGAATTGTGATAGTTAAGGTTTTGTGTCAAAATGACTGGACCAGGGTTCTCACGTTTAGCAGTTGAGATGTGATTATCTTCATGGTGAAACCTAATACAAACATAGTTATCTCTATGATTATTGGCTATGAGCAGCCAATCAATTGAAAGGATGTTTCTTTGGGGGTGTGTCTTTCTCACAATATAATGGGTTTGCAAGAAGAGCTCACTCTCCTTTCCACTGGGGACTTGGGACTCTATTTCCTTGATATACATATATAAGTTTCATTAGCTTTGTTGCTCTAGAAAATCTGGCCCAAGCGGGAGGGGTAGAGGAAGACCTTAGGTTTATAGAGCTTTTGTTGAATTGAAGTTGTTTAAATTTGAAGTCTTGGTGTGGCCATGTGGGTTAATGCACTGGACTGTAAAGTTGGTTTGAACCACAAGGTTGGTGGTTCAAGCTCACAAGCTGCTCCTTGAAAACCCTATACAGGATCGCTATGGGTGGAAACTGACTTGATGGCACTTAACAACAACAACAAGTATAAAGTTACTTAAACATGCATCAGGATTGGCATCAGTAAATTCACAATTTCATGCTAACATTCTTCTCATGTCTAGAACTTTCATTTCCTGAGGTATGGATAAAAGAATAACAATTCCAATGATTTTGCAGAAAGAGGAAGTACTACTACAATCACTGTCCCAAGTATTATGGTCCCTAAGATACTTGGTCAGGTAAGCCTAAGTACTTCAAAGGATGAGTTTGAAAATGGATGCACACTCTAGTACACATATATTAAATTGGTTTGTCAGAAATCATGTGCCTTAATTTCCTAGTTCTACTATAACAAAATACCACAAAGAAGTGGTCTTATAGAACACCTAATAAAGGAGAAGTCTCTGTTGTCTAGGGGAAGATCCTTAGCTTCTACGATCCCATCATTCCTTGGTTCGTTGGAGATCCTCACATGTACTTTTGTATTCTTCAGATTGCATTTGCTTGTCCCTGTGCCTAATCTGTGCTTTTCATATCTCAAAAATAATTAAGTTTAAGACACAGCCCTAGTGGCACTTTAGGATATGCACTGGACTGCTAACTGTAAGACTAACAGTTCAAACCTACCAGTTGCTACTCAGGAGAAAGATGTGGTTATCTGTTCCAGTA
Source organism: Chrysochloris asiatica (assembly GCF_000296735.1). Classification (NCBI taxonomy): domain Eukaryota; kingdom Metazoa; phylum Chordata; class Mammalia; order Afrosoricida; family Chrysochloridae; genus Chrysochloris; species Chrysochloris asiatica. The sequence continues at coordinate 35,289,999 of NW_006408529.1, read as the reverse complement.
AAGATTTACAGTCTCAGAAACCCAAAGGGGTAGTTACACTCTGTCCTGTAGGATCACTAGGAATCCAAATCATCTCAGTGGAAGTGGGACACGAATGTAACCCCAGAAACATAACTAAGAAAACCTTGTTCCCAAAATGGGATACTAATGTAAGCCTGTTAACATAAAGAAGAAAACTCTATTCACAAAGTGGGGCACTAAAGTAGCCCCATTAACAGAAAACTCTATTCCCAAACAAGATTACTTCTACAGGTATAAGGATTAAGATTCCAATATATACAACATATATTTTGGGGAGCACACAATTCTATCCATAACACTGTGACAATTTTTCAGATAACTCATATGTATATGTGTGTGTGTGTATATATATATATATATATATATATATATATATATATA